>NC_072428.2:3638863-3941893 GCF_028878055.3 Symphalangus syndactylus
GATATTATTTTTCCCAATATAGGCCTCTTAGCGCTCAGAATGTCCAATTGCAGTTTCTACAGAAAGAGTGTTTCAGAAAGGCTCAATCAAAAGTAAGGTTCAACTCTGTTAGTTGAGTGCACAGAACAGAAAGAAGTTTCATACAATGCTTCTGTGTAGTTTATATTTGAACATATTCTTTTTTCCACTATTACCCACTTAGCGCTACGAATGTCCAGTTGCATTTTCTACAGACAGAGTGTTTCAAAACTGCTCAATCAAAAGTATGGTTTAAATCTGTTAGCTGAATGCTCAGATCAGAAAGAAGTTTCACAGAATGCTTCTGTGTAGTTTATATTTGAATATATTCCTTTTTCCACTACTACTCTCTTAGCGCTCCAAATGTCCAATTGCATTTTCTACAGAAAGAGTGTTCAGATCTGCTCAATCAAAAGTATGGTTTAACTCTGTTAGCTGAATGCACAGATCAGAAAGAAGTTTCACAGAATGATTCTGTGTAGTTTATATTTGGAGACATTCCTTTTTCCACTATTACCCTCTTAGCGCTCCGAATCTCCACTTGCATTTTCCACAGAAAGAGTGTTTCAGAACGGCTCAATCAAAACTAAGGTTCAACTCTTTTAGTTGAACAAACAGAACAGAAAGAAGTTTCACACAATTCTTCTGTGTAGTTTTTATTTGTAGACATTCTTTTTCCCAATATAGGCCTCTTAGCGCTCAGAATGTCCAATTGCAGTTTCTACAGAAAGAGTGTTTCAGAAAGGCTCAATCAAAAGTAAGGTTCAACTCTGTTAGTTGAATGCACAGAACAGAATGAAGTTTCATACACTGCTTCTGTGTAGTTTATATTTGAACATATTCTTTTTTCCACAATTACCCACTTAGCGCTACGAATGTCCAGTTGCATTTTCTACAGACAGAGTGTTTCAAAACTGCTCAATCAAAAGTATGGTTTAACTCTGTTAGCTGAATGCTCAGATCAGAGAGAAGTTTCACAGAATGCTTCTGTGTAGTTTATATTTGAATATATTCCTTTTTCCACTACTACTCTCTTAGCGCTCCAAATGTCCAGTTGCATTTTCTACAGAAAGAGAGTTCAGATCTGCTCAATCAAAACTATGGTTTAACTCTGTTAGCTGAATGCACAGATCAGAAAGAAGTATCACAGAATGATTCTGTGTAGTTTATATTTGGAGACGTTCCTTTTTCCACTATTACCCTCTTACCGCTCAGAATCTCCACTTGCATTTTCTACAGAAAGAGTGTTTCAGAACGGCTCAATCAAAACTAAGGTTCAACTCTTTTAGTTGAACAAACAGAACAGAAAGAAGTTTCACACAATTCTTCTGTGTAGTTTTTATTTGTAGACATTCTTTTTCCCAATATAGTCCTCTTAGCGCTCAGAATGTCCAATTGCAGTTTCTACAGAAAGAGTGTTTCAGAACGGCTCAATCAAAAGTAAGGTTCAACTCTGTTAGTTGAATGCACAGAACAGAAAGAAGTTTCATACAATGCTTCTGTGTAGTTTATATTTGAACATATTCTTTTTTCCACTATTACCCACTTAGCGCTACGAATGTCCAGTTGCATTTTCTACAGACAGAGTGTTTCAAAACTGCTCAATCAAAAGTATGGTTTAACTCTGTTAGCTGAATGCTCAGATCAGAAAGAAGTTTCACAGAATGCTTCTGTGTAGTTTATATTTGAATATATTCCTTTTTCCACTACTACGCTCTTAGCGCTCCAAATGTCCAGTTGCATTTTCTACAGAAAGAGTGTTCACATCTCCTCAATCAAAAGTATGGTTTAACTCTGTTAGCTGAATGCACAGATCAGAAAGAAGTTTCACCGAATGATTCTGTGTAGTTTATATTTGAAGACATTCCTTTTTGCACTATTACCCTCTTAGCGCTCCGAATCTCCACTTGCATTTTCTACAAAAAGAGTGTTTCATAACTGCTCAATCAAAAATATGTTTTATCTCTGTTAACTGAATTTACAGATCAGAAATAAGTTTCACAGAATGCATCTGTGTAGTTTTTATTTGAAGATATTCTTTTTCCCAATGTAGGCCTCTTAGCGCTTAGCATGTCCAATTGCAGTTTCTACAGAAAGAGTGTTTCAGAACGGCTCAATCAAAAGTAAGGTTCAACTCTGTTAGTTGAATGCACAGAACAGAAAGAATTTTCACAGAATGCTACTGTGTAGTTTATATTTGAATATATTCCTTTTTCCACTATTACCCTCTTAGCGCTCCGAATGTCCACTTGCATTTTCTACAGAAAGAGTGTTCAGAACTGCGCAATCAAAAGTATGGTTTAACTCTGTTAGCTTAATGAACATATCAGAAATAAGTTTCACACAATGCTTCTGTGTAGTTTTTATTTGAAGATATTATTTTTCCCAATATAGGCCTCTTAGCGCTCAGAATGTCCAATTGCAGTTTCTACAGAAAGAGTGTTTCAGAAAGGCTCAATCAAAAGTAAGGTTCAACTCTGTTAGTTGAGTGCACAGAACAGAAAGAAGTTTCATACAATGCTTCTGTGTAGTTTATATTTGAACATATTCTTTTTTCCACTATTACCCACTTAGCGCTACGAATGTCCAGTTGCATTTTCTACAGACAGAGTGTTTCAAAACTGCTCAATCAAAAGTATGGTTTAACTCTGTTAGCTGAATGCTCAGATCAGAAAGAAGTTTCACAGAATGCTTCTGTGTAGTTTATATTTGAATATATTCCTTTTTCCACTACTACGCTCTTAGCGCTCCAAATGTCCAGTTGCATTTTCTACAGAAAGAGTGTTCAGATCTGCTCAATCAAAAGTATGGTTTAACTCTGTTAGCTGAATGCACAGATCAGAAAGAAGTTTCACCGAATGATTCTGTGTAGTTTATATTTGAAGACATTCCTTTTTCCACTATTACCCTCTTAGCGCTCCGAATCTCCACTTGCATTTTCTACAAAAGAGTGTTTCATAACTGCTCAATCAAAAATATGTTTTATCTCTGTTAACTGAATTTACAGATCAGAAATAAGTTTCACAGAATGCATCTGTGTAGTTTTTATTTGAAGATATTCTTTTTCCCAATGTAGGCCTCTTAGCGCTTAGCATGTCCAATTGCAGTTTCTACAGAAAGAGTGTTTCAGAACGGCTCAATCAAAAGTAAGTTTCAACTCTGTTAGTTGAATGCACAGAACAGAAAGAATTTTCACAGAATGCTACTGTGTAGTTTATATTTGAATATATTCCTTTTTACACTATTACCCTCTTAGCGCTCCGAATGTCCACTTGCATTTTCTACAGAAAGAGTGTTCAGAACTGCGCAATCAAAACTATGGTTTAACTCTGTTAGCTTAATGAACATATCAGAAATAAGTTTCACACAATGCTTCTGTGTAGTTTTTATTTGAAGATATTATTTTTCCCAATATAGGCCTCTTAGCGCTCAGAATGTCCAATTGCAGTTTCTACAGAAAGAGTGTTTCAGAAAGGCTCAATCAAAAGTAAGGTTCAACTCTGTTAGTTGAATGCACAGAACAGAAAGAAGTTTCATACAATGCTTCTGTGTAGTTTATGTTTGAACATATTCTTTTTTCCACTATTACCCACTTAGCGCTACGAATGTCCAGTTGCATTTTCTACAGACAGAGTGTTTCAAAACTGCTCAATCAAAAGTATGGTTTAACTCTGTTAGCTGAATGCTCAGATCAGAAAGAAGTTTCACAGAATGCTTCTGTGTAGTTTATATTTGAATATATTCCTTTTTCCACTACTACTCTCTTAGCGCTCCAAATGTCCAGTTGCATTTTCTACAGAAAGAGTGTTCACATCTGCTCCATCAAAAGTATGGTTTAAATCTGTTAGCTGAATGCACAGATCAGAAAGAAGTTTCACCGAATGATTCTGTGTAGTTTATATTTGAAGACATTCCTTTTTCCACTATTAACCTCTTAGCGCTCCGAATCTCCACTTGCATTTTCTACAAAAAGAGTGTTTCATAACTGCTCAATCAAAAATATGTTTTATCCCTGTTAACTGAATTTACAAATCAGAAATAAGTTTCACAGAATGCATCTGTGTAGTTTTTATTTGAAGATATTCTTTTTCCCAATGTAGGCCTCTTAGCGCTTAGCATGTCCAATTGCAGTTTCTACAGAAAGAGTGTTTCAGAACGGCTCAATCAAAAGTAAGGTTCAACTCTGTTAGTTGAATGCACAGAACAGAAAGAATTTTCACAGAATGCTACTGTGTAGTTTATATTTGAATATATTACTTTTTCCACTATTACCCTCTTAGCGCTCCGAATGTCCACTTGCATTTTCTACAGAAAGAGTGTTCAGAACTGCGCAATCAAAAGTATTGTTTAACTCTGTTAGCATAATGAACATATCAGAAATAAGTTTCACACAATGCTTCTGTGTAGTTTTTATTTGAAGATATTATTTTTCCCAATAGAGGCCTCTTAGCGCTCAGAATGTCCAATTGCAGTTTCTACAGAAAGAGTGTTTCAGAAAGGCTCAATCAAAAGTAAGGTTCAACTCTGTTAGTTGAATGCTCAGAACAGAAAGAAGTTTCATACAATGCTTCTGTGTAGTTTCTATTTGAACATATTCTTTTTTCCACTATTACCCACTTAGCGCTACGAATGTCCAGTTGCATTTTCTACAGACAGAGTGTTTCAAAACTGCTCAATCAAAAGTATGGTTTAACTCTGTTTGCTGAATGCTCAGATCAGAAAGAAGTTTCACAGAATGCTTCTGTGTAGTTTATATTTGAATATAATCCTTTTTCCACTACTACTCTCTTAGCGCTCCAAATGTCCAGTTTCATTTTCTACAGAAAGAGTGTTCAGATCTGCTCAATCAAAAGTATGGTTTAACTCTGTTAGCTGAATGCACAGATCAGAAAGAAGTTTCACAGAATGATTCTGTGTAGTTTATATTTGGAGACATTCCTTTTTCCACTATTACCCTCTTAGCGCTCCGAATCTCCACTTGCATTTTCTACAGAAAGAGTGTTTCAGAACGGCTCAATCAAAACTAAGGTTCAACTCTTTTAGTTGAACAAACAGAACAGAAAGAAGTTTTACACAATTCTTCCGTGTAGTTTTTATTTGTAGACATTCTTTTTCCCAATATAGGCCTCTTAGCGCTCAGAATGTCCAATTGCAGTTTCTACAGAAAGAGTGTTTCAGAACGGCTCAATCAAAAGTAAGGTTCAACTCTGTTAGTTGAATGCACAGAACAGAAAGATGTTTCATACAATGCTTCTGTGTAGTTTATATTTGAACAGATTCTTTTTTCCACTATTACCCACTTAGCGCTACGAATGTCCAGTTGCATTTTCTACAGACAGAGTGTTTCAAAACTGCTCAATCAAAAGTATGGTTTAACTCTGTTAGCTGAATGCTCAGATCAGAAAGAAGTTTCACAGAATGCTTCTGTGTAGTTTATATTTGAATATATTCCTTTTTCCACTACTACTCTCTTAGCGCTCCAAATGTCCAGTTGCATTTTCTACAGAAAGAGAGTTCAGATCTGCTCAATCAAAAGTATGGTTTAACTCTGTTAGCTGAATGCACAGATCAGAAAGAAGTTTCACAGAATGATTCTGTGTAGTTTATATTTGGAGACATTCCTTTTTCCACTATTACCCTCTTACCGCTCAGAATCTCCACTTGCATTTTCTACAGAAAGAGTGTTTCAGAACGGCTCAATCAAAACTAAGGTTCAACTCTTTTAGTTGAACAAACAGAACAGAAAGAAGTTTCACACAATTCTTCTGTGTAGTTTTTATTTGTAGACATTCTTTTTCCCAATATAGGCCTCTTAGCGCTCAGAATGTCCAATTGCAGTTTCTACAGAAAGAGGGTTTCAGAACGGCTCAATCAAAAGTAAGGTTCAACTCTGTTAGTTGAATGCACAGAACAGAAAGTAGTTTCATACAATGCTTCTGTGTAGTTTATATTTGAACATATTCTTTTTTCCACTATTACCCACTTAGCGCTACGAACGTCCAGTTGCATTTTCTACAGACAGAGTGTTTCAAAACTGCTCAATCAAAAGTATGGTTTAACTCTGTTAGCTGAATGCTCAGATCAGAAAGAAGTTTCACAGAATGCTTCTGTGTAGTTTATATTTGAATATATTCCTTTTTCCACTACTACGCTCTTAGCGCTCCAAATGTCCAGTTGCATTTTCTACAGAAAGAGTGTTCACATCTGCTCAATCAAAAGTATGGTTTAACTCTGTTAGCTGAATGCACAGATCAGAAAGAAGTTTCACCGAATGATTCTGTGTAGTTTATATTTGAAGACATTCCTTTTTGCACTATTACCCTCTTAGCGCTCCGAATCTCCACTTGCATTTTCTACAAAAAGAGTGTTTCATAACTGCTCAATCAAAAATATGTTTTAACTCTGTTAACTGAATTTACAGATCAGCAATAAGTTTCACAGAATGCATCTGTGTAGTTTTTTTTTGAAGATATTCTTTTTCCCAATGTAGGCCTCTTAGCGCTTAGCATGTCCAATTGCAGTTTCTACAGAAAGAGTGTTTCAGAACGGCTCAATCAAAAGTAAGGTTCAACTCTGTTAGTTGAATGCACAGAACAGAAAGAATTTTCACAGAATGCTACTGTGTAGTTTATATTTGAATATATTCCTTTTTCCACTATTACCCTCTTAGCGCTCCGAATGTCCACTTGCATTTTCTACAGAAAGAGTGTTCAGAACTGCGCAATCAAAACTATGGTTTAACTCTGTTAGCTTAATGAACATATCAGAAATAAGTTTCACACAATGCTTCTGTGTAGTTTTTATTTGAAGATATTATTTTTCCCAATATAGGCCTCTTAGCGCCCAGAATGTCCAATTGCAGTTTCTACAGAAAGAGTGTTTCAGAAAGGCTCAATCAAAAGTAAGGTTCAACTCTGTTAGTTGAATGCACAGAACAGAAAGAAGTTTCATACAATGCTTCTGTGTAGTTTATATTTGAACATATTCTTTTTTCCACTATTACCCACTTAGCGCTACGAATGTCCAGTTGCATTTTCTACAGACAGAGTGTTTCAAAACTGCTCAATCAAAAGTATGGTTTAACTCTGTTAGCTGAATGCTCAGATCAGAAAGAAGTTTCACAGAATGCTTCTGTGTAGTTTATATTTGAATATATTCCTTTTTCCACTACTACTCTCTTAGCGCTCCAAATGTCCAATTGCATTTTCTACAGAAAGAGTGTTCAGATCTGCTCAATCAAAAGTATGGTTTAACTCTGTTAGCTGAATGCACAGATCAGAAAGAAGTTTCACAGACAGATTCTGTGTAGTTTATATTTGGAGACATTCCATTTTCCACTATTACCCTCTTAGCGCTCCGAATCTCCACTTGCATTTTCCACAGAAAGAGTGTTTCAGAACGGCTCAATCAAAACTAAGGTTCAACTCTTTTAGTTGAACAAACAGAACAGAAAGAAGTTTCACACAATTCTTCTGTGTAGTTTTTATTTGTAGACATTCTTTTTCCCAATATAGGCCTCTTAGCGCTCAGAATGTCCAATTGCAGTTTCTACAGAAAGAGTGTTTCAGAAAGGCTCAATCAAAAGTAAGGTTCAACTCTGTTAGTTGAATGCACAGAACAGAATGAAGTTTCATACACTGCTTCTGTGTAGTTTATATTTGAACATATTCTTTTTTCCACAATTACCCACTTAGCGCTACGAATGTCCAGTTGCATTTTCTACAGACAGAGTGTTTCAAAACTGCTCAATCAAAAGTATGGTTTAACTCTGTTAGCTGAATGCTCAGATCAGAGAGAAGTTTCACAGAATGCTTCTGTGTAGTTTATATTTGAATATATTCCTTTTTCCACTACTACTCTCTTAGCGCTCCAAATGTCCAGTTGCATTTTCTACAGAAAGAGAGTTCAGATCTGCTCAATCAAAACTATGGTTTAACTCTGTTAGCTGAATGCACAGATCAGAAAGAAGTATCACAGAATGATTCTGTGTAGTTTATATTTGGAGACGTTCCTTTTTCCACTATTACCCTCTTACCGCTCAGAATCTCCACTTGCATTTTCTACAGAAAGAGTGTTTCAGAACGGCTCAATCAAAACTAAGGTTCAACTCTTTTAGTTGAACAAACAGAACAGAAAGAAGTTTCACACAATTCTTCTGTGTAGTTTTTATTTGTAGACATTCTTTTTCCCAATATAGTCCTCTTAGCACTCAGAATGTCCAATTGCAGTTTCTACAGAAAGAGTGTTTCAGAACGGCTCAATCAAAAGTAAGGTTCAACTCTGTTAGTTGAATGCACAGAACAGAAAGAAGTTTCATACAATGCTTCTGTGTAGTTTATATTTGAACATATTCTTTTTTCCACTATTACGCACTTAGCGCTACGAATGTCCAGTTGCATTTTCTACAGACAGAGTGTTTCAAAACTGCTCAATCAAAAGTATGGTTTAACTCTGTTAGCTGAATGCTCAGATCAGAAAGAAGTTTCACAGAATGCTTCTGTGTAGTTTATATTTGAATATATTCCTTTTTCCACTACTACTCTCTTAGCGCTCCAAATGTCCAATTGCATTTTCTACAGAAAGAGTGTTCAGATCTGCTCAATCAAAAGTATGGTTTAACTCTGTTAGCTGAATGCACAGATCAGAAAGAAGTTTCACAGAATGATTCTGTGTAGTTTATATTTGGAGACATTCCTTTTTCCACTATAACCCTCTTAGCGCTCCGAATCTCCACTTGCATTTTCCACAGAAAGAGTGTTTCAGAACGGCTCAATCAAAACTAAGGTTCAACTCTTTTAGTTGAACAAACAGAACAGAAAGAAGTTTCACACAATTCTTCTGTGTAGTTTTTATTTGTAGACATTCTTTTTCCCAATATAGGCCTCTTAGCGCTCAGAATGTCCAATTGCAGTTTCTACAGAAAGAGTGTTTCAGAACGGCTCAATCAAAAGTAAGGTTCAACTCTGTTAGTTGAATGCACAGAACAGAATGAAGTTTCATACACTGCTTCTGTGTAGTTTATATTTGAACATATTCTTTTTTCCACAATTACCCACTTAGCGCTACGAATGTCCAGTTGCATTTTCTACAGACAGAGTGTTTCAAAACTGCTCAATCAAAAGTATGGTTTAACTCTGTTAGCTGAATGCTCAGATCAGAGAGAAGTTTCACAGAATGCTTCTGTGTAGTTTATATTTGAATATATTCCTTTTTCCACTACTACTCTCTTAGCGCTCCAAATGTCCAGTTGCATTTTCTACAGAAAGAGAGTTCAGATCTGCTCAATCAAAACTATGGTTTAACTCTGTTAGCTGAATGCACAGATCAGAAAGAAGTATCACAGAATGATTCTGTGTAGTTTATATTTGGAGACGTTCCTTTTTCCACTATTACCCTCTTACCGCTCAGAATCTCCACTTGCATTTTCTACAGAAAGAGTGTTTCAGAACGGCTCAATCAAAACTAAGGTTCAACTCTTTTAGTTGAACAAACAGAACAGAAAGAAGTTTCACACAATTCTTCTGTGTAGTTTTTATTTGTAGACATTCTTTTTCCCAATATAGTCCTCTTAGCGCTCAGAATGTCCAATTGCAGTTTCTACAGAAAGAGTGTTTCAGAACGGCTCAATCAAAAGTAAGGTTCAACTCTGTTAGTTGAATGCACAGAACAGAAAGAAGTTTCATACAATGCTTCTGTGTAGTTTATATTTGAACATATTCTTTTTTCCACTATTACCCACTTAGCGCTACGAATGTCCAGTTGCATTTTCTACAGACAGAGTGTTTCAAAACTGCTCAATCAAAAGTATGGTTTAACTCTGTTAGCTGAATGCTCAGATCAGAAAGAAGTTTCACAGAATGCTTCTGTGTAGTTTATATTTGAATATATTCCTTTTTCCACTACTACGCTCTTAGCGCTCCAAATGTCCAGTTGCATTTTCTACAGAAAGAGTGTTCACATCTCCTCAATCAAAAGTATGGTTTAACTCTGTTAGCTGAATGCACAGATCAGAAAGAAGTTTCACCGAATGATTCTGTGTAGTTTATATTTGAAGACATTCCTTTTTCCACTATTACCCTCTTAGCGCTCCGAATCTCCACTTGCATTTTCTACAAAAGAGTGTTTCATAACTGCTCAATCAAAAATATGTTTTATCTCTGTTAACTGAATTTACAGATCAGAAATAAGTTTCACAGAATGCATCTGTGTAGTTTTTATTTGAAGATATTCTTTTTCCCAATGTAGGCCTCTTAGCGCTTAGCATGTCCAATTGCAGTTTCTACAGAAAGAGTGTTTCAGAACGGCTCAATCAAAAGTAAGTTTCAACTCTGTTAGTTGAATGCACAGAACAGAAAGAATTTTCACAGAATGCTACTGTGTAGTTTATATTTGAATATATTCCTTTTTACACTATTACCCTCTTAGCGCTCCGAATGTCCACTTGCATTTTCTACAGAAAGAGTGTTCAGAACTGCGCAATCAAAACTATGGTTTAACTCTGTTAGCTTAATGAACATATCAGAAATAAGTTTCACACAATGCTTCTGTGTAGTTTTTATTTGAAGATATTATTTTTCCCAATATAGGCCTCTTAGCGCTCAGAATGTCCAATTGCAGTTTCTACAGAAAGAGTGTTTCAGAAAGGCTCAATCAAAAGTAAGGTTCAACTCTGTTAGTTGAATGCACAGAACAGAAAGAAGTTTCATACAATGCTTCTGTGTAGTTTATGTTTGAACATATTCTTTTTTCCACTATTACCCACTTAGCGCTACGAATGTCCAGTTGCATTTTCTACAGACAGAGTGTTTCAAAACTGCTCAATCAAAAGTATGGTTTAACTCTGTTAGCTGAATGCTCAGATCAGAAAGAAGTTTCACAGAATGCTTCTGTGTAGTTTATATTTGAATATATTCCTTTTTCCACTACTACTCTCTTAGCGCTCCAAATGTCCAGTTGCATTTTCTACAGAAAGAGTGTTCACATCTGCTCCATCAAAAGTATGGTTTAAATCTGTTAGCTGAATGCACAGATCAGAAAGAAGTTTCACCGAATGATTCTGTGTAGTTTATATTTGAAGACATTCCTTTTTCCACTATTAACCTCTTAGCGCTCCGAATCTCCACTTGCATTTTCTACAAAAAGAGTGTTTCATAACTGCTCAATCAAAAATATGTTTTATCCCTGTTAACTGAATTTACAAATCAGAAATAAGTTTCACAGAATGCATCTGTGTAGTTTTTATTTGAAGATATTCTTTTTCCCAATGTAGGCCTCTTAGCGCTTAGCATGTCCAATTGCAGTTTCTACAGAAAGAGTGTTTCAGAACGGCTCAATCAAAAGTAAGGTTCAACTCTGTTAGTTGAATGCACAGAACAGAAAGAATTTTCACAGAATGCTACTGTGTAGTTTATATTTGAATATATTACTTTTTCCACTATTACCCTCTTAGCGCTCCGAATGTCCACTTGCATTTTCTACAGAAAGAGTGTTCAGAACTGCGCAATCAAAAGTATTGTTTAACTCTGTTAGCATAATGAACATATCAGAAATAAGTTTCACACAATGCTTCTGTGTAGTTTTTATTTGAAGATATTATTTTTCCCAATAGAGGCCTCTTAGCGCTCAGAATGTCCAATTGCAGTTTCTACAGAAAGAGTGTTTCAGAAAGGCTCAATCAAAAGTAAGGTTCAACTCTGTTAGTTGAATGCTCAGAACAGAAAGAAGTTTCATACAATGCTTCTGTGTAGTTTGTATTTGAACATATTCTTTTTTCCACTATTACCCACTTAGCGCTACGAATGTCCAGTTGCATTTTCTACAGACAGAGTGTTTCAAAACTGCTCAATCAAAAGTATGGTTTAACTCTGTTTGCTGAATGCTCAGATCAGAAAGAAGTTTCACAGAATGCTTCTGTGTAGTTTATATTTGAATATAATCCTTTTTCCACTACTACTCTCTTAGCGCTCCAAATGTCCAGTTTCATTTTCTACAGAAAGAGTGTTCAGATCTGCTCAATCAAAAGTATGGTTTAACTCTGTTAGCTGAATGCACAGATCAGAAAGAAGTTTCACAGAATGATTCTGTGTAGTTTATATTTGGAGACATTCCTTTTTCCACTATTACCCTCTTAGCGCTCCGAATCTCCACTTGCATTTTCTACAGAAAGAGTGTTTCAGAACGGCTCAATCAAAACTAAGGTTCAACTCTTTTAGTTGAACAAACAGAACAGAAAGAAGTTTTACACAATTCTTCCGTGTAGTTTTTATTTGTAGACATTCTTTTTCCCAATATAGGCCTCTTAGCGCTCAGAATGTCCAATTGCAGTTTCTACAGAAAGAGTGTTTCAGAACGGCTCAATCAAAAGTAAGGTTCAACTCTGTTAGTTGAATGCACAGAACAGAAAGATGTTTCATACAATGCTTCTGTGTAGTTTATATTTGAACAGATTCTTTTTTCCACTATTACCCACTTAGCGCTACGAATGTCCAGTTGCATTTTCTACAGACAGAGTGTTTCAAAACTGCTCAATCAAAAGTATGGTTTAACTCTGTTAGCTGAATGCTCAGATCAGAAAGAAGTTTCACAGAATGCTTCTGTGTAGTTTATATTTGAATATATTCCTTTTTCCACTACTACTCTCTTAGCGCTCCAAATGTCCAGTTGCATTTTCTACAGAAAGAGAGTTCAGATCTGCTCAATCAAAAGTATGGTTTAACTCTGTTAGCTGAATGCACAGATCAGAAAGAAGTTTCACAGAATGATTCTGTGTAGTTTATATTTGGAGACATTCCTTTTTCCACTATTACCCTCTTACCGCTCAGAATCTCCACTTGCATTTTCTACAGAAAGAGTGTTTCAGAACGGCTCAATCAAAACTAAGGTTCAACTCTTTTAGTTGAACAAACAGAACAGAAAGAAGTTTCACACAATTCTTCTGTGTAGTTTTTATTTGTAGACATTCTTTTTCCCAATATAGGCCTCTTAGCGCTCAGAATGTCCAATTGCAGTTTCTACAGAAAGAGGGTTTCAGAACGGCTCAATCAAAAGTAAGGTTCAACTCTGTTAGTTGAATGCACAGAACAGAAAGTAGTTTCATACAATGCTTCTGTGTAGTTTATATTTGAACATATTCTTTTTTCCACTATTACCCACTTAGCGCTACGAACGTCCAGTTGCATTTTCTACAGACAGAGTGTTTCAAAACTGCTCAATCAAAAGTATGGTTTAACTCTGTTAGCTGAATGCTCAGATCAGAAAGAAGTTTCACAGAATGCTTCTGTGTAGTTTATATTTGAATATATTCCTTTTTCCACTACTACGCTCTTAGCGCTCCAAATGTCCAGTTGCATTTTCTACAGAAAGAGTGTTCACATCTGCTCAATCAAAAGTATGGTTTAACTCTGTTAGCTGAATGCACAGATCAGAAAGAAGTTTCACCGAATGATTCTGTGTAGTTTATATTTGAAGACATTCCTTTTTGCACTATTACCCTCTTAGCGCTCCGAATCTCCACTTGCATTTTCTACAAAAAGAGTGTTTCATAACTGCTCAATCAAAAATATGTTTTAACTCTGTTAACTGAATTTACAGATCAGCAATAAGTTTCACAGAATGCATCTGTGTAGTTTTTTTTTGAAGATATTCTTTTTCCCAATGTAGGCCTCTTAGCGCTTAGCATGTCCAATTGCAGTTTCTACAGAAAGAGTGTTTCAGAACGGCTCAATCAAAAGTAAGGTTCAACTCTGTTAGTTGAATGCACAGAACAGAAAGAATTTTCACAGAATGCTACTGTGTAGTTTATATTTGAATATATTCCTTTTTCCACTATTACCCTCTTAGCGCTCCGAATGTCCACTTGCATTTTCTACAGAAAGAGTGTTCAGAACTGCGCAATCAAAACTATGGTTTAACTCTGTTAGCTTAATGAACATATCAGAAATAAGTTTCACACAATGCTTCTGTGTAGTTTTTATTTGAAGATATTATTTTTCCCAATATAGGCCTCTTAGCGCTCAGAATGTCCAATTGCAGTTTCTACAGAAAGAGTGTTTCAGAAAGGCTCAATCAAAAGTAAGGTTCAACTCTGTTAGTTGAATGCACAGAACAGAAAGAAGTTTCATACAATGCTTCTGTGTAGTTTATATTTGAACATATTCTTTTTTCCACTATTACCCACTTAGCGCTACGAATGTCCAGTTGCATTTTCTACAGACAGAGTGTTTCAAAACTGCTCAATCAAAAGTATGGTTTAACTCTGTTAGCTGAATGCTCAGATCAGAAAGAAGTTTCACAGAATGCTTCTGTGTAGTTTATATTTGAATATATTCCTTTTTCCACTACTACTCTCTTAGCGCTCCAAATGTCCAATTGCATTTTCTACAGAAAGAGTGTTCAGATCTGCTCAATCAAAAGTATGGTTTAACTCTGTTAGCTGAATGCACAGATCAGAAAGAAGTTTCACAGAATGATTCTGTGTAGTTTATATTTGGAGACATTCCATTTTCCACTATTACCCTCTTAGCGCTCCGAATCTCCACTTGCATTTTCCACAGAAAGAGTGTTTCAGAACGGCTCAATCAAAACTAAGGTTCAACTCTTTTAGTTGAACAAACAGAACAGAAAGAAGTTTCACACAATTCTTCTGTGTAGTTTTTATTTGTAGACATTCTTTTTCCCAATATAGGCCTCTTAGCGCTCAGAATGTCCAATTGCAGTTTCTACAGAAAGAGTGTTTCAGAAAGGCTCAATCAAAAGTAAGGTTCAACTCTGTTAGTTGAATGCACAGAACAGAATGAAGTTTCATACACTGCTTCTGTGTAGTTTATATTTGAACATATTCTTTTTTCCACAATTACCCACTTAGCGCTACGAATGTCCAGTTGCATTTTCTACAGACAGAGTGTTTCAAAACTGCTCAATCAAAAGTATGGTTTAACTCTGTTAGCTGAATGCTCAGATCAGAGAGAAGTTTCACAGAATGCTTCTGTGTAGTTTATATTTGAATATATTCCTTTTTCCACTACTACTCTCTTAGCGCTCCAAATGTCCAGTTGCATTTTCTACAGAAAGAGAGTTCAGATCTGCTCAATCAAAACTATGGTTTAACTCTGTTAGCTGAATGCACAGATCAGAAAGAAGTATCACAGAATGATTCTGTGTAGTTTATATTTGGAGACGTTCCTTTTTCCACTATTACCCTCTTACCGCTCAGAATCTCCACTTGCATTTTCTACAGAAAGAGTGTTTCAGAACGGCTCAATCAAAACTAAGGTTCAACTCTTTTAGTTGAACAAACAGAACAGAAAGAAGTTTCACACAATTCTTCTGTGTAGTTTTTATTTGTAGACATTCTTTTTCCCAATATAGTCCTCTTAGCACTCAGAATGTCCAATTGCAGTTTCTACAGAAAGAGTGTTTCAGAACGGCTCAATCAAAAGTAAGGTTCAACTCTGTTAGTTGAATGCACAGAACAGAAAGAAGTTTCATACAATGCTTCTGTGTAGTTTATATTTGAACATATTCTTTTTTCCACTATTACGCACTTAGCGCTACGAATGTCCAGTTGCATTTTCTACAGACAGAGTGTTTCAAAACTGCTCAATCAAAAGTATGGTTTAACTCTGTTAGCTGAATGCTCAGATCAGAAAGAAGTTTCACAGAATGCTTCTGTGTAGTTTATATTTGAATATATTCCTTTTTCCACTACTACTCTCTTAGCGCTCCAAATGTCCAATTGCATTTTCTACAGAAAGAGTGTTCAGATCTGCTCAATCAAAAGTATGGTTTAACTCTGTTAGCTGAATGCACAGATCAGAAAGAAGTTTCACAGAATGATTCTGTGTAGTTTATATTTGGAGACATTCCTTTTTCCACTATAACCCTCTTAGCGCTCCGAATCTCCACTTGCATTTTCCACAGAAAGAGTGTTTCAGAACGGCTCAATCAAAACTAAGGTTCAACTCTTTTAGTTGAACAAACAGAACAGAAAGAAGTTTCACACAATTCTTCTGTGTAGTTTTTATTTGTAGACATTCTTTTTCCCAATATAGGCCTCTTAGCGCTCAGAATGTCCAATTGCAGTTTCTACAGAAAGAGTGTTTCAGAAAGGCTCAATCAAAAGTAAGGTTCAACTCTGTTAGTTGAATGCACAGAACAGAATGAAGTTTCATACACTGCTTCTGTGTAGTTTATATTTGAACATATTCTTTTTTCCACAATTACCCACTTAGCGCTACGAATGTCCAGTTGCATTTTCTACAGACAGAGTGTTTCAAAACTGCTCAATCAAAAGTATGGTTTAACTCTGTTAGCTGAATGCTCAGATCAGAGAGAAGTTTCACAGAATGCTTCTGTGTAGTTTATATTTGAATATATTCCTTTTTCCACTACTACTCTCTTAGCGCTCCAAATGTCCAGTTGCATTTTCTACAGAAAGAGAGTTCAGATCTGCTCAATCAAAACTATGGTTTAACTCTGTTAGCTGAATGCACAGATCAGAAAGAAGTATCACAGAATGATTCTGTGTAGTTTATATTTGGAGACGTTCCTTTTTCCACTATTACCCTCTTACCGCTCAGAATCTCCACTTGCATTTTCTACAGAAAGAGTGTTTCAGAACGGCTCAATCAAAACTAAGGTTCAACTCTTTTAGTTGAACAAACAGAACAGAAAGAAGTTTCACACAATTCTTCTGTGTAGTTTTTATTTGTAGACATTCTTTTTCCCAATATAGTCCTCTTAGCGCTCAGAATGTCCAATTGCAGTTTCTACAGAAAGAGTGTTTCAGAACGGCTCAATCAAAAGTAAGGTTCAACTCTGTTAGTTGAATGCACAGAACAGAAAGAAGTTTCATACAATGCTTCTGTGTAGTTTATATTTGAACATATTCTTTTTTCCACTATTACCCACTTAGCGCTACGAATGTCCAGTTGCATTTTCTACAGACAGAGTGTTTCAAAACTGCTCAATCAAAAGTATGGTTTAACTCTGTTAGCTGAATGCTCAGATCAGAAAGAAGTTTCACAGAATGCTTCTGTGTAGTTTATATTTGAATATATTCCTTTTTCCACTACTACGCTCTTAGCGCTCCAAATGTCCAGTTGCATTTTCTACAGAAAGAGTGTTCACATCTCCTCAATCAAAAGTATGGTTTAACTCTGTTAGCTGAATGCACAGATCAGAAAGAAGTTTCACCGAATGATTCTGTGTAGTTTATATTTGAAGACATTCCTTTTTGCACTATTACCCTCTTAGCGCTCCGAATCTCCACTTGCATTTTCTACAAAAAGAGTGTTTCATAACTGCTCAATCAAAAATATGTTTTATCTCTGTTAACTGAATTTACAGATCAGAAATAAGTTTCACAGAATGCATCTGTGTAGTTTTTATTTGAAGATATTCTTTTTCCCAATGTAGGCCTCTTAGCGCTTAGCATGTCCAATTGCAGTTTCTACAGAAAGAGTGTTTCAGAACGGCTCAATCAAAAGTAAGGTTCAACTCTGTTAGTTGAATGCACAGAACAGAAAGAATTTTCACAGAATGCTACTGTGTAGTTTATATTTGAATATATTCCTTTTTCCACTATTACCCTCTTAGCGCTCCGAATGTCCACTTGCATTTTCTACAGAAAGAGTGTTCAGAACTGCGCAATCAAAAGTATGGTTTAACTCTGTTAGCTTAATGAACATATCAGAAATAAGTTTCACACAATGCTTCTGTGTAGTTTTTATTTGAAGATATTATTTTTCCCAATATAGGCCTCTTAGCGCTCAGAATGTCCAATTGCAGTTTCTACAGAAAGAGTGTTTCAGAAAGGCTCAATCAAAAGTAAGGTTCAACTCTGTTAGTTGAGTGCACAGAACAGAAAGAAGTTTCATACAATGCTTCTGTGTAGTTTATATTTGAACATATTCTTTTTTCCACTATTACCCACTTAGCGCTACGAATGTCCAGTTGCATTTTCTACAGACAGAGTGTTTCAAAACTGCTCAATCAAAAGTATGGTTTAAATCTGTTAGCTGAATGCTCAGATCAGAAAGAAGTTTCACAGAATGCTTCTGTGTAGTTTATATTTGAATATATTCCTTTTTCCACTACTACGCTCTTAGCGCTCCAAATGTCCAGTTGCATTTTCTACAGAAAGAGTGTTCAGATCTGCTCAATCAAAAGTATGGTTTAACTCTGTTAGCTGAATGCACAGATCAGAAAGAAGTTTCACCGAATGATTCTGTGTAGTTTATATTTGAAGACATTCCTTTTTCCACTATTACCCTCTTAGCGCTCCGAATCTCCACTTGCATTTTCTACAAAAGAGTGTTTCATAACTGCTCAATCAAAAATATGTTTTATCTCTGTTAACTGAATTTACAGATCAGAAATAAGTTTCACAGAATGCATCTGTGTAGTTTTTATTTGAAGATATTCTTTTTCCCAATGTAGGCCTCTTAGCGCTTAGCATGTCCAATTGCAGTTTCTACAGAAAGAGTGTTTCAGAACGGCTCAATCAAAAGTAAGGTTCAACTCTGTTAGTTGAATGCACAGAACAGAAAGAATTTTCACAGAATGCTACTGTGTAGTTTATATTTGAATATATTCCTTTTTCCACTATTACCCTCTTAGCGCTCCGAATGTCCACTTGCATTTTCTACAGAAAGAGTGTTCAGAACTGCGCAATCAAAAGTATGGTTTAACTCTGTTAGCTTAATGAACATATCACAAATAAGTTTCACACAATGCTTCTGTGTAGTTTTTATTTGAAGATATTCTTTTTCCCAATATAGGCCTCTTAGCGCTCAGAATGTCCAATTGCAGTTTCTACAGAAAGAGTGTTTCAGAAAGGCTCAATCAAAAGTAAGGTTCAACTCTGTTAGTTGAATGCACAGAACAGAAAGAAGTTTCATACAATGCTTCTGTGTAGTTTATGTTTGAACATATTCTTTTTTCCACTATTACCCACTTAGCGCTACGAATGTCCAGTTGCGTTTTCTACAGACAGAGTGTTTCAAAACTGCTCAATCAAAAGTATGGTTTAACTCTGTTAGCTGAAGGCTCAGATCAGAAAGAAGTTTCACAGAATGCTTCTGTGTAGTTTATATTTGAATATATTCCTTTTTCCACTACTACTCTCTTAGCGCTCCAAATGTCCAGTTGCATTTTCTACAGAAAGAGTGTTCAGATCTGCTCCATCAAAAGTATGGTTTAAATCTGTTAGCTGAATGCACAGATCAGAAAGAAGTTTCACCGAATGATTCTGTGTAGTTTATATTTGAAGACATTCCTTTTTCCACTATTAACCTCTTAGCGCTCCGAATCTCCACTTGCATTTTCTACAAAAAGAGTGTTTCATAACTGCTCAATCAAAAATATGTTTTATCCCTGTTAACTGAATTTACAAATCAGAAATAAGTTTCACAGAATGCATCTGTGTAGTTTTTATTTGAAGATATTCTTTTTCCCAATGTAGGCCTCTTAGCGCTTAGCATGTCCAATTGCAGTTTCTACAGAAAGAGTGTTTCAGAACGGCTCAATCAAAAGTAAGGTTCAACTCTGTTAGTTGAATGCACAGAACAGAAAGAATTTTCACAGAATGCTACTGTGTAGTTTATATTTGAATATATTCCTTTTTCCACTATTACCCTCTTAGCGCTCCGAATGTCCACTTGCATTTTCTACAGAAAGAGTGTTCAGAACTGCGCAATCAAAAGTATTGTTTAACTCTGTTAGCATAATGAACATATCAGAAATAAGTTTCACACAATGCTTCTGTGTAGTTTTTATTTGAAGATATTATTTTTCCCAATAGAGGCCTCTTAGCGCTCAGAATGTCCAATTGCAGTTTCTACAGAAAGAGTGTTTCAGAAAGGCTCAATCAAAAGTAAGGTTCAACTCTGTTAGTTGAATGCTCAGAACAGAAAGAAGTTTCATACAATGCTTCTGTGTAGTTTGTATTTGAACATATTCTTTTTTCCACTATTACCCACTTAGCGCTACGAATGTCCAGTTGCATTTTCTACAGACAGAGTGTTTCAAAACTGCTCAATCAAAAGTATGGTTTAACTCTGTTTGCTGAATGCTCAGATCAGAAAGAAGTTTCACAGAATGCTTCTGTGTAGTTTATATTTGAATATAATCCTTTTTCCACTACTACTCTCTTAGCGCTCCAAATGTCCAGTTTCATTTTCTACAGAAAGAGTGTTCAGATCTGCTCAATCAAAAGTATGGTTTAACTCTGTTAGCTGAATGCACAGATCAGAAAGAAGTTTCACAGAATGATTCTGTGTAGTTTATATTTGGAGACATTCCTTTTTCCACTATTACCCTCTTAGCGCTCCGAATCTCCACTTGCATTTTCTACAGAAAGAGTGTTTCAGAACGGCTCAATCAAAACTAAGGTTCAACTCTTTTAGTTGAACAAACAGAACAGAAAGAAGTTTCACACAATTCTTCCGTGTAGTTTTTATTTGTAGACATTCTTTTTCCCAATATAGGCCTCTTAGCGCTCAGAATGTCCAATTGCAGTTTCTACAGAAAGAGTGTTTCAGAACGGCTCAATCAAAAGTAAGGTTCAACTCTGTTAGTTGAATGCACAGAACAGAAAGAAGTTTCATACAATGCTTCTGTGTAGTTTATATTTGAACAGATTCTTTTTTCCACTATTACCCACTTAGCGCTACGAATGTCCAGTTGCATTTTCTACAGACAGAGTGTTTCAAAACTGCTCAATCAAAAGTATGGTTTAACTCTGTTAGCTGAATGCTCAGATCAGAAAGAAGTTTCACAGAATGCTTCTGTGTAGTTTATATTTGAATATATTCCTTTTTCCACTACTACTCTCTTAGCGCTCCAAATGTCCAGTTGCATTTTCTACAGAAAGAGAGTTCAGATCTGCTCAATCAAAAGTATGTTTTAACTCTGTTAGCTGAATGCACAGATCAGAAAGAAGTTTCACAGAATGATTCTGTGTAGTTTATATTTGGAGACATTCCTTTTTCCACTATTACCCTCTTACCGCTCAGAATCTCCACTTGCATTTTCTACAGAAAGAGTGTTTCAGAACGGCTCAATCAAAACTAAGGTTCAACTCTTTTAGTTGAACAAACAGAACAGAAAGAAGTTTCACACAATTCTTCTGTGTAGTTTTTATTTGTAGACATTCTTTTTCCCAATATAGGCCTCTTAGCGCTCAGAATGTCCAATTGCAGTTTCTACAGAAAGAGTGTTTCAGAACGGCTCAATCAAAAGTAAGGTTCAACTCTGTTAGTTGAATGCACAGAACAGAAAGAAGTTTCATACAATGCTTCTGTGTAGTTTATATTTGCACATATTCTTTTTTCCACTATTAGCCACTTAGCGCTACGAACGTCCAGTTGCATTTTCTACAGACAGAGTGTTTCAAAACTGCTCAATCAAAAGTATGGTTTAACTCTGTTAGCTGAATGCTCAGATCAGAAAGAAGTTTCACAGAATGCTTCTGTGTAGTTTATATTTGAATATATTCCTTTTTCCACTACTACGCTCTTAGCGCTCCAAATGTCCAGTTGCATTTTCTACAGAAAGAGTGTTCACATCTGCTCAATCAAAAGTATGGTTTAACTCTGTTAGCTGAATGCACAGATCAGAAAGAAGTTTCACCGAATGATTCTGTGTAGTTTATATTTGAAGACATTACTTTTTGCACTATTACCCTCTTAGCGCTCCGAATCTCCACTTGCATTTTCTACAAAAAGAGTGTTTCATAACTGCTCAATCAAAAATATGTTTTAACTCTGTTAACTGAATTTACAGATCAGCAATAAGTTTCACAGAATGCATCTGTGTAGTTTTTTTTTGAAGATATTCTTTTTCCCAATGTAGGCCTCTTAGCGCTTAGCATGTCCAATTGCAGTTTCTACAGAAAGAGTGTTTCAGAACGGCTCAATCAAAAGTAAGGTTCAACTCTGTTAGTTGAATGCACAGAACAGAAAGAATTTTCACAGAATGCTACTGTGTAGTTTATATTTGAATATATTCCTTTTTCCACTATTACCCTCTTAGCGCTCCGAATGTCCACTTGCATTTTCTACAGAAAGAGTGTTCAGAACTGCGCAATCAAAACTATGGTTTAACTCTGTTAGCTTAATGAACATATCAGAAATAAGTTTCACACAATGCTTCTGTGTAGTTTTTATTTGAAGATATTATTTTTCCCAATATAGGCCTCTTAGCGCTCAGAATGTCCAATTGCAGTTTCTACAGAAAGAGTGTTTCAGAAAGGCTCAATCAAAAGTAAGGTTCAACTCTGTTAGTTGAATGCACAGAACAGAAAGAAGTTTCATACAATGCTTCTGTGTAGTTTATATTTGAACATATTCTTTTTTCCACTATTACCCACTTAGCGCTACGAATGTCCAGTTGCATTTTCTACAGACAGAGTGTTTCAAAACTGCTCAATCAAAAGTATGGTTTAACTCTGTTAGCTGAATGCTCAGATCAGAAAGAAGTTTCACAGAATGCTTCTGTGTAGTTTATATTTGAATATATTCCTTTTTCCACTACTACTCTCTTAGCGCTCCAAATGTCCAATTGCATTTTCTACAGAAAGAGTGTTCAGATCTGCTCAATCAAAAGTATGGTTTAACTCTGTTAGCTGAATGCACAGATCAGAAAGAAGTTTCACAGAATGATTCTGTGTAGTTTATATTTGGAGACATTCCATTTTCCACTATTACCCTCTTAGCGCTCCGAATCTCCACTTGCATTTTCCACAGAAAGAGTGTTTCAGAACGGCTCAATCAAAACTAAGGTTCAACTCTTTTAGTCGAACAAACAGAACAGAAAGAAGTTTCACACAATTCTTCTGTGTAGTTTTTATTTGTAGACATTCTTTTTCCCAATATAGGCCTCTTAGCGCTCAGAATGTCCAATTGCAGTTTCTACAGAAAGAGTGTTTCAGAAAGGCTCAATCAAAAGTAAGGTTCAACTCTGTTAGTTGAATGCACAGAACAGAATGAAGTTTCATACACTGCTTCTGTGTAGTTTATATTTGAACATATTCTTTTTTCCACAATTACCCACTTAGCGCTACGAATGTCCAGTTGCATTTTCTACAGACAGAGTGTTTCAAAACTGCTCAATCAAAAGTATGGTTTAACTCTGTTAGCTGAATGCTCAGATCAGAGAGAAGTTTCACAGAATGCTTCTGTGTAGTTTATATTTGAATATATTCCTTTTTCCACTACTACTCTCTTAGCGCTCCAAATGTCCAGTTGCATTTTCTACAGAAAGAGAGTTCAGATCTGCTCAATCAAAACTATGGTTTAACTCTGTTAGCTGAATGCACAGATCAGAAAGAAGTATCACAGAATGATTCTGTGTAGTTTATATTTGGAGACGTTCCTTTTTCCACTATTACCCTCTTACCGCTCAGAATCTCCACTTGCATTTTCTACAGAAAGAGTGTTTCAGAACGGCTCAATCAAAACTAAGGTTCAACTCTTTTAGTTGAACAAACAGAACAGAAAGAAGTTTCACACAATTCTTCTGTGTAGTTTTTATTTGTAGACATTCTTTTTCCCAATATAGTCCTCTTAGCGCTCAGAATGTCCAATTGCAGTTTCTACAGAAAGAGTGTTTCAGAACGGCTCAATCAAAAGTAAGGTTCAACTCTGTTAGTTGAATGCACAGAACAGAAAGAAGTTTCATACAATGCTTCTGTGTAGTTTATATTTGAACATATTCTTTTTTCCACTATTACCCACTTAGCGCTACGAATGTCCAGTTGCATTTTCTACAGACAGAGTGTTTCAAAACTGCTCAATCAAAAGTATGGTTTAACTCTGTTAGCTGAATGCTCAGATCAGAAAGAAGTTTCACAGAATGCTTCTGTGTAGTTTATATTTGAATATATTCCTTTTTCCACTACTACGCTCTTAGCGCTCCAAATGTCCAGTTGCATTTTCTACAGAAAGAGTGTTCACATCTCCTCAATCAAAAGTATGGTTTAACTCTGTTAGCTGAATGCACAGATCAGAAAGAAGTTTCACCGAATGATTCTGTGTAGTTTATATTTGAAGACATTCCTTTTTGCACTATTACCCTCTTAGCGCTCCGAATCTCCACTTGCATTTTCTACAAAAAGAGTGTTTCATAACTGCTCAATCAAAAATATGTTTTATCTCTGTTAACTGAATTTACAGATCAGAAATAAGTTTCACAGAATGCATCTGTGTAATTTTTATTTGAAGATATTCTTTTTCCCAATGTAGGCCTCTTAGCGCTTAGCATGTCCAATTGCAGTTTCTACAGAAAGAGTGTTTCAGAACGGCTCAATCAAAAGTAAGGTTCAACTCTGTTAGTTGAATGCACAGAACAGAAAGAATTTTCACAGAATGCTACTGTGTAGTTTATATTTGAATATATTCCTTTTTCCACTATTACCCTCTTAGCGCTCCGAATGTCCACTTGCATTTTCTACAGAAAGAGTGTTCAGAACTGCGCAATCAAAAGTATGGTTTAACTCTGTTAGCTTAATGAACATATCAGAAATAAGTTTCACACAATGCTTCTGTGTAGTTTTTATTTGAAGATATTATTTTTCCCAATATAGGCCTCTTAGCGCTCAGAATGTCCAATTGCAGTTTCTACAGAAAGAGTGTTTCAGAAAGGCTCAATCAAAAGTAAGGTTCAACTCTGTTAGTTGAATGCACAGAACAGAAAGAAGTTTCATACAATGCTTCTGTGTAGTTTATATTTGAACATATTCTTTTTTCCACTATTACCCACTTAGCGCTACGAATGTCCAGTTGCATTTTCTACAGACAGAGTGTTTCAAAACTGCTCAATCAAAAGTATGGTTTAATTCTGTTAGCTGAATTCTCAGATCAGAAAGAAGTTTCACAGAATGCTTCTGTGTAGTTTATATTTGAATATATTCCTTTTTCCACTACTACTCTCTTAGCGCTCCAAATGTCCAGTTGCATTTTCTACAGAAAGAGTGTTCAGATCTGCTCAATCAAAAGTATGGTTTAACTCTGTTAGCTGAATGCACAGATCAGAAACAAGTTTCACAGAATGATTCTGTGTAGTTTATATTTGGAGACATTCCTTTTTCCACTATTACCCTCTTAGCGCTCCGAATCTCCACTTGCATTTTCCACAGAAAGAGTGTTTCAGAACGGCTCAATCAAAACTAAGGTTCAACTCTTTTAGTTGAACAAACAGAACAGAAAGAAGTTTCACACAATTCTTCTGTGTAGTTTTTATTTGTAGACATTCTTTTTCCCAATATAGGCCTCTTAGCGCTCAGAATGTCCAATTGCAGTTTCTACAGAAAGAGTGTTTCAGAAAGGCTCAATCAAAAGTAAGGTTCAACTCTGTTAGTTGAATGCACAGAACAGAATGAAGTTTCATACACTGCTTCTGTGTAGTTTATATTTGAACATATTCTTTTTTCCACAATTACCCACTTAGCGCTACGAATGTCCAGTTTCATTTTCTACAGACAGAGTGTTTCAAAACTGCTCAATCAAAAGTATGGTTTAACTCTGTTAGCTGAATGCTCAGATCAGAAAGAAGTTTCACAGAATGCTTCTGTGTAGTTTATATTTGAATATATTCCTTTTTCCACTACTACTCTCTTAGCGCTCCAAATGTCCAGTTGCATTTTCTACAGAAAGAGAGTTCAGATCTGCTCAATCAAAAGTATGGTTTAACTCTGTTAGCTGAATGCACAGATCAGAAAGAAGTTTCACAGAATTATTCTGTGTAGTTTATATTTGGAGACATTCCTTTTTCCACTATTACCCTCTTACCGCTCAGAATCTCCACTTGCATTTTCTACAGAAAGAGTGTTTCAGAACGGCTCAATCAAAACTAAGGTTCAACACTTTTAGTTGAACAAACAGAACAGAAAGAAGTTTCACACAATTCTTCTGTGTAGTTTTTATTTGTAGACATTCTTTTTCCCAATATAGGCCTCTTAGCGCTCAGAATGTCCAATTGCAGTTTCTACAGAAAGAGTGTTTCAGAACGGCTCAATCAAAAGTAAGGTTCAACTCTGTTAGTTGAATGCACAGAACAGAAAGAAGTTTCATGCAATGCTTCTGTGTAGTTTATATTTGAACATATTCTTTTTTCCACTATTACCCACTTAGCGCTACGAATGTCCAGTTGCATTTTCTACAGACAGAGTGTTTCAAAACTGCTCAATCAAAAGTATGGTTTAACTCTGTTAGCTGAATGCTCAGATCAGAAAGAAGTTTCACAGAATGCTTCTGTGTAGTTTATATTTGAATATATTCCTTTTTCCACTACTACGCTCTTAGCGCTCCAAATGTCCAGTTGCATTTTCTACAGAAAGTGTGTTCACATCTGCTCAATCAAAAGTATGGTTTAACTCTGTTAGCTGAATGCACAGATCAGAAAGAAGTTTCACCGAATGATTCTGTGTAGTTTATATTTGAAGACATTCCTTTTTGCACTATTACCCACTTAGCGCTCCGAATCTCCACTTGCATTTTCTACAAAAAGAGTGTTTCATAACTGCTCAATCAAAAATATGTTTTATCTCTGTTAACTGAATTTACAGATCAGAAATAAGTTTCACAGAATGCATCTGTGTAATTTTTATTTGAAGATATTCTTTTTCCCAATGTAGGCCTCTTAGCGCTTAGCATGTCCAATTGCAGTTTCTACAGAAAGAGTGTTTCAGAACGGCTCAATCAAAAGTAAGGTTCAACTCTGTTAGTTGAATGCACAGAACAGAAAGAATTTTCACAGAATGCTACTGTGTAGTTTATATTTGAATATATTCCTTTTTCCACTATTACCCTCTTAGCGCTCCGAATGTCCACTTGCATTTTCTACAGAAAGAGTGTTCAGAACTGCGCAATCAAAAGTATGGTTTAACTCTGTTAGCTTAATGAACATATCAGAAATAAGTTTCACACAATGCTTCTGTGTAGTTTTTATTTGAAGATATTATTTTTCCCAATATAGGCCTCTTAGCGCTCAGAATGTCCAATTGCAGTTTCTACAGAAAGAGTGTTTCAGAAAGGCTCAATCAAAAGTAAGGTTCAACTCTGTTAGTTGAATGCACAGAACAGAAAGAAGTTTCATACAATGCTTCTGTGTAGTTTATATTTGAACATATTCTTTTTTCCACTATTACCCACTTAGCGCTACGAATGTCCAGTTGCATTTTCTACAGACAGAGTGTTTCAAAACTGCTCAATCAAAAGTATGGTTTAACTCTGTTAGCTGAATGCTCAGATCAGAAAGAAGTTTCACAGAATGCTTCTGTGTAGTTTATATTTGAATATATTCCTTTTTCCACTACTACTCTCTTAGCGCTCCAAATGTCCAATTGCATTTTCTACAGAAAGAGTGTTCAGATCTGCTCAATCAAAAGTATGGTTTAACTCTGTTAGCTGAATGCACAGATCAGAAAGAAGTTTCACAGAATGATTCTGTGTAGTTTATATTTGGAGACATTCCTTTTTCCACTATTACCCTCTTAGCGCTCCGAATCTCCACTTGCATTTTCCACAGAAAGAGTGTTTCAGAACGGCTCAATCAAAACTAAGGTTCAACTCTTTTAGTTGAACAAACAGAACAGAAAGAAGTTTCACACAATTCTTCTGTGTAGTTTTTATTTGTAGACATTCTTTTTCCCAATATAGGCCTCTTAGCGCTCAGAATGTCCAATTGCAGTTTCTACAGAAAGAGTGTTTCAGAAAGGCTCAATCAAAAGTAAGGTTCAACTCTGTTAGTTGAATGCACAGAACAGAATGAAGTTTCATACACTGCTTCTGTGTAGTTTATATTTGAACATATTCTTTTTTCCACAATTACCCACTTAGCGCTACGAATGTCCAGTTGCATTTTCTACAGACAGAGTGTTTCAAAACTGCTCAATCAAAAGTATGGTTTAACTCTGTTAGCTGAATGCTCAGATCAGAGAGAAGTTTCACAGAATGCTTCTGTGTAGTTTATATTTGAATATATTCCTTTTTCCACTACTACTCTCTTAGCGCTCCAAATGTCCAGTTGCATTTTCTACAGAAAGAGAGTTCAGATCTGCTCAATCAAAACTATGGTTTAACTCTGTTAGCTGAATGCACAGATCAGAAAGAAGTTTCACAGAATGATTCTGTGTAGTTTATATTTGGAGACGTTCCTTTTTCCACTATTACCCTCTTACCGCTCAGAATCTCCACTTGCATTTTCTACAGAAAGAGTGTTTCAGAACGGCTCAATCAAAACTAAGGTTCAACTCTTTTAGTTGAACAAACAGAACAGAAAGAAGTTTCACACAATTCTTCTGTGTAGTTTTTATTTGTAGACATTCTTTTTCCCAATATAGTCCTCTTAGCGCTCAGAATGTCCAATTGCAGTTTCTACAGAAAGAGTGTTTCAGAACGGCTCAATCAAAAGTAAGGTTCAACTCTGTTAGTTGAATGCACAGAACAGAAAGAAGTTTCATACAATGCTTCTGTGTAGTTTATATTTGAACATATTCTTTTTTCCACTATTACCCACTTAGCGCTACGAATGTCCAGTTGCATTTTCTACAGACAGAGTGTTTCAAAACTGCTCAATCAAAAGTATGGTTTAACTCTGTTAGCTGAATGCTCAGATCAGAAAGAAGTTTCACAGAATGCTTCTGTGTAGTTTATATTTGTATATATTCCTTTTTCCACTACTACGCTCTTAGCGCTCCAAATGTCCAGTTGCATTTTCTACAGAAAGAGTGTTCACATCTCCTCAATCAAAAGTATGGTTTAACTCTGTTAGCTGAATGCACAGATCAGAAAGAAGTTTCACCGAATGATTCTGTGTAGTTTATATTTGAAGACATTCCTTTTTGCACTATTACCCTCTTAGCGCTCCGAATCTCCACTTGCATTTTCTACAAAAAGAGTGTTTCATAACTGCTCAATCAAAAATATGTTTTATCTCTGTTAACTGAATTTACAGATCAGAAATAAGTTTCACAGAATGCATCTGTGTAATTTTTATTTGAAGATATTCTTTTTCCCAATGTAGGCCTCTTAGCGCTTAGCATGTCCAATTGCAGTTTCTACAGAAAGAGTGTTTCAGAACGGCTCAATCAAAAGTAAGGTTCAACTCTGTTAGTTGAATGCACAGAACAGAAAGAATTTTCACAGAATGCTACTGTGTAGTTTATATTTGAATATATTCCTTTTTCCACTATTACCCTCTTAGCGCTCCGAATGTCCACTTGCATTTTCTACAGAAAGAGTGTTCAGAACTGCGCAATCAAAACTATGGTTTATCTCTGTTAGCTTAATGAACATATCAGAAATAAGTTTCACACAATGCTTCTGTGTAGTTTTTATTTGAAGATATTATTTTTCCCAATATAGGCCTCTTAGCGCTCAGAATGTCCAATTGCAGTTTCTACAGAAAGAGTGTTTCAGAAAGGCTCAATCAAAAGTAAGGTTCAACTCTGTTAGTTGAATGCACAGAACAGAAAGAAGTTTCATACAATGCTTCTGTGTAGTTTATATTTGAACATATTCTTTTTTCCACTATTACCCACTTAGCGCTACGAATGTCCAGTTGCATTTTCTACAGACAGAGTGTTTCAAAACTGCTCAATCAAAAGTATGGTTTAACTCTGTTAGCTGAATGCTCAGATCAGAAAGAAGTTTCACAGAATGCTTCTGTGTAGTTTATATTTGAATATATTCCTTTTTCCACTACTACTCTCTTAGCGCTCCAAATGTCCAATTGCATTTTCTACAGAAAGAGTGTTCAGATCTGCTCAATCAAAAGTATGGTTTAACTCTGTTAGCTGAATGCACAGATCAGAAAGAAGTTTCACATAATGATTCTGTGTAGTTTATATTTGGAGACATTCCTTTTTCCACTATTACCCTCTTAGCGCTCCGAATCTCCACTTGCATTTTCCACAGAAAGAGTGTTTCAGAACGGCTCAATCAAAACTAAGGTTCAACTCTTTTAGTTGAACAAACAGAACAGAAAGAAGTTTCACACAATTCTTCTGTGTAGTTTTTATTTGTAGACATTCTTTTTCCCAATATAGGCCTCTTAGCGCTCAGAATGTCCAATTGCAGTTTCTACAGAAAGAGTGTTTCAGAAAGGCTCAATCAAAAGTAAGGTTCAACTCTGTTAGTTGAATGCACAGAACAGAATGAAGTTTCATACACTGCTTCTGTGTAGTTTATATTTGAACATATTCTTTTTTCCACAATTACCCACTTAGCGCTACGAATGTCCAGTTGCATTTTCTACAGACAGAGTGTTTCAAAACTGCTCAATCAAAAGTATGGTTTAACTCTGTTAGCTGAATGCTCAGATCAGAGAGAAGTTTCACAGAATGCTTCTGTGTAGTTTATATTTGAATATATTCCTTTTTCCACTACTACTCTCTTAGCGCTCCAAATGTCCAGTTGCATTTTCTACAGAAAGAGAGTTCAGATCTGCTCAATCAAAACTATGGTTTAACTCTGTTAGCTGAATGCACAGATCAGAAAGAAGTTTCACAGAATGATTCTGTGTAGTTTATATTTGGAGACGTTCCTTTTTCCACTATTACCCTCTTACCGCTCAGAATCTCCACTTGCATTTTCTACAGAAAGAGTGTTTCAGAACGGCTCAATCAAAACTAAGGTTCAACTCTTTTAGTTGAACAAACAGAACAGAAAGAAGTTTCACACAATTCTTCTGTGTAGTTTTTATTTGTAGACATACTTTTTCCCAATATAGTCCTCTTAGCGCTCAGAATGTCCAATTGCAGTTTCTACAGAAAGAGTGTTTCAGAACGGCTCAATCAAAAGTAAGGTTCAACTCTGTTAGTTGAATGCACAGAACAGAAAGAAGTTTCATACAATGCTTCTGTGTAGTTTATATTTGAACATATTCTTTTTTCCACTATTACCCACTTAGCGCTACGAATGTCCAGTTGCATTTTCTACAGACAGAGTGTTTCAAAACTGCTCAATCAAAAGTATGGTTTAACTCTGTTAGCTGAATGCTCAGATCAGAAAGAAGTTTCACAGAATGCTTCTGTGTAGTTTATATTTGAATATATTCCTTTTTCCACTACTACACTCTTAGCGCTCCAAATGTCCAGTTGCATTTTCTACAGAAAGAGTGTTCACATCTCCTCAATCAAAAGTATGGTTTAACTCTGTTAGCTGAATGCACAGATCAGAAAGAAGTTTCACCGAATGATTCTGTGTAGTTTATACTTGAAGACATTCCTTTTTGCACTATTACCCTCTTAGCGCTCCGAATCTCCACTTGCATTTTCTACAAAAAGAGTGTTTCATAACTGCTCAATCAAAAATATGTTTTATCTCTGTTAACTGAATTTACAGATCAGAAATAAGTTTCACAGAATGCATCTGTGTAATTTTTATTTGAAGATATTCTTTTTCCCAATGTAGGCCTCTTAGCGCTTAGCATGTCCAATTGCAGTTTCTACAGAAAGAGTGTTTCAGAACGGCTCAATCAAAAGTAAGGTTCAACTCTGTTAGTTGAATGCACAGAACAGAAAGAATTTTCACAGAATGCTACTGTGTAGTTTATATTTGAATATATTCCTTTTTCCACTATTACCCTCTTAGCGCTCCGAATGTCCACTTGCATTTTCTACAGAAAGAGTGTTCAGAACTGCGCAATCAAAAGTATGGTTTAACTCTGTTAGCTTAATGAACATATCAGAAATAAGTTTCACACAATGCTTCTGTGTAGTTTTTATTTGAAGATATTATTTTTCCCAATATAGGCCTCTTAGCGCTCAGAATGTCCAATTGCAGTTTCTACAGAAAGAGTGTTTCAGAAAGGCTCAATCAAAAGTAAGGTTCAACTCTGTTAGTTGAATGCACAGAACAGAAAGAAGTTTCATACAATGCTTCTGTGTAGTTTATATTTGAACATATTCTTTTTTCCACTATTACCCACTTAGCGCTACGAATGTCCAGTTGCATTTTCTACAGACAGAGTGTTTCAAAACTGCTCAAACAAAAGTATGGTTTAACTCTGTTAGCTGAATTCTCAGATCAGAAAGAAGTTTCACAGAATGCTTCTGTGTAGTTTATATTTGAATATATTCCTTTTTCCACTACTACTCTCTTAGCGCTCCAAATGTCCAGTTGCATTTTCTACAGAAAGAGTGTTCAGATCTGCTCAATCAAAAGTATGGTTTAACTCTGTTAGCTGAATGCACAGATCAGAAACAAGTTTCACAGAATGATTCTGTGTAGTTTATATTTGGAGACATTCCTTTTTCCACTATTACCCTCTTAGCGCTCCGAATCTCCACTTGCATTTTCCACAGAAAGAGTGTTTCAGAACGGCTCAATCAAAACTAAGGTTCAACTCTTTTAGTTGAACAAACAGAACAGAAAGAAGTTTCACACAATTCTTCTGTGTAGTTTTTATTTGTAGACATTCTTTTTCCCAATATAGGCCTCTTAGCGCTCAGAATGTCCAATTGCAGTTTCTACAGAAAGAGTGTTTCAGAAAGGCTCAATCAAAAGTAAGGTTCAACTCTGTTAGTTGAATGCACAGAACAGAATGAAGTTTCATACACTGCTTCTGTGTAGTTTATATTTGAACATATTCTTTTTTCCACAATTACCCACTTAGCGCTACGAATGTCCAGTTGCATTTTCTACAGACAGAGTGTTTCAAAACTGCTCAATCAAAAGTATGGTTTAACTCTGTTAGCTGAATGCTCAGATCAGAAAGAAGTTTCACAGAATGCTTCTGTGTAGTTTATATTTGAATATATTCCTTTTTCCACTACTACTCTCTTAGCGCTCCAAATGTCCAGTTGCATTTTCTACAGAAAGAGAGTTCAGATCTGCTCAATAAAAAGTATGGTTTAACTCTGTTAGCTGAATGCACAGATCAGAAAGAAGTTTCACAGAATTATTCTGTGTAGTTTATATTTGGAGACATTCCTTTTTCCACTATTACCCTCTTACCGCTCCGAATCTCCACTTGCATTTTCCACAGAAAGAGTGTTTCAGAACGGCTCAATCAAAACTAAGGTTCAACTCTTTTAGTTGAACAAACAGAACAGAAAGAAGTTTCACACAATTCTTCTGTGTAGTTTTTATTTGTAGACATTCTTTTTCCCAATATAGGCCTCTTAGCGCTCAGAATGTCCAATTGCAGTTTCTACAGAAAGAGTGTTTCAGAAAGGCTCAATCAAAAGTAAGGTTCAACTCTGTTAGTTGAATGCACAGAACAGAAAGAAGTTTCATACACTGCTTCTGTGTAGTTTATATTTGAACATATTCTTTTTTCCACTATTACCCACTTAGCGCTACGAATGTCCAGTTGCATTTTCTACAGACAGAGTGTTTCAAAACTGCTCAATCAAAAGTATGGTTTAACTCTGTTAGCTGAATGCTCAGATCAGAAAGAAGTTTCACAGAATGCTTCTGTGTAGTTTATATTTGAATATATTCCTTTTTCCACTACTACGCTCTTAGCGCTCCAAATGTCCAGTTGCATTTTCTACAGAAAGTGTGTTCACATCTGCTCAATCAAAAGTATGGTTTAACTCTGTTAGCTGAATGCACAGATCAGAAAGAAGTTTCACCGAATGATTCTGTGTAGTTTATATTTGAAGACATTCCTTTTTGCACTATTACCCACTTAGCGCTCCGAATCTCCACTTGCATTTTCTACAAAAAGAGTGTTTCATAACTGCTCAATCAAAAATATGTTTTATCTCTGTTAACTGAATTTACAGATCAGAAATAAGTTTCACAGAATGCATCTGTGTAATTTTTATTTGAAGATATTCTTTTTCCCAATGTAGGCCTCTTAGCGCTTAGCATGTCCAATTGCAGTTTCTACAGAAAGAGTGTTTCAGAACGGCTCAATCAAAAGTAAGGTTCAACTCTGTTAGTTGAATGCACAGAACAGAAAGAATTTTCACAGAGTGCTACTGTGTAGTTTATATTTGAATATATTCCTTTTTCCACTATTACCCTCTTAGCGCTCCGAAGGTCCACTTGCATTTTCTACAGAAAGAGTGTTCAGAACTGCGCAATCAAAACTATGGTTTATCTCTGTTAGCTTAATGAACATATCAGAAATAAGTTTCACACAATGCTTCTGTGTAGTTTTTATTTGAAGATATTATTTTTCCCAATATAGGCCTCTTAGCGCTCAGAATGTCCAATTGCAGTTTCTACAGAAAGAGTGTTTCAGAAAGGCTCAATCAAAAGTAAGGTTCAACTCTGTTAGTTGAATGCACAGAACAGAAAGAAGTTTCATACAATGCTTCTGTGTAGTTTATATTTGAACATATTCTTTTTTCCACTATTACCCACTTAGCGCTACGAATGTCCAGTTGCATTTTCTACAGACAGAGTGTTTCAAAACTGCTCAATCAAAAGTATGGTTTAACTCTGTTAGCTGAATGCTCAGATCAGAAAGAAGTTTCACAGAATGCTTCTGTGTAGTTTATATTTGAATATATTCCTTTTTCCACTACTACTCTCTTAGCGCTCCAAATGTCCAATTGCATTTTCTATAGAAAGAGTGTTCAGATCTGCTCAATCAAAAGTATGGTTTAACTCTGTTAGCTGAATGCACAGATCAGAAAGAAGTTTCACATAATGATTCTGTGTAGTTTATATTTGGAGACATTCCTTTTTCCACTATTACCCTCTTAGCGCTCCGAATCTCCACTTGCATTTTCCACAGAAAGAGTGTTTCAGAACGGCTCAATCAAAACTAAGGTTCAACTCTTTTAGTTGAACAAACAGAACAGAAAGAAGTTTCACACAATTCTTCTGTGTAGTTTTTATTTGTAGACATTCTTTTTCCCAATATAGGCCTCTTAGCGCTCAGAATGTCCAATTGCAGTTTCTACAGAAAGAGTGTTTCAGAAAGGCTCAATCAAAAGTAAGGTTCAACTCTGTTAGTTGAATGCACAGAACAGAATGAAGTTTCATACACTGCTTCTGTGTAGTTTATATTTGAACATATTCTTTTTTCCACAATTACCCACTTAGCGCTACGAATGTCCAGTTGCATTTTCTACAGACAGAGTGTTTCAAAACTGCTCAATCAAAAGTATGGTTTAACTCTGTTAGCTGAATGCTCAGATCAGAGAGAAGTTTCACAGAATGCTTCTGTGTAGTTTATATTTGAATATATTCCTTTTTCCACTACTACTCTCTTAGCGCTCCAAATGTCCAGTTGCATTTTCTACAGAAAGAGAGTTCAGATCTGCTCAATCAAAACTATGGTTTAACTCTGTTAGCTGAATGCACAGATCAGAAAGAAGTTTCACAGAATGATTCTGTGTAGTTTATATTTGGAGACGTTCCTTTTTCCACTATTACCCTCTTACCGCTCAGAATCTCCACTTGCATTTTCTACAGAAAGAGTGTTTCAGAACGGCTCAATCAAAACTAAGGTTCAACTCTTTTAGTTGAACAAACAGAACAGAAAGAAGTTTCACACAATTCTTCTGTGTAGTTTTTATTTGTAGACATTCTTTTTCCCAATATAGTCCTCTTAGCGCTCAGAATGTCCAATTGCAGTTTCTACAGAAAGAGTGTTTCAGAACGGCTCAATCAAAAGTAAGGTTCAACTCTGTTAGTTGAATGCACAGAACAGAAAGAAGTTTCATACAATGCTTCTGTGTAGTTTATATTTGAACATATTCTTTTTTCCACTATTACCCACTTAGCGCTACGAATGTCCAGTTGCATTTTCTACAGACAGAGTGTTTCAAAACTGCTCAATCAAAAGTATGGTTTAACTCTGTTAGCTGAATGCTCAGATCAGAAAGAAGTTTCACAGAATGCTTCTGTGTAGTTTATATTTGAATATATTCCTTTTTCCACTACTACACTCTTAGCGCTCCAAATGTCCAGTTGCATTTTCTACAGAAAGAGTGTTCACATCTCCTCAATCAAAAGTATGGTTTAACTCTGTTAGCTGAATGCACAGATCAGAAAGAAGTTTCACCGAATGATTCTGTGTAGTTTATACTTGAAGACATTCCTTTTTGCACTATTACCCTCTTAGCGCTCCGAATCTCCACTTGCATTTTCTACAAAAAGAGTGTTTCATAACTGCTCAATCAAAAATATGTTTTATCTCTGTTAACTGAATTTACAGATCAGAAATAAGTTTCACAGAATGCATCTGTGTAATTTTTATTTGAAGATATTCTTTTTCCCAATGTAGGCCTCTTAGCGCTTAGCATGTCCAATTGCAGTTTCTACAGAAAGAGTGTTTCAGAACGGCTCAATCAAAAGTAAGGTTCAACTCTGTTAGTTGAATGCACAGAACAGAAAGAATTTTCACAGAATGCTACTGTGTAGTTTATATTTGAATATATTCCTTTTTCCACTATTACCCTCTTAGCGCTCCGAATGTCCACTTGCATTTTCTACAGAAAGAGTGTTCAGAACTGCGCAATCAAAAGTATGGTTTAACTCTGTTAGCTTAATGAACATATCAGAAATAAGTTTCACACAATGCTTCTGTGTAGTTTTTATTTGAAGATATTATTTTTCCCAATATAGGCCTCTTAGCGCTCAGAATGTCCAATTGCAGTTTCTACAGAAAGAGTGTTTCAGAAAGGCTCAATCAAAAGTAAGGTTCAACTCTGTTAGTTGAATGCACAGAACAGAAAGTAGTTTCATACAATGCTTCTGTGTAGTTTATATTTGAACATATTCTTTTTTCCACTATTACCCACTTAGCGCTACGAATGTCCAGTTGCATTTTCTACAGACAGAGTGTTTCAAAACTGCTCAAACAAAAGTATGGTTTAACTCTGTTAGCTGAATTCTCAGATCAGAAAGAAGTTTCACAGAATGCTTCTGTGTAGTTTATATTTGAATATATTCCTTTTTCCACTACTACTCTCTTAGCGCTCCAAATGTCCAGTTGCATTTTCTACAGAAAGAGTGTTCAGATCTGCTCAATCAAAAGTATGGTTTAACTCTGTTAGCTGAATGCACAGATCAGAAACAATTTTCACAGAATGATTCTGTGTAGTTTATATTTGGAGACATTCCTTTTTCCACTATTACCCTCTTAGCGCTCCGAATCTCCACTTGCATTTTCCACAGAAAGAGTGTTTCAGAACGGCTCAATCAAAACTAAGGTTCAACTCTTTTAGTTGAACAAACAGAACAGAAAGAAGTTTCACACAATTCTTCTGTGTAGTTTTTATTTGTAGACATTCTTTTTCCCAATATAGGCCTCTTAGCGCTCAGAATGTCCAATTGCAGTTTCTACAGAAAGAGTGTTTCAGAAAGGCTCAATCAAAAGTAAGGTTCAACTCTGTTAGTTGAATGCACAGAACAGAATGAAGTTTCATACACTGCTTCTGTGTAGTTTATATTTGAACATATTCTTTTTTCCACAATTACCCACTTAGCGCTACGAATGTCCAGTTGCATTTTCTACAGACAGAGTGTTTCAAAACTGCTCAATCAAAAGTATGGTTTAACTCTGTTAGCTGAATGCTCAGATCAGAAAGAAGTTTCACAGAATGCTTCTGTGTAGTTTATATTTGAATATATTCCTTTTTCCACTACTACTCTCTTAGCGCTCCAAATGTCCAGTTGCATTTTCTACAGAAAGAGAGTTCAGATCTGCTCAATCAAAAGTATGGTTTAACTCTGTTAGCTGAATGCACAGATCAGAAAGAAGTTTCACAGAATGATTCTGTGTAGTTTATATTTGGAGACATTCCTTTTTCCACTATTACCCTCTTAGCGCTCCGAATCTCCACTTGCATTTTCCACAGAAAGAGTGTTTCAGAACGGCTCAATCAAAACTAAGGTTCAACTCTTTTAGTTGAACAAACAGAACAGAAAGAAGTTTCACACAATTCTTCTGTGTAGTTTTTATTTGTAGACATTCTTTTTCCCAATATAGGCCTCTTAGCGCTCAGAATGTCCAATTGCAGTTTCTACAGAAAGAGTGTTTCAGAAAGGCTCAATCAAAAGTAAGGTTCAACTCTGTTAGTTGAATGCACAGAACAGAATGAAGTTTCATACACTGCTTCTGTGTAGTTTATATTTGAACATATTCTTTTTTCCACAATTACCCACTTAGCGCTACGAATGTCCAGTTGCATTTTCTACAGACAGAGTGTTTCAAAACTGCTCAATCAAAAGTATGGTTTAACTCTGTTAGCTGAATGCTCAGATCAGAAAGAAGTTTCACAGAATGCTTCTGTGTAGTTTATATTTGAATATATTCCTTTTTCCACTACTACTCTCTTAGCGCTCCAAATGTCCAGTTGCATTTTCTACAGAAAGAGAGTTCAGATCTGCTCAATCAAAAGTATGGTTTAACTCTGTTAGCTGAATGCACAGATCAGAAAGAAGTTTCACAGAATTATTCTGTGTAGTTTATATTTGGAGACATTCCTTTTTCCACTATTACCCTCTTACCGCTCAGAATCTCCACTTGCATTTTCTACAGAAAGAGTGTTTCAGAACGGCTCAATCAAAACTAAGGTTCAACTCTTTTAGTTGAACAAACAGAACAGAAAGAAGTTTCACACAATTCTTCTGTGTAGTTTTTATTTGTAGACATTCTTTTTCCCAATATAGGCCTCTTAGCGCTCAGAATGTCCAATTGCAGTTTCTACAGAAAGAGTGTTTCAGAACGGCTCAATCAAAAGTAAGGTTCAACTCTGTTAGTTGAATGCACAGAACAGAAAGAAGTTTCATACAATGCTTCTGTGTAGTTTATATTTGAACATATTCTTTTTTCCACTATTACCCACTTAGCGCTACGAATGTCCAGTTGCATTTTCTACAGACAGAGTGTTTCAAAACTGCTCAATCAAAAGTATGGTTTAACTCTGTTAGCTGAATGCTCAGATCAGAAAGAAGTTTCACAGAATGCTTCTGTGTAGTTTATATTTGAATATATTCCTTTTTCCACTACTACGCTCTTAGCGCTCCAAATGTCCAGTTGCATTTTCTACAGAAAGTGTGTTCACATCTGCTCAATCAAAAGTATGGTTTAACTCTGTTAGCTGAATGCACAGATCAGAAAGAATTTTCACCGAATGATTCTGTGTAGTTTATATTTGAAGACATTCCTTTTTGCACTATTACCCACTTAGCGCTCCGAATCTCCACTTGCATTTTCTACAAAAAGAGTGTTTCATAACTGCTCAATCAAAAATATGTTTTATCTCTGTTAACTGAATTTACAGATCAGAAATAAGTTTCACAGAATGCATCTGTGTAATTTTTATTTGAAGATATTCTTTTTCCCAATGTAGGCCTCTTAGCGCTTAGCATGTCCAATTGCAGTTTCTACAGAAAGAGTGTTTCAGAACGGCTCAATCAAAAGTAAGGTTCAACTCTGTTAGTTGAATGCACAGAACAGAAAGAATTTTCACAGAATGCTACTGTGTAGTTTATATTTGAATATATTCCTTTTTCCACTATTACCCTCTTAGCGCTCCGAATGTCCACTTGCATTTTCTACAGAAAGAGTGTTCAGAACTGCGCAATCAAAACTATGGTTTATCTCTGTTAGCTTAATGAACATATCAGAAATAAGTTTCACACAATGCTTCTGTGTAGTTTTTATTTGAAGATATTATTTTTCCCAATATAGGCCTCTTAGCGCTCAGAATGTCCAATTGCAGTTTCTACAGAAAGAGTGTTTCAGAAAGGCTCAATCAAAAGTAAGGTTCAACTCTGTTAGTTGAATGCACAGAACAGAAAGAAGTTTCATACAATGCTTCTGTGTAGTTTATATTTGAACATATTCTTTTTTCCACTATTACCCACTTAGCGCTACGAATGTCCAGTTGCATTTTCTACAGACAGAGTGTTTCAAAACTGCTCAATCAAAAGTATGGTTTAACTCTGTTAGCTGAATGCTCAGATCAGAAAGAAGTTTCACAGAATGCTTCTGTGTAGTTTATATTTGAATATATTCCTTTTTCCACTACTACTCTCTTAGCGCTCCAAATGTCCAATTGCATTTTCTACAGAAAGAGTGTTCAGATCTGCTCAATCAAAAGTATGGTTTAACTCTGTTAGCTGAATGCACAGATCAGAAAGAAGTTTCACATAATGATTCTGTGTAGTTTATATTTGGAGACATTCCTTTTTCCACTATTAACCTCTTAGCGCTCCGAATCTCCACTTGCATTTTCCACAGAAAGAGTGTTTCAGAACGGCTCAATCAAAACTAAGGTTCAACTCTTTTAGTTGAACAAACAGAACAGAAAGAAGTTTCACACAATTCTTCTGTGTAGTTTTTATTTGTAGATATTCTTTTTCCCAATATAGGCCTCTTAGCGCTCAGAATGTCCAATTGCAGTTTCTACAGAAAGAGTGTTTCAGAAAGGCTCAATCAAAAGTAAGGTTCAACACTGTTAGTTGAATGCACAGAACAGAATGAAGTTTCATACACTGCTTCTGTGTAGTTTATATTTGAACATATTCTTTTTTCCACAATTACCCACTTAGCGCTACGAATGTCCAGTTGCATTTTCTACAGACAGAGTGTTTCAAAACTGCTCAATCAAAAGTATGGTTTAACTCTGTTAGCTGAATGCTCAGATCAGAGAGAAGTTTCACAGAATGCTTCTGTGTAGTTTATATTTGAATATATTCCTTTTTCCACTACTACTCTCTTAGCGCTCCAAATGTCCAGTTGCATTTTCTACAGAAAGAGAGTTCAGATCTGCTCAATCAAAACTATGGTTTAACTCTGTTAGCTGAATGCACAGATCAGAAAGAAGTTTCACAGAATGATTCTGTGTAGTTTATATTTGGAGACGTTCCTTTTTCCACTATTACCCTCTTACCGCTCAGAATCTCCACTTGCATTTTCTACAGAAAGAGTGTTTCAGAACGGCTCAATCAAAACTAAGGTTCAACTCTTTTAGTTGAACAAACAGAACAGAAAGAAGTTTCACACAATTCTTCTGTGTAGTTTTTATTTGTAGACATTCTTTTTCCCAATATAGTCCTCTTAGCGCTCAGAATGTCCAATTGCAGTTTCTACAGAAAGAGTGTTTCAGAACGGCTCAATCAAAAGTAAGGTTCAACTCTGTTAGTTGAATGCACAGAACAGAAAGCAGTTTCATACAATGCTTCTGTGTAGTTTATATTTGAACATATTCTTTTTTCCACTATTACCCACTTAGCGCTACGAATGTCCAGTTGCATTTTCTACAGACAGAGTGTTTCAAAACTGCTCAATCAAAAGTATGGTTTAACTCTGTTAGCTGAATGCTCAGATCAGAAAGAAGTTTCACAGAATGCTTCTGTGTAGTTTATATTTGAATATATTCCTTTTTCCACTACTACACTCTTAGCGCTCCAAATGTCCAGTTGCATTTTCTACAGAAAGAGTGTTCACATCTCCTCAATCAAAAGTATGGTTTAACTCTGTTAGCTGAATGCACAGATCAGAAAGAAGTTTCACCGAATGATTCTGTGTAGTTTATATTTGAAGACATTCCTTTTTGCACTATTACCCTCTTAGCGCTCCGAATCTCCACTTGCATTTTCTACAAAAAGTGTGTTTCATAACTGCTCAATCAAAAATATGTTTTATCTCTGTTAACTGAATTTACAGATCAGAAATAAGTTTCACAGAATGCATCTGTGTAATTTTTATTTGAAGATATTCTTTTTCCCAATGTAGGCCTCTTAGCGCTTAGCATGTCCAATTGCAGTTTCTACAGAAAGAGTGTTTCAGAACGGCTCAATCAAAAGTAAGGTTCAACTCTGTTAGTTGAATGCACAGAACAGAAAGAATTTTCACAGAATGCTACTGTGTAGTTTATATTTGAATATATTCCTTTTTCCACTATTACCCTCTTAGCGCTCCGAATGTCCACTTGCATTTTCTACAGAAAGAGTGTTCAGAACTGCGCAATCAAAAGTATGGTTTAACTCTGTTAGCTTAATGAACATATCAGAAATAAGTTTCACACAATGCTTCTGTGTAGTTTTTATTTGAAGATATTATTTTTCCCAATATAGGCCTCTTAGCGCTCAGAATGTCCAATTGCAGTTTCTACAGAAAGAGTGTTTCAGAAAGGCTCAATCAAAAGTAAGGTTCAACTCTGTTAGTTGAATGCACAGAACAGAAAGAAGTTTCATACAATGCTTCTGTGTAGTTTATATTTGAACATATTCTTTTTTCCACTATTACCCACTTAGCGCTACGAATGTCCAGTTGCATTTTCTACAGACAGAGTGTTTCAAAACTGCTCAAACAAAAGTATGGTTTAACTCTGTTAGCTGAATTCTCAGATCAGAAAGAAGTTTCACAGAATGCTTCTGTGTAGTTTATATTTGAATATATTCCTTTTTCCACTACTACTCTCTTAGCGCTCCAAATGTCCAGTTGCATTTTCTACAGAAAGAGTGTTCAGATCTGCTCAATCAAAAGTATGGTTTAACTCTGTTAGCTGAATGCACAGATCAGAAACAATTTTCACAGAATGATTCTGTGTAGTTTATATTTGGAGACATTCCTTTTTCCACTATTACCCTCTTAGCGCTCCGAATCTCCACTTGCATTTTCCACAGAAAGAGTGTTTCAGAACGGCTCAATCAAAACTAAGGTTCAACTCTTTTAGTTGAACAAACAGAACAGAAAGAAGTTTCACACAATTCTTCTGTGTAGTTTTTATTTGTAGACATTCTTTTTCCCAATATAGGCCTCTTAGCGCTCAGAATGTCCAATTGCAGTTTCTACAGAAAGAGTGTTTCAGAAAGGCTCAATCAAAAGTAAGGTTCAACTCTGTTAGTTGAATGCACAGAACAGAATGAAGTTTCATACACTGCTTCTGTGTAGTTTATATTTGAACATATTCTTTTTTCCACAATTACCCACTTAGCGCTACGAATGTCCAGTTGCATTTTCTACAGACAGAGTGTTTCAAAACTGCTCAATCAAAAGTATGGTTTAACTCTGTTAGCTGAATGCTCAGATCAGAAAGAAGTTTCACAGAATGCTTCTGTGTAGTTTATATTTGAATATATTCCTTTTTCCACTACTACTCTCTTAGCGCTCCAAATGTCCAGTTGCATTTTCTACAGAAAGAGAGTTCAGATCTGCTCAATCAAAAGTATGGTTTAACTCTGTTAGCTGAATGCACAGATCAGAAAGAAGTTTCACAGAATTATTCTGTGTAGTTTATATTTGGAGACATTCCTTTTTCCACTATTACCCTCTTACCGCTCAGAATCTCCACTTGCATTTTCTACAGAAAGAGTGTTTCAGAACGGCTCAATCAAAACTAAGGTTCAACTCTTTTAGTTGAACAAACAGAACAGAAAGAAGTTTCACACAATTCTTCTGTGTAGTTTTTATTTGTAGACATTCTTTTTCCCAATATAGGCCTCTTAGCGCTCAGAATGTCCAATTGCAGTTTCTACAGAAAGAGTGTTTCAGAACGGCTCAATCAAAAGTAAGGTTCAACTCTGTTAGTTGAATGCACAGAACAGAAAGAAGTTTCATACAATGCTTCTGTGTAGTTTATATTTGAACATATTCTTTTTTCCACTATTACCCACTTAGCGCTACGAATGTCCAGTTGCATTTTCTACAGACAGAGTGTTTCAAAACTGCTCAATCAAAAGTATGGTTTAACTCTGTTAGCTGAATGCTCAGATCAGAAAGAAGTTTCACAGAATGCTTCTGTGTAGTTTATATTTGAATATATTCCTTTTTCCACTACTACACTCTTAGCGCTCCAAATGTCCAGTTGCATGTTCTACAGAAAGAGTGTTCACATCTCCTCAATCAAAAGTATGGTTTAACTCTGTTAGCTGAATGCACAGATCAGAAAGAAGTTTCACCGAATGATTCTGTGTAGTTTATATTTGAAGACATTCCTTTTTGCACTATTACCCTCTTAGCGCTCCGAATCTCCACTTGCATTTTCTACAAAAAGAGTGTTTCATAACTGCTCAATCAAAAATATGTTTTATCTCTGTTAACTGAATTTACAGATCAGAAATAAGTTTCACAGAATGCATCTGTGTAATTTTTATTTGAAGATATTCTTTTTCCCAATGTAGGCCTCTTAGCGCTTAGCATGTCCAATTGCAGTTTCTACAGAAAGAGTGTTTCAGAACGGCTCAATCAAAAGTAAGGTTCAACTCTGTTAGTTGAATGCACAGAACAGAAAGAATTTTCACAGAATGCTACTGTGTAGTTTATATTTGAATATATTCCTTTTTCCACTATTACCCTCTTAGCGCTCCGAATGTCCACTTGCATTTTCTACAGAAAGAGTGTTCAGAACTGCGCAATCAAAACTATGGTTTATCTCTGTTAGCTTAATGAACATATCAGAAATAAGTTTCACACAATGCTTCTGTGTAGTTTTTATTTGAAGATATTATTTTTCCCAATATAGGCCTCTTAGCGCTCAGAATGTCCAATTGCAGTTTCTACAGAAAGAGTGTTTCAGAAAGGCTCAATCAAAAGTAAGGTTCAACTCTGTTAGTTGAATGCACAGAACAGAAAGAAGTTTCATACAATGCTTCTGTGTAGTTTATATTTGAACATATTCTTTTTTCCACTATTACCCACTTAGCGCTACGAATGTCCAGTTGCATTTTCTACAGACAGAGTGTTTCAAAACTGCTCAATCAAAAGTATGGTTTAACTCTGTTAGCTGAATGCTCAGATCAGAAAGAAGTTTCACAGAATGCTTCTGTGTAGTTTATATTTGAATATATTCCTTTTTCCACTACTACTCTCTTAGCGCTCCAAATGTCCAATTGCATTTTCTACAGAAAGAGTGTTCAGATCTGCTCAATCAAAAGTATGGTTTAACTCTGTTAGCTGAATGCACAGATCAGAAAGAAGTTTCACCGAATGATTCTGTGTAGTTTATATTTGAAGACATTCCTTTTTGCACTATTACCCTCTTAGCGCTCCGAATCTCCACTTGCATTTTCTACAAAAAGAGTGTTTCATAACTGCTCAATCAAAAATATGTTTTATCTCTGTTAACTGAATTTACAGATCAGAAATAAGTTTCACAGAATGCATCTGTGTAATTTTTATTTGAAGATATTCTTTTTCCCAATGTAGGCCTCTTAGCGCTTAGCATGTCCAATTGCAGTTTCTACAGAAAGAGTGTTTCAGAACGGCTCAATCAAAAGTAAGGTTCAACTCTGTTACTTGAATGCACAGAACAGAAAGAATTTTCACAGAATGCTACTGTGTAGTTTATATTTGAATATATTCCTTTTTCCACTATTACCCTCTTAGCGCTCCGAATGTCCACTTGCATTTTCTACAGAAAGAGTGTTCAGAACTGCGCAATCAAAACTATGGTTTATCTCTGTTAGCTTAATGAACATATCAGAAATAAGTTTCACACAATGCTTCTGTGTAGTTTTTATTTGAAGATATTATTTTTCCCAATATAGGCCTCTTAGCGCTCAGAATGTCCAATTGCAGTTTCTACAGAAAGAGTGTTTCAGAAAGGCTCAATCAAAAGTAAGGTTCAACTCTGTTAGTTGAATGCACAGAACAGAAAGAAGTTTCATACAATGCTTCTGTGTAGTTTATATTTGAACATATTCTTTTTTCCACTATTACCCACTTAGCGCTACGAATGTCCAGTTGCATTTTCTACAGACAGAGTGTTTCAAAACTGCTCAATCAAAAGTATGGTTTAACTCTGTTAGCTGAATGCTCAGATCAGAAAGAAGTTTCACAGAATGCTTCTGTGTAGTTTATATTTGAATATATTCCTTTTTCCACTACTACTCTCTTAGCGCTCCAAATGTCCAATTGCATTTTCTACAGAAAGAGTGTTCAGATCTGCTCAATCAAAAGTATGGTTTAACTCTGTTAGCTGAATGCACAGATCAGAAAGAAGTTTCACATAATGATTCTGTGTAGTTTATATTTGGAGACATTCCTTTTTCCACTATTACCCTCTTAGCGCTCCGAATCTCCACTTGCATTTTCCACAGAAAGAGTGTTTCAGAACGGCTCAATCAAAACTAAGGTTCAACTCTTTTAGTTGAACAAACAGAACAGAAAGAAGTTTCACACAATTCTTCTGTGTAGTTTTTATTTGTAGACATTCTTTTTCCCAATATAGGCCTCTTAGCGCTCAGAATGTCCAATTGCAGTTTCTACAGAAAGAGTGTTTCAGAAAGGCTCAATCAAAAGTAAGGTTCAACACTGTTAGTTGAATGCACAGAACAGAATGAAGTTTCATACACTGCTTCTGTGTAGTTTATATTTGAACATATTCTTTTTTCCACAATTACCCACTTAGCGCTACGAATGTCCAGTTGCATTTTCTACAGACAGAGTGTTTCAAAACTGCTCAATCAAAAGTATGGTTTAACTCTGTTAGCTGAATGCTCAGATCAGAGAGAAGTTTCACAGAATGCTTCTGTGTAGTTTATATTTGAATATATTCCTTTTTCCACTACTACTCTCTTAGCGCTCCAAATGTCCAGTTGCATTTTCTACAGAAAGAGAGTTCAGATCTGCTCAATCAAAACTATGGTTTAACTCTGTTAGCTGAATGCACAGATCAGAAAGAAGTTTCACAGAATGATTCTGTGTAGTTTATATTTGGAGACGTTCCTTTTTCCACTATTACCCTCTTACCGCTCAGAATCTCCACTTGCATTTTCTACAGAAAGAGTGTTTCAGAACGGCTCAATCAAAACTAAGGTTCAACTCTTTTAGTTGAACAAACAGAACAGAAAGAAGTTTCACACAATTCTTCTGTGTAGTTTTTATTTGTAGACATTCTTTTTCCCAATATAGTCCTCTTAGCGCTCAGAATGTCCAATTGCAGTTTCTACAGAAAGAGTGTTTCAGAACGGCTCAATCAAAAGTAAGGTTCAACTCTGTTAGTTGAATGCACAGAACAGAAAGAAGTTTCATACAATGCTTCTGTGTAGTTTATATTTGAACATATTTTTTTTCCACTATTACCCACTTAGCGCTACGAATGTCCAGTTGCATTTTCTACAGACAGAGTGTTTCAAAACTGCTCAATCAAAAGTATGGTTTAAATCTGTTAGCTGAATGCTCAGATCAGAAAGAATTTTCACAGAATGCTTCTGTGTAGTTTATATTTGAATATATTCCTTTTTCCACTACTACACTCTTAGCGCTCCAAATGTCCAGTTGCATTTTCTACAGAAAGAGTGTTCACATCTCCTCAATCAAAAGTATGGTTTAACTCTGTTAGCTGAATGCACAGATCAGAAAGAAGTTTCACCGAATGATTCTGTGTAGTTTATATTTGAAGACATTCCTTTTTGCACTATTACCCTCTTAGCGCTCCGAATCTCCACTTGCATTTTCTACCAAAAGGGTGTTTCATAACTGCTCAATCAAAAATATGTTTTATCTCTGTTAACTGAATTTACAGATCAGAAATAAGTTTCACAGAATGCATCTGTGTAATTTTTATTTGAAGATATTCTTTTTCCCAATGTAGGCCTCTTAGCGCTTAGCATGTCCAATTGCAGTTTCTACAGAAAGAGTGTTTCAGAACGGCTCAATCAAAAGTAAGGTTCAACTCTGTTAGTTGAATGCACAGAACAGAAAGAATTTTCACAGAATGCTACTGTGTAGTTTATATTTGAATATATTCCTTTTTCCACTATTACCCTCTTAGCGCTCCGAATGTCCACTTGCATTTTCTACAGAAAGAGTGTTCAGAACTGCGCAATCAAAAGTATGGTTTAACTCTGTTAGCTTAATGAACATATCAGAAATAAGTTTCACACAATGCTTCTGTGTAGTTTTTATTTGAAGATATTATTTTTCCCAATATAGGCCTCTTAGCGCTCAGAATGTCCAATTGCAGTTTCTACAGAAAGAGTGTTTCAGAAAGGCTCAATCAAAAGTAAGGTTCAACTCTGTTAGTTGAATGCACAGAACAGAAAGAAGTTTCATACAATGTTTCTGTGTAGTTTATATTTGAACATATTCTTTTTTCCACTATTACCCACTTAGCGCTACGAATGTCCAGTTGCATTTTCTACAGACAGAGTGTTTCAAAACTGCTCAATCAAAAGTATGGTTTAACTCTGTTAGCTGAATGCTCAGATCAGAAAGAAGTTTCACAGAATGCTTCTGTGTAGTTTATATTTGAATATATTCCTTTTTCCACTACTACTCTCTTAGCGCTCCAAATGTCCAATTGCATTTTCTACAGAAAGAGTGTTCAGATCTGCTCAATCAAAAGTATGGTTTAACTCTGTTAGCTGAATGCACAGATCAGAAAGAAGTTTCACCGAATGATTCTGTGTAGTTTATATTTGAAGACATTCCTTTTTGCACTATTACCCTCTTAGCGCTCCGAATCTCCACTTGCATTTTCTACAAAAAGAGTGTTTCATAACTGCTCAATCAAAAATATGTTTTATCTCTGTTAACTGAATTTACAGATCAGAAATAAGTTTCACAGAATGCATCTGTGTAATTTTTATTTGAAGATATTCTTTTTCCCAATGTAGGCCTCTTAGCGCTTAGCATGTCCAATTGCAGTTTCTACAGAAAGAGTGTTTCAGAACGGCTCAATCAAAAGTAAGGTTCAACTCTGTTACTTGAATGCACAGAACAGAAAGAATTTTCACAGAATGCTACTGTGTAGTTTATATTTGAATATATTCCTTTTTCCACTATTACCCTCTTAGCGCTCCGAATGTCCACTTGCATTTTCTACAGAAAGAGTGTTCAGAACTGCGCAATCAAAACTATGGTTTATCTCTGTTAGCTTAATGAACATATCAGAAATAAGTTTCACACAATGCTTCTGTGTAGTTTTTATTTGAAGATATTATTTTTCCCAATATAGGCCTCTTAGCGCTCAGAATGTCCAATTGCAGTTTCTACAGAAAGAGTGTTTCAGAAAGGCTCAATCAAAAGTAAGGTTCAACTCTGTTAGTTGAATGCACAGAACAGAAAGAAGTTTCATACAATGCTTCTGTGTAGTTTATATTTGAACATATTCTTTTTTCCACTATTACCCACTTAGCGCTACGAATGTCCAGTTGCATTTTCTACAGACAGAGTGTTTCAAAACTGCTCAATCAAAAGTATGGTTTAACTCTGTTAGCTGAATGCTCAGATCAGAAAGAAGTTTCACAGAATGCTTCTGTGTAGTTTATATTTGAATATATTCCTTTTTCCACTACTACTCTCTTAGCGCTCCAAATGTCCAATTGCATTTTCTACAGAAAGAGTGTTCAGATCTGCTCAATCAAAAGTATGGTTTAACTCTGTTAGCTGAATGCACAGATCAGAAAGAAGTTTCACATAATGATTCTGTGTAGTTTATATTTGGAGACATTCCTTTTTCCACTATTACCCTCTTAGCGCTCCGAATCTCCACTTGCATTTTCCACAGAAAGAGTGTTTCAGAACGGCTCAATCAAAACTAAGGTTCAACTCTTTTAGTTGAACAAACAGAACAGAAAGAAGTTTCACACAATTCTTCTGTGTAGTTTTTATTTGTAGACATTCTTTTTCCCAATATAGGCCTCTTAGCGCTCAGAATGTCCAATTGCAGTTTCTACAGAAAGAGTGTTTCAGAAAGGCTCAATCAAAAGTAAGGTTCAACACTGTTAGTTGAATGCACAGAACAGAATGAAGTTTCATACACTGCTTCTGTGTAGTTTATATTTGAACATATTCTTTTTTCCACAATTACCCACTTAGCGCTACGAATGTCCAGTTGCATTTTCTACAGACAGAGTGTTTCAAAACTGCTCAATCAAAAGTATGGTTTAACTCTGTTAGCTGAATGCTCAGATCAGAGAGAAGTTTCACAGAATGCTTCTGTGTAGTTTATATTTGAATATATTCCTTTTTCCACTACTACTCTCTTAGCGCTCCAAATGTCCAGTTGCATTTTCTACAGAAAGAGAGTTCAGATCTGCTCAATCAAAACTATGGTTTAACTCTGTTAGCTGAATGCACAGATCAGAAAGAAGTTTCACAGAATGATTCTGTGTAGTTTATATTTGGAGACGTTCCTTTTTCCACTATTACCCTCTTACCGCTCAGAATCTCCACTTGCATTTTCTACAGAAAGAGTGTTTCAGAACGGCTCAATCAAAACTAAGGTTCAACTCTTTTAGTTGAACAAACAGAACAGAAAGAAGTTTCACACAATTCTTCTGTGTAGTTTTTATTTGTAGACATTCTTTTTCCCAATATAGTCCTCTTAGCGCTCAGAATGTCCAATTGCAGTTTCTACAGAAAGAGTGTTTCAGAACGGCTCAATCAAAAGTAAGGTTCAACTCTGTTAGTTGAATGCACAGAACAGAAAGAAGTTTCATACAATGCTTCTGTGTAGTTTATATTTGAACATATTTTTTTTCCACTATTACCCACTTAGCGCTACGAATGTCCAGTTGCATTTTCTACAGACAGAGTGTTTCAAAACTGCTCAATCAAAAGTATGGTTTAAATCTGTTAGCTGAATGCTCAGATCAGAAAGAATTTTCACAGAATGCTTCTGTGTAGTTTATATTTGAATATATTCCTTTTTCCACTACTACACTCTTAGCGCTCCAAATGTCCAGTTGCATTTTCTACAGAAAGAGTGTTCACATCTCCTCAATCAAAAGTATGGTTTAACTCTGTTAGCTGAATGCACAGATCAGAAAGAAGTTTCACCGAATGATTCTGTGTAGTTTATATTTGAAGACATTCCTTTTTGCACTATTACCCTCTTAGCGCTCCGAATCTCCACTTGCATTTTCTACCAAAAGGGTGTTTCATAACTGCTCAATCAAAAATATGTTTTATCTCTGTTAACTGAATTTACAGATCAGAAATAAGTTTCACAGAATGCATCTGTGTAATTTTTATTTGAAGATATTCTTTTTCCCAATGTAGGCCTCTTAGCGCTTAGCATGTCCAATTGCAGTTTCTACAGAAAGAGTGTTTCAGAACGGCTCAATCAAAAGTAAGGTTCAACTCTGTTAGTTGAATGCACAGAACAGAAAGAATTTTCACAGAATGCTACTGTGTAGTTTATATTTGAATATATTCCTTTTTCCACTATTACCCTCTTAGCGCTCCGAATGTCCACTTGCATTTTCTACAGAAAGAGTGTTCAGAACTGCGCAATCAAAAGTATGGTTTAACTCTGTTAGCTTAATGAACATATCAGAAATAAGTTTCACACAATGCTTCTGTGTAGTTTTTATTTGAAGATATTATTTTTCCCAATATAGGCCTCTTAGCGCTCAGAATGTCCAATTGCAGTTTCTACAGAAAGAGTGTTTCAGAAAGGCTCAATCAAAAGTAAGGTTCAACTCTGTTAGTTGAATGCACAGAACAGAAAGAAGTTTCATACAATGCTTCTGTGTAGTTTATATTTGAACATATTCTTTTTTCCACTATTACCCACTTAGCGCTACGAATGTCCAGTTGCATTTTCTACAGACAGAGTGTTTCAAAACTGCTCAAACAAAAGTATGGTTTAACTCTGTTAGCTGAATTCTCAGATCAGAAAGAAGTTTCACAGAATGCTTCTGTGTAGTTTATATTTGAATATATTCCTTTTTCCACTACTACTCTCTTAGCGCTCCAAATGTCCAGTTGCATTTTCTACAGAAAGAGTGTTCAGATCTGCTCAATCAAAAGTATGGTTTAACTCTGTTAGCTGAATGCACAGATCAGAAACAATTTTCACAGAATGATTCTGTGTAGTTTATATTTGGAGACATTCCTTTTTCCACTATTACCCTCTTAGCGCTCCGAATCTCCACTTGCATTTTCCACAGAAAGAGTGTTTCAGAACGGCTCAATCAAAACTAAGGTTCAACTCTTTTAGTTGAACAAACAGAACAGAAAGAAGTTTCACACAATTCTTCTGTGTAGTTTTTATTTGTAGACATTCTTTTTCCCAATATAGGCCTCTTAGCGCTCAGAATGTCCAATTGCAGTTTCTACAGAAAGAGTGTTTCAGAAAGGCTCAATCAAAAGTAAGGTTCAACTCTGTTAGTTGAATGCACAGAACAGAATGAAGTTTCATACACTGCTTCTGTGTAGTTTATATTTGAACATATTCTTTTTTCCACAATTACCCACTTAGCGCTACGAATGTCCAGTTGCATTTTCTACAGACAGAGTGTTTCAAAACTGCTCAATCAAAAGTATGGTTTAACTCTGTTAGCTGAATGCTCAGATCAGAAAGAAGTTTCACAGAATGCTTCTGTGTAGTTTATATTTGAATATATTCCTTTTTCCACTACTACTCTCTTAGCGCTCCAAATGTCCAGTTGCATTTTCTACAGAAAGAGAGTTCAGATCTGCTCAATCAAAAGTGTGGTTTAACTCTGTTAGCTGAATGCACAGATCAGAACGAAGTTTCACAGAATGATTCTGTGTAGTTTATATTTGGAGACATTCCTTTTTCCACTATTACCCTCTTACCGCTCAGAATCTCCACTTGCATTTTCTACAGAAAGAGTGTTTCAGAACGGCTCAATCAAAACTAAGGTTCAACTCCTTTAGTTGAACAAACAGAACAGAAAGAAGTTTCACACAATTCTTCTGTGTATTTTTTATTTGTAGACATTCTTTTTCCCAATATAGGCCTCTTAGCGCTCAGAATGTCCAATTGCAGTTTCTACAGAAAGAGTGTTTCAGAACGGCTCAATCAAAAGTAAGGTTCAACTCTGTTAGTTGAATGCACAGAACAGAAAGAAGTTTCATACAATGCTTCTGTGTAGTTTATATTTGAACATATTCTTTTTTCCACTATTACCCACTTAGCGCTACGAATGTCCAGTTGCATTTTCTACAGACAGAGTGTTTCAAAACTGCTCAATCAAAAGTATGGTTTAACTCTGTTAGCTGAATGCTCAGATCAGAAAGAAGTTTCACAGAATGCTTCTGTGTAGTTTATATTTGAATATATTCCTTTTTCCACTACTACGCTCTTAGCGCTCCAAATGTCCAGTTGCATTTTCTACAGAAAGTGTGTTCACATCTGCTCAATCAAAAGTATGGTTTAACTCTGTTAGCTGAATGCACAGATCAGAAAGAAGTTTCACCGAATGATTCTGTGTAGTTTATATTTGAAGACATTCCTTTTTGCACTATTACCCACTTAGCGCTCCGAATCTCCACTTGCATTTTCTACAAAAAGAGTGTTTCATAACTGCTCAATCAAAAATATGTTTTATCTCTGTTAACTGAATTTACAGATCAGAAATAAGTTTCACAGAATGCATCTGTGTAATTTTTATTTGAAGATATTCTTTTTCCCAATGTAGGCCTCTTAGCGCTTAGCATGTCCAATTGCAGTTTCTACAGAAAGAGTGTTTCAGAACGGCTCAATCAAAAGTAAGGTTCAACTCTGTTAGTTGAATGCACAGAACAGAAAGAATTTTCACAGAATGCTACTGTGTAGTTTATATTTGAATATATTCCTTTTTCCACTATTACCCTCTTAGCGCTCCGAATGTCCACTTGCATTTTCTACAGAAAGAGTGTTCAGAACAGCGCAATCAAAAGTATGGTTTATCTCTGTTAGCTTAATGAACATATCAGAAATAAGTTTCACACAATGCTTCTGTGTAGTTTTTATTTGAAGATATTATTTTTCCCAATAGAGGCCTCTTAGCGCTCAGAATGTCCAATTGCAGTTTCTACAGAAAGAGTGTTTCAGAAAGGCTCAATCAAAAGTAAGGTTCAACTCTGTTAGTTGAATGCACAGAACAGAAAGAAGTTTCATACAATGCTTCTGTGTAGTTTATATTTGAACATATTCTTTTTTCCACTATTACCCACTTAGCGCTACGAATGTCCAGTTGCATTTTCTACAGACAGAGTGTTTCAAAACTGCTCAATCAAAAGTATGGTTTATCTCTGTTAGCTGAATTCTCAGATCAGAAAGAAGTTTCACAGAATGCTTCTGTGTAGTTTATATTTGAATATATTCCTTTTTCCACTACTACTCTCTTAGCGCTCCAAATGTCCAGTTGCATTTTCTACAGAAAGAGTGTTCAGATCTGCTCAATCAAAAGTATGGTTTAACTCTGTTAGCTGAATGCACAGATCAGAAACAAGTTTCACAGAATGATTCTGTGTAGTTTATATTTGGAGACATTCCTTTTTCCACTATTACCCTCTTAGCGCTCCGAATCTCCACTTGCATTTTCCACAGAAAGAGTGTTTCAGAACGGCTCAATCAAAACTAAGGTTCAACTCTTTTAGTTGAACAAACAGAACAGAAAGAAGTTTCACACAATTCTTCTGTGTAGTTTTTATTTGTAGACATTCTTTTTCCCAATATAGGCCTCTTAGCGCTCAGAATGTCCAATTGCAGTTTCTACAGAAAGAGTGTTTCAGAACGGCTCAATCAAAAGTAAGGTTCAACTCTGTTAGTTGAATGCACAGAACAGAAAGGAGTTTCATACAATGCTTCTGTGTAGTTTATATTTGAACATATTCTTTTTTCCACTATTACCCACTTAGCGCTACGAATGTCCAGTTGCATTTTCTACAGACAGAGTGTTTCAAAACTGCTCAATCAAAAGTATGGTTTAACTCTGTTAGCTGAATGTTCAGATCAGAAAGAAGTTTCACAGAATGCTTCTGTGTAGTTTATATTTGAATATATTCCTTTTTCCACTATTACCCTCTTAGCGCTCCGAATGTCCACTTGCATTTTCTACAGAAAGAGTGTTCAGAACTGCGCAATCAAAAGTATGGTTTAACTCTGTTAGCTTAATGAACATATCAGAAATAAGTTTCACACAATGCTTCTGTGTAGTTTTTATTTGAAGATATTATTTTTCCCAATATAGGCCTCTTAGCGCTCAGAATGTCCAATTGCAGTTTCTACAGAAAGAGTGTTTCAGAAAGGCTCAATCAAAAGTAAGGTTCAACTCTGTTAGTTGAATGCACAGAACAGAAAGAAGTTTCATACAATGTTTCTGTGTAGTTTATATTTGAACATATTCTTTTTTCCACTATTACCCACTTAGCGCTACGAATGTCCAGTTGCATTTTCTACAGACAGAGTGTTTCAAAACTGCTCAATCAAAAGTATGGTTTAACTCTGTTAGCTGAATGCTCAGATCAGAAAGAAGTTTCACAGAATGCTTCTGTGTAGTTTATATTTGAATATATTCCTTTTTCCACTACTACTCTCTTAGCGCTCCAAATGTCCAATTGCATTTTCTACAGAAAGAGTGTTCAGATCTGCTCAATCAAAAGTATGGTTTAACTCTGTTAGCTGAATGCACAGATCAGAAAGAAGTTTCACCGAATGATTCTGTGTAGTTTATATTTGAAGACATTCCTTTTTGCACTATTACCCTCTTAGCGCTCCGAATCTCCACTTGCATTTTCTACAAAAAGAGTGTTTCATAACTGCTCAATCAAAAATATGTTTTATCTCTGTTAACTGAATTTACAGATCAGAAATAAGTTTCACAGAATGCATCTGTGTAATTTTTATTTGAAGATATTCTTTTTCCCAATGTAGGCCTCTTAGCGCTTAGCATGTCCAATTGCAGTTTCTACAGAAAGAGTGTTTCAGAACGGCTCAATCAAAAGTAAGGTTCAACTCTGTTACTTGAATGCACAGAACAGAAAGAATTTTCACAGAATGCTACTGTGTAGTTTATATTTGAATATATTCCTTTTTCCACTATTACCCTCTTAGCGCTCCGAATGTCCACTTGCATTTTCTACAGAAAGAGTGTTCAGAACTGCGCAATCAAAACTATGGTTTATCTCTGTTAGCTTAATGAACATATCAGAAATAAGTTTCACACAATGCTTCTGTGTAGTTTTTATTTGAAGATATTATTTTTCCCAATATAGGCCTCTTAGCGCTCAGAATGTCCAATTGCAGTTTCTACAGAAAGAGTGTTTCAGAAAGGCTCAATCAAAAGTAAGGTTCAACTCTGTTAGTTGAATGCACAGAACAGAAAGAAGTTTCATACAATGCTTCTGTGTAGTTTATATTTGAACATATTCTTTTTTCCACTATTACCCACTTAGCGCTACGAATGTCCAGTTGCATTTTCTACAGACAGAGTGTTTCAAAACTGCTCAATCAAAAGTATGGTTTAACTCTGTTAGCTGAATGCTCAGATCAGAAAGAAGTTTCACAGAATGCTTCTGTGTAGTTTATATTTGAATATATTCCTTTTTCCACTACTACTCTCTTAGCGCTCCAAATGTCCAATTGCATTTTCTACAGAAAGAGTGTTCAGATCTGCTCAATCAAAAGTATGGTTTAACTCTGTTAGCTGAATGCACAGATCAGAAAGAAGTTTCACATAATGATTCTGTGTAGTTTATATTTGGAGACATTCCTTTTTCCACTATTACCCTCTTAGCGCTCCGAATCTCCACTTGCATTTTCCACAGAAAGAGTGTTTCAGAACGGCTCAATCAAAACTAAGGTTCAACTCTTTTAGTTGAACAAACAGAACAGAAAGAAGTTTCACACAATTCTTCTGTGTAGTTTTTATTTGTAGACATTCTTTTTCCCAATATAGGCCTCTTAGCGCTCAGAATGTCCAATTGCAGTTTCTACAGAAAGAGTGTTTCAGAAAGGCTCAATCAAAAGTAAGGTTCAACACTGTTAGTTGAATGCACAGAACAGAATGAAGTTTCATACACTGCTTCTGTGTAGTTTATATTTGAACATATTCTTTTTTCCACAATTACCCACTTAGCGCTACGAATGTCCAGTTGCATTTTCTACAGACAGAGTGTTTCAAAACTGCTCAATCAAAAGTATGGTTTAACTCTGTTAGCTGAATGCTCAGATCAGAGAGAAGTTTCACAGAATGCTTCTGTGTAGTTTATATTTGAATATATTCCTTTTTCCACTACTACTCTCTTAGCGCTCCAAATGTCCAGTTGCATTTTCTACAGAAAGAGAGTTCAGATCTGCTCAATCAAAACTATGGTTTAACTCTGTTAGCTGAATGCACAGATCAGAAAGAAGTTTCACAGAATGATTCTGTGTAGTTTATATTTGGAGACGTTCCTTTTTCCACTATTACCCTCTTACCGCTCAGAATCTCCACTTGCATTTTCTACAGAAAGAGTGTTTCAGAACGGCTCAATCAAAACTAAGGTTCAACTCTTTTAGTTGAACAAACAGAACAGAAAGAAGTTTCACACAATTCTTCTGTGTAGTTTTTATTTGTAGACATTCTTTTTCCCAATATAGTCCTCTTAGCGCTCAGAATGTCCAATTGCAGTTTCTACAGAAAGAGTGTTTCAGAACGGCTCAATCAAAAGTAAGGTTCAACTCTGTTAGTTGAATGCACAGAACAGAAAGAAGTTTCATACAATGCTTCTGTGTAGTTTATATTTGAACATATTTTTTTTCCACTATTACCCACTTAGCGCTACGAATGTCCAGTTGCATTTTCTACAGACAGAGTGTTTCAAAACTGCTCAATCAAAAGTATGGTTTAAATCTGTTAGCTGAATGCTCAGATCAGAAAGAATTTTCACAGAATGCTTCTGTGTAGTTTATATTTGAATATATTCCTTTTTCCACTACTACACTCTTAGCGCTCCAAATGTCCAGTTGCATTTTCTACAGAAAGAGTGTTCACATCTCCTCAATCAAAAGTATGGTTTAACTCTGTTAGCTGAATGCACAGATCAGAAAGAAGTTTCACCGAATGATTCTGTGTAGTTTATATTTGAAGACATTCCTTTTTGCACTATTACCCTCTTAGCGCTCCGAATCTCCACTTGCATTTTCTACCAAAAGGGTGTTTCATAACTGCTCAATCAAAAATATGTTTTATCTCTGTTAACTGAATTTACAGATCAGAAATAAGTTTCACAGAATGCATCTGTGTAATTTTTATTTGAAGATATTCTTTTTCCCAATGTAGGCCTCTTAGCGCTTAGCATGTCCAATTGCAGTTTCTACAGAAAGAGTGTTTCAGAACGGCTCAATCAAAAGTAAGGTTCAACTCTGTTAGTTGAATGCACAGAACAGAAAGAATTTTCACAGAATGCTACTGTGTAGTTTATATTTGAATATATTCCTTTTTCCACTATTACCCTCTTAGCGCTCCGAATGTCCACTTGCATTTTCTACAGAAAGAGTGTTCAGAACTGCGCAATCAAAAGTATGGTTTAACTCTGTTAGCTTAATGAACATATCAGAAATAAGTTTCACACAATGCTTCTGTGTAGTTTTTATTTGAAGATATTATTTTTCCCAATATAGGCCTCTTAGCGCTCAGAATGTCCAATTGCAGTTTCTACAGAAAGAGTGTTTCAGAAAGGCTCAATCAAAAGTAAGGTTCAACTCTGTTAGTTGAATGCACAGAACAGAAAGAAGTTTCATACAATGCTTCTGTGTAGTTTATATTTGAACATATTCTTTTTTCCACTATTACCCACTTAGCGCTACGAATGTCCAGTTGCATTTTCTACAGACAGAGTGTTTCAAAACTGCTCAAACAAAAGTATGGTTTAACTCTGTTAGCTGAATTCTCAGATCAGAAAGAAGTTTCACAGAATGCTTCTGTGTAGTTTATATTTGAATATATTCCTTTTTCCACTACTACTCTCTTAGCGCTCCAAATGTCCAGTTGCATTTTCTACAGAAAGAGTGTTCAGATCTGCTCAATCAAAAGTATGGTTTAACTCTGTTAGCTGAATGCACAGATCAGAAACAATTTTCACAGAATGATTCTGTGTAGTTTATATTTGGAGACATTCCTTTTTCCACTATTACCCTCTTAGCGCTCCGAATCTCCACTTGCATTTTCCACAGAAAGAGTGTTTCAGAACGGCTCAATCAAAACTAAGGTTCAACTCTTTTAGTTGAACAAACAGAACAGAAAGAAGTTTCACACAATTCTTCTGTGTAGTTTTTATTTGTAGACATTCTTTTTCCCAATATAGGCCTCTTAGCGCTCAGAATGTCCAATTGCAGTTTCTACAGAAAGAGTGTTTCAGAAAGGCTCAATCAAAAGTAAGGTTCAACTCTGTTAGTTGAATGCACAGAACAGAATGAAGTTTCATACACTGCTTCTGTGTAGTTTATATTTGAACATATTCTTTTTTCCACAATTACCCACTTAGCGCTACGAATGTCCAGTTGCATTTTCTACAGACAGAGTGTTTCAAAACTGCTCAATCAAAAGTATGGTTTAACTCTGTTAGCTGAATGCTCAGATCAGAAAGAAGTTTCACAGAATGCTTCTGTGTAGTTTATATTTGAATATATTCCTTTTTCCACTACTACTCTCTTAGCGCTCCAAATGTCCAGTTGCATTTTCTACAGAAAGAGAGTTCAGATCTGCTCAATCAAAAGTGTGGTTTAACTCTGTTAGCTGAATGCACAGATCAGAACGAAGTTTCACAGAATGATTCTGTGTAGTTTATATTTGGAGACATTCCTTTTTCCACTATTACCCTCTTACCGCTCAGAATCTCCACTTGCATTTTCTACAGAAAGAGTGTTTCAGAACGGCTCAATCAAAACTAAGGTTCAACTCCTTTAGTTGAACAAACAGAACAGAAAGAAGTTTCACACAATTCTTCTGTGTATTTTTTATTTGTAGACATTCTTTTTCCCAATATAGGCCTCTTAGCGCTCAGAATGTCCAATTGCAGTTTCTACAGAAAGAGTGTTTCAGAACGGCTCAATCAAAAGTAAGGTTCAACTCTGTTAGTTGAATGCACAGAACAGAAAGAAGTTTCATACAATGCTTCTGTGTAGTTTATATTTGAACATATTCTTTTTTCCACTATTACCCACTTAGCGCTACGAATGTCCAGTTGCATTTTCTACAGACAGAGTGTTTCAAAACTGCTCAATCAAAAGTATGGTTTAACTCTGTTAGCTGAATGCTCAGATCAGAAAGAAGTTTCACAGAATGCTTCTGTGTAGTTTATATTTGAATATATTCCTTTTTCCACTACTACGCTCTTAGCGCTCCAAATGTCCAGTTGCATTTTCTACAGAAAGTGTGTTCACATCTGCTCAATCAAAAGTATGGTTTAACTCTGTTAGCTGAATGCACAGATCAGAAAGAAGTTTCACCGAATGATTCTGTGTAGTTTATATTTGAAGACATTCCTTTTTGCACTATTACCCACTTAGCGCTCCGAATCTCCACTTGCATTTTCTACAAAAAGAGTGTTTCATAACTGCTCAATCAAAAATATGTTTTATCTCTGTTAACTGAATTTACAGATCAGAAATAAGTTTCACAGAATGCATCTGTGTAATTTTTATTTGAAGATATTCTTTTTCCCAATGTAGGCCTCTTAGCGCTTAGCATGTCCAATTGCAGTTTCTACAGAAAGAGTGTTTCAGAACGGCTCAATCAAAAGTAAGGTTCAACTCTGTTAGTTGAATGCACAGAACAGAAAGAATTTTCACAGAATGCTACTGTGTAGTTTATATTTGAATATATTCCTTTTTCCACTATTACCCTCTTAGCGCTCCGAATGTCCACTTGCATTTTCTACAGAAAGAGTGTTCAGAACAGCGCAATCAAAAGTATGGTTTATCTCTGTTAGCTTAATGAACATATCAGAAATAAGTTTCACACAATGCTTCTGTGTAGTTTTTATTTGAAGATATTATTTTTCCCAATAGAGGCCTCTTAGCGCTCAGAATGTCCAATTGCAGTTTCTACAGAAAGAGTGTTTCAGAAAGGCTCAATCAAAAGTAAGGTTCAACTCTGTTAGTTGAATGCACAGAACAGAAAGAAGTTTCATACAATGCTTCTGTGTAGTTTATATTTGAACATATTCTTTTTTCCACTATTACCCACTTAGCGCTACGAATGTCCAGTTGCATTTTCTACAGACAGAGTGTTTCAAAACTGCTCAATCAAAAGTATGGTTTATCTCTGTTAGCTGAATTCTCAGATCAGAAAGAAGTTTCACAGAATGCTTCTGTGTAGTTTATATTTGAATATATTCCTTTTTCCACTACTACTCTCTTAGCGCTCCAAATGTCCAGTTGCATTTTCTACAGAAAGAGTGTTCAGATCTGCTCAATCAAAAGTATGGTTTAACTCTGTTAGCTGAATGCACAGATCAGAAACAAGTTTCACAGAATGATTCTGTGTAGTTTATATTTGGAGACATTCCTTTTTCCACTATTACCCTCTTAGCGCTCCGAATCTCCACTTGCATTTTCCACAGAAAGAGTGTTTCAGAACGGCTCAATCAAAACTAAGGTTCAACTCTTTTAGTTGAACAAACAGAACAGAAAGAAGTTTCACACAATTCTTCTGTGTAGTTTTTATTTGTAGACATTCTTTTTCCCAATATAGGCCTCTTAGCGCTCAGAATGTCCAATTGCAGTTTCTACAGAAAGAGTGTTTCAGAACGGCTCAATCAAAAGTAAGGTTCAACTCTGTTAGTTGAATGCACAGAACAGAAAGGAGTTTCATACAATGCTTCTGTGTAGTTTATATTTGAACATATTCTTTTTTCCACTATTACCCACTTAGCGCTACGAATGTCCAGTTGCATTTTCTACAGACAGAGTGTTTCAAAACTGCTCAATCAAAAGTATGGTTTAACTCTGTTAGCTGAATGTTCAGATCAGAAAGAAGTTTCACAGAATGCTTCTGTGTAGTTTATATTTGAATATATTCCTTTTTCCACTACTACGCTCTTAGCGCTCCAAATGTCCAGTTGCATTTTCTACAGAAAGAGTGTTCAGATCTGCTCAATCAAAAGTATGGTTTAACTCTGTTAGCTGAATGCACAGATCAGAAAGAAGTTTCACCGAATGATTCTGTGTAGTTTATATTTGAAGACATTCCTTTTTCCACTATTACCCTCTTAGCGCTCCGAATCTCCACTTGCATTTTCTACAAAAAGAGTTTTTCATAACTGCTCAATCAAAAATATGTTTTATCTCCGTTAACTGAATTTACAGATCAGAAATAAGTTTCACAGAATGCATCTGTGTAGTTTTTATTTGAAGATATTCTTTTTCCCAATGTAGGCCTCTTAGCGCTTAGCATGTCCAATTGCAGTTTCTACAGAAAGAGTGTTTCAGAACGGCTCAATCAAAAGTAAGGTTCAACTCTGTTAGTTGAATGCACAGAACAGAAAGAATTTTCACAGAATGCTACTGTGTAGTTAATATTTGAATATATTCCTTTTTCCACTATTACCCTCTTAGCGCTCCGAATGTCCACTTGCATTTTCTACAGAAAGAGTGTTCAGAACTGCGCAATCAAAAGTATGGTTTAACTCTGTTAGCTTAATGAACATATCAGAAATAAGTTTCACAAAATGCTTCTGTGTAGTTTTTATTTGAAGATATTATTTTTCCCAATATAGGCCTCTTAGCGCTCAGAATGTCCAATTGCAGTTACTACAGAAAGAGTGTTTCAGAAAGGCTCAATCAAAAGTAAGGTTCAACTCTGTTAGTTGAATGCACAGAACAGAAAGAAGTTTCATACAATGCTTCTGTGTAGTTTATATTTGAATATATTCCTTTTTCCACTACTACTCTCTTAGCGCTCCAAATGTCCAGTTGCATATTCTACAGAAAGAGAGTTCAGATCTGCTCAATCAAAAGTATGGTTTAACTCTGTTAGCTGAATGCACAGATCAGAAAGAAGTTTCACAGAATGATTCTGTGTAGTTTATATTTGGAGACATTCCTTTTTCCACTATTACCCGCTTAGCGCTCAGAATCTCCACTTGCATTTTCTACAGAAAGAGTGTTTCAGAACGGCTCAATCAAAACTAAGGTTCAACTCTTTTAGTTGAACAAACAGAACAGAAAGAAGTTTCACACAATTCTTCTGTGTAGTTTTTATTTGTAGACATTCTTTTTCCCAATATAGGCCTCTTAGCGCTCAGAATGTCCAATTGCAGTTTCTACAGAAAGAGTGTTTCAGAACGGCTCAATCAAAAGTAAGGTTCAACTCTGTTAGTTGAATGCACAGAACAGAAAGAAGTTTCATACAATGCTTCTGTGTAGTTTATATTTGAACATATTCTTTTTTCCACTATTACCCACTTAGCGCTACGAATGTCCAGTTGCATTTTCTACAGACAGTGTGTTTCAAAACTGCTCAATCAAAAGTATGGTTTAACTCTGTTAGCTGAATGCTCAGATCAGAAAGAAGTTTCACAGAATGCTTCTGTGTAGTTTATATTTCAATATATTCCTTTTTCCACTACTACGCTCTTAGCGCTCCAATTGTCCGGTTGCATTTTCTACAGAAAGAGTGTTCAGATCTGCTCAATCAAAAGTATGGTTTAACTCTGTTAGCTGAATGCACAGATCAGAAAGAAGTTTCACCAAATGATTCTGTGTAGTTTATATTTGAAGACATTCCTTTTTCCACTATTACCCTCTTAGCGCTCCGAATCTCCACTTGCATTTTCTACAAAAAGAGTGTTTCATAACTGCTCAATCAAAAATATGTTTTATCTCTGTTAACTGAATTTACAGATCAGAAATAAGGTTCACAGAATGCATCTGTGTAGTTTTTATTTGAAGATATTCTTTTTCCCAATGTAGGCCTCTTAGCGCTTAGCATGTCCAGTTGCAGTTTCTACAGAAAGAGTGTTTCAGAACGGCTCAATCAAAAGTAAGGTTCAACTCTGTTAGTTGAATGCACAGAATAGAAAGAATTTTCACAGAATGCTACTGTGTAGTTTATATTTGAATATATTCCTTTTTCCACTATTACCCTCTTAGCGCTCCGAATGTCCACTTGCATTTTCTACAGAAAGTGTTCAGAACTGCGCAATCAAAACTATGGTTTAACTCTGTTAGCTTAATGAACATATCAGAAATAAGTTTCACACAATGCTTCTGTGTAGTTTTTATTTGAAGATATTATTTTTCCCAATATAGGCCTCTTAGAGCTCAGAATGTCCAATTGCAGTTTCTACAGAAAGAGTGTTTCAGAAAGGCTCAATCAAAAGTAAGATTCAACTCTGTTAGTTGAATGCACAGAACAGAAAGAAGTTTCATACAATGCTTCTGTGTAGTTTATATTTGAACATATTCTTTTTTCCACTATTACCCACTTAGCGCTACGAATGTCCAGTTGCATTTTCTACAGAGAGAGTGTTTCAAAACTGCTCAATCAAAAGTATGGTTTAACTCTGTTAGCTGAATGCTCAGATCAGAAAGAAGTTTCACAGAATGCTTCTGTGTAGTTTATATTTGAATATATTCCTTTTTCCACTACTACTCTCTTAGCGCTCCAAATGTCCAGTTGCATTTTCTACAGAAAGAGTGTTCAGATCTGCTCAATCAAAAGTATGGTTTAACTCTGTTAGCTGAATGCACAGATCAGAAAAATGTTTCACAGAATGATTCTGTGTAGTTTATATTTGGAGACATTCCTTTTTCCACTATTACCCTCTTAGCGCTCCGAATCTCCACTTGCATTTTCTACAGAAAGAGTGTTTCAGAACGGCTCAATCAAAACTAAAGTTCAACTCTTTTAGTTGAACAAACAGAACAGAAAGAAGTTTCACACAATTCTTCTGTGTAGTTTTTATTTGTAGACATTCTTTTTCCCAATATAGGCCTCTTAGCGCTCAGAATGTCCAATTGCAGTTTCCACAGAAAGAGTGTTTCAGAACGGCTCAATCAAAAGTAAGGTTCAACTCTGTTAGTTGAATGCACAGAACAGAAAGAAGTTTCATACAATGCTTCTGTGTAGTTTATATTTGAACATATTCTTTTTTCCACTATTACCCACTTAGCGCTACGAATGTCCAGTTGCATTTTCTACAGACAGAGTGTTTCAAAACTGCTCAATCAAAAGTATGGTTTAACTCTGTTAGCTGAATGCTCAGATCAGAAAGAAGTTTCACAGAATGCTTCTGTGTAGTTTATATTTGAATATATTCCTTTTTCCACTACTACGCTCTTAGCGCTCCAAATGTCCAGTTGCATTTTCTACAGAAAGAGTGTTCAGATCTGCTCAATCAAAAGTATGGTTTAACTCTGTTAGCTGAATGCACAGATCATAAAGAAGTTTCACCGAATGATTCTGTGTAGTTTATATTTGAAGACATTCCTTTTTCCACTATTACCCTCTTAGCGCTCCGAATCTCCACTTGCATTTTCTACAAAAAGAGTGTTTCATAACTGCTCAATCAAAAATATGTTTTATCTCTGTTAACTGAATTTACAGATCAGAAATAAGTTTCACAGAATGCATCTGTGTAGTTTTTATTTGAAGATATTCTTTTTCCCAATGTAGGCCTCTTAGCGCTTAGCATGTCCAATTGCAGTTTCTACAGAAAGAGTGTTTCAGAACGGCTCAATCAAAAGTAAGGTTCAACTCTGTTAGTTGAATGCACAGAACAGAAAGAATTTTCACAGAATGCTACTGTGTAGTTTATATTTGAATATATTCCTTTTTCCACTATTACCCTCTTAGCGCTCCGAATGTCCACTTGCATTTTCTACAGAAAGAGTGTTCAGAACTGCGCAATCAAAAGTATGGTTTAACTCTGTTAGCTTAATGAACATATCAGAAATAAGTTTCACAAAATGCTTCTGTGTAGTTTTTATTTGAAGATATTATTTTTCCCAATATAGGCCTCTTAGCGCTCAGAATGTCCAATTGCAGTTTCTACAGAAAGAGTGTTTCAGAAAGGCTCAATCAAAAGTAAGGTTCAACTCTGTTAGTGGAATGCACAGAACAGAAAGAAGTTTCATACAATGCTTCTGTGTAGTTTATATTTGAACATATTCTTTTTTCCACTATTACCCACTTAGCGCTACGAATGTCCAGTTGCATTTTCTACAGACAGAGTGTTTCAAAACTGCTCAATCAAAAGTATGGTTTAACTCTGTTAGCTGAATGCTCAGATCAGAAAGAAGTTTCACAGAATGCTTCTGTGTAGTTTATATTTGAATATATTCCTTTTTCCACTACTACTCTCTTAGCGCTCCAAATGTCCAGTTGCATTTTCTACAGAAAGAGTGTTCAGATCTGCTCAATGAAAAGTATGGTTTAACTCTGTTAGCTGAATGCACAGATCAGAAAGAAGTTTCACAGAATGATTCTGTGTAGTTTATATTTGGAGACATTCCTTTTTCCACTATTACCCTCTTAGCGCTCCGAATCTCCACTTGCATTTTCTACAGAAAGAGTGTTTCAGAACGGCTCAATCAAAACTAAAGTTCAACTCTTTTAGTTGAACAAACAGAACAGAAAGAAGTTTCACACAATTCTTCTGTGTAGTTTTTATTTGTAGACATTCTTTTTCCCAATATAGGCCTCTTAGCGCTCAGAATGTCCAATTGCAGTTTCCACAGAAAGAGTGTTTCAGAACGGCTCAATCAAAAGTAAGGTTCAACTCTGTTAGTTGAATGCACAGAACAGAATGAAGTTTCATACAATGCTTCTGTGTAGTTTATATTTGAACATATTCTTTTTTCCACTATTACCCACTTAGCGCTACGAATGTCCAGTTGCATTTTCTACAGACAGAGTGTTTCAAAACTGCTCAATCAAAAGTATGGTTTAACTCTGTTAGCTGAATGCTCAGATCAGAAAGAAGTTTCACAGAATGCTTCTGTGTAGTTTATATTTGAATATATTCCTTTTTCCACTACTACGCTCTTAGCGCTCCAAATGTCCAGTTGCATTTTCTACAGAAAGAGTGTTCAGATCTGCTCAATCAAAAGTATGGTTTAACTCTGTTAGCTGAATGCACAGATCATAAAGAAGCTTCACCGAATGATTCTGTGTAGTTTATATTTGAAGACATTCCTTTTTCCACTATTACCCTCTTAGCGCTCCGAATCTCCACTTGCATTTTCTACAAAAAGAGTGTTTCATAACTGCTCAATCAAAAATATGTTTTATCTCTGTTAACTGAATTTACAGATCAGAAATAAGTTTCACAGAATGCATCTGTGTAGTTTTTATTTGAAGATATTCTTTTTCCCAATGTAGGCCTCTTAGCGCTTAGCATGTCCAATTGCAGTTTCTACAGAAAGAGTGTTTCAGAACGGCTCAATCAAAAGTAAGGTTCAACTCTGTTAGTTGAATGCACAGAACAGAAAGAATTTTCACAGAATGCTACTGTGTAGTTTATATTTGAATATATTCCTTTTTCCACTATTACCCTCTTAGCGCTCCGAATGTCCACTTGCATTTTCTACAGAAAGAGTGTTCAGAACTGCGCAATCAAAAGTATGGTTTAACTCTGTTAGCTTAATGAACATATCAGAAATAAGTTTCACACAATGCTTCTGTGTAGTTTTTATTTGAAGATATTATTTTTCCCAATATAGGCCTCTTAGCGCTCAGAATGTCCAATTGCAGTTTCTACAGAAAGAGTGTTTCAGAAAGGCTCAATCAAAAGTAAGGTTCAACTCTGTTAGTTGAATGCACAGAACAGAAAGAAGTTTCATACAATGCTTCTGTGTAGTTTATATTTGAACATATTCTTTTTTCCACTATTACCCACTTAGCGCTACGAATGTCCAGTTGCATTTTCTACAGACAGAGTGTTTCAAAACTGCTCAATCAAAAGTATGGTTTAACTCTGTTAGCTGAATGCTCAGATCAGAAAGAAGTTTCACAGAATGCTTCTGTGTAGTTTATATTTGAATATATTCCTTTTTCCACTACTACTCTCTTAGCGCTCCAAATGTCCAGTTGCATTTTCTACAGAAAGAGTGTTCAGATCTGCTCAATCAAAAGTATGGTTTAACTCTGTTAGCTGAATGCACAGATCAGAAAGAAGTTTCACAGAATGATTCTGTGTAGTTTATATTTGGAGACATTCCTTTTTCCACTATTACCCTCTTAGCGCTCCGAATCTCCACTTGCATTTTCTACAGAAAGAGTGTTTCAGAACGGCTCAATCAAAACTAAAGTTCAACTCTTTTAGTTGAACAAACAGAACAGAAAGAAGTTTCACACAATTCTTCTGTGTAGTTTTTATTTGTAGACATTCTTTTTCCCAATATAGGCCTCTTAGCGCTCAGAATGTCCAATTGCAGTTTCCACAGAAAGAGTGTTTCAGAACGGCTCAATCAAAAGTAAGGTTCAACTCTGTTAGTTGAATGCACAGAACAGAAAGAAGTTTCATACAATGCTTCTGTGTAGTTTATATTTGAACATATTCTTTTTTCCACTATTACCCACTTAGCGCTACGAATGTCCAGTTGCATTTTCTACAGACAGAGTGTTTCAAAACTGCTCAATCAAAAGTATGGTTTAACTCTGTTAGCTGAATGCTCAGATCAGAAAGAAGTTTCACAGAATGCTTCTGTGTAGTTTATATTTGAATATATTCCTTTTTCCACTACTACGCTCTTAGCGCTCCAAATGTCCAGTTGCATTTTCTACAGAAAGAGTGTTCAGATCTGCTCAATCAAAAGTATGGTTTAACTCTGTTAGCTGAATGCACAGATCATAAAGAAGTTTCACCGAATGATTCTGTGTAGTTTATATTTGAAGACATTCCTTTTTCCACTATTACCCTCTTAGCGCTCCGAATCTCCACTTGCATTTTCTACAAAAAGAGTTTTTCATAACTGCTCAATCAAAAATATGTTTTATCTCTGTTAACTGAATTTACAGATCAGAAATAAGTTTCACAGAATGCATCTGTGTAGTTTTTATTTGAAGATATTCTTTTTCCCAATGTAGGCCTCTTAGCGCTTAGCATGTCCAATTGCAGTTTATACAGAAAGAGTGTTTCAGAACGGCTCAATCAAAAGTAAGGTTCAACTCTGTTAGTTGAATGCACAGAACAGAAAGAATTTTCACAGAATGCTACTGTGTAGTTTATATTTGAATATATTCCTTTTTCCACTATTACCCTCTTAGCGTTCCGAATGTTCACTTGCATTTTCTACAGAAAGAGTGTTCAGAACTGCGCAATCAAAAGTATGGTTTAACTCTGTTAGCTTAATGAACATATCAGAAATAAGTTTCACACAATGCTTCTGTGTAGTTTTTATTTGAAGATATTATTTTTCCCAATATAGGCCTCTTAGCGCTCAGAATGTCCAATTGCAGTTTCTACAGAAAGAGTGTTTCAGAAAGGCTCAATCAAAAGTAAGGTTCAACTCTGTTAGTTGAATTCACAGAACAGAAAGAAGTTTCATACAATGCTTCTGTGTAGTTTATATTTGAACATATTATTTTTTCCACTATTACCCACTTAGCGCTACGAATGTCCAGTTGCATTTTCTACAGACAGAGTGTTTCAAAACTGCTCAATCAAAAGTATGGTTTAACTCTGTTAGCTGAATGCTCAGATCAGAAAGAAGTTTCACAGAATGCTTCTGTGTAGTTTATATTTGAATATATTCCTTTTTCCACTACTACGCTCTTAGCGCTCCAAATGTCCAGTTGCATTTTCTACAGAAAGAGTGTTCAGATCTGCTCAATCAAAAGTATGGTTTAACTCTGTTAGCTGAATGCACAGATCAGAAAGAAGTTTCACCGAATGATTCTGTGTAGTTTATATTTGAAGACATTCCTTTTTCCACTATTACCCCCTTAGCGCTCCGAATCTCCACTTGCATTTTCTACAAAAAGAGTGTTTCATAACTGCTCAATCAAAAATATGTTTTATCTCTGTTAACTGAATTTACAGATCAGAAATAAGTTTCACAGAATGCATCTGTGTAGTTTTTATTTGAAGATATTCTTTTTCCCAATGTAGGCCTCTTATCGCTTAGCATGTCCAATTGCAGTTTCTACAGAAAGAGTGTTTCAGAACGGCTCAATCAAAAGTAAGGTTCAACTCTGTTAGTTGAATGCACAGAACAGAAAGAATTTTCACAGAATGCTACTGTGTAGTTTATATTTGAATATATTCCTTTTTCCACTATTACCCTCTTAGCGCTCCGAATGTCCACTTGCATTTTCTACAGAAAGAGTGTTCAGAACTGCGCAATCAAAAATATGGTTTAACTCTGTTAGCTTAATGAACATATCAGAAATAAGTTTCACACAATGCTTCTGTGTAGTTTTTATTTGAAGATATTATTTTCCCAATATAGGCATCTTAGCGCTCAGAATGTCCAATTGCAGTTTCTACAGAAAGAGTGTTTCAGAAAGGCTCAATCAAAAGTAAGGTTCAACTCTGTTAGTTGAATGCACAGAACAGAAAGAAGTTTCATAAAATGCTTCTGTGTAGTTTATATTTGAACATATTCTTTTTTCCACTATTACCCACTTAGCGCTACAAATGTCCAGTTGCATTTTCTACAGACAGAGTGTTTCAAAACTGCCCAATCAAAAGTATGGTTTAACTCTGTTAGCTGAATGCTCAGATCAGAAAGAAGTTTCACAGAATGCTTCTGTGTAGTTTATATTTGAATATATTACTTTTTCCACTACTACTCTCTTAGCGCTCCAAATGTCCAGTTGCATTTTCTACAGAAAGAGAGTTCAGATCTGCTCAATCAAAAGTATGATTTAACTCTGTTAGCTGAATGCACAGATCAGAAAGAAGTTTCACAGAATGATTCTGTGTAGTTTATATTTGGAGACATTCCTTTTTCCACTATTACCCTCTTAGCGCTCCGAATGTCCACTTGCATTTTCTACAGAAACTGTGTTTCAGAACGGCTCAATCAAAACTAAGGTTCAACACTTTTAGTTGAACAAACAGAACAGAATGAAGTTTCACACAATTCTTCTGTGTAGTTTTTATTTGTAGACATTCTTTTTCCCAATATAGGCCTCTTAGCGCTCAGAATGTCCAAATGCAGTTTCTACAGAAAGAGTGTTTCAGAACGGCTCAATCAAAAGTAAGGTTCAACTCTGTTAGTTGAATGCACAGAACAGAAAGAAGTTTCATACAATGCTTCTGTGTAGTTTATATTTGAACATATTCTTTTTTCCACTATTACCCACTTAGCGCTACGAGTGTCCAGTTGCATTTTCTACAGACAGAGTGTTTCAAAACTGCTCAATCAAAAGTATGGTTTAACTCTGTTAGCTGAATGCTCAGATCAGAAAGAAGTTTCACAGAATGCTTCTGTGTAGTTTATATTTGAATATATTCCTTTTTCCACTACTACGCTCTTAGCGCTCCAAATGTCCAGTTCCATTTTCTACACAAAGAGTGTTCAGATCTGCTCAATCAAAAGTATGGTTTAACTCTGTTAGCTGAATGCACAGATCAGAAAGAAGTTTCACCGAATGATTCTGTGTAGTTTATATTTGAAGACATTCCTTTTTCCACTATTACCCTCTTAGCGCTCCGAATCTCCACTTGCATTTTCTACAAAAAGAGTGTTTCATAACTGCTCAATCAAAAATATGTTTTATCTCTGTTAACTGAATGTACAGATCAGAAATAAGTTTCACAGAATGCATCTGTGTAGTTTTTATTTGAAGATATTCTTTTTCCCAATGTAGGCCTCTTAGCGCTTAGCATGTCCAATTGCAGTTTCTACAGAAAGAGTGTTTCAGAACGGCTCAATCAAAAGTAAGGTTCAACTCTGTTAGTTGAATGCACAGAACAGAAAGAATTTTCACAGAATGCTACTGTGTAGTTTATATTTGAATATATTCCTTTTTCCACTATTACCCTCTTAGCGCTCCGAATGTCCACTTGCATTTTCTACAGAAAGAGTGTTCAGAACTGCGCAATCAAAAGTATGGTTTAACTCTGTTAGCTTAATGAACATGTCAGAAATAAGTTTCACACAATGCTTCTGTGTAGTTTTTATTTGAAGTTATTATTTTTCCCAATAGAGGCCTCTTAGCGCTCAGAATGTCCAATTGCAGTTTCTACAGAAAGAGTGTTTCAGAAAGGCTCAATCAAAAGTAAGGTTCAACTCTGTTAGTTGAATGCACGGAACAGAAAGAAGTTTCATACAATGCTTCTGTGTAGTTTATATTTGAACATATTCTTTTTTCCACTATTACCCACTTAGCGCTACAAATGTCCAGTTGCATTTTCTACAGACAGAGTGTTTCAAAACTGCTCAATCAAAAGTATGGTTTAACTCTGTTAGCTGAATGCTCAGATCAGAAAGAAGTTTCACAGAATGCTTCTGTGTAGTTTATATTTGAATATATTCCTTTTTCCACTACTACTCTCTTAGCGCACCAAATGTCCAGTTGCATTTTCTACAGAAAGAGAGTTCAGATCTGCTCAATCAAAAGTATGGTTTAACTCTGTTAGCTGAATGCACAGATCAGAAAGAAGTTTCACAGAATGATTCTGTGTAGTTTATATTTGGAGACATTCCTTTTTCCACTATTACCCTCTTAGCGCTCCGAATGTCCACTTGCATTTTCTACAGAAAGAGTGTTCAGAACTGCGCAATCAAAAGTATGGTTTAACTCTGTTAGCTTAATGAACATGTCAGAAATAAGTTTCACACAATGCTTCTGTGTAGTTTTTATTTGAAGATATTATTTTTCCCAATAGAGGCCTCTTAGCGCTCAGAATGTCCAATTGAAGTTTCTACAGAAAGAGTGTTTCAGAAAGGCTCAATCAAAAGTAAGGTTCAACTCTGTTAGTTGAATGCACAGAACAGAAAGAAGTTTCATACAATGCTTCTGTGTAGTTTATATTTGAACATATTCTTTTTTCCACTATTACCCACTTAGCGCTACGAATGTCCAGTTGCATTTTCTACAGACAGAGTGTTTCAAAACTGCTCAATCAAAAGTATGGTTTAACTCTGTTAGCTGAATGCTCAGATCAGAAAGAAGTTTCACAGAATGCTTCTGTGTAGTTTATATTTGAATATATTCCTTTTTCCACTACTACTCTCTTAGCGCTCCAAATGTCCAGTTGCATTTTCTACAGAAAGAGTGTTCAGATCTGCTCAATCAAAAGTATGGTTTAACTCTGTTAGCTGAATGCACAGATCAGAAATAAGTTTCACCGAATGATTCTGTGTAGATTATATTTGAAGACATTCCTTTTTCCACTATTACCCTCTTAGCGCTCCGAATCTCCACTTGCATTTTCTACAAAATGAGTGTTTCATAACTGCTCAATCAAAAATATGTTTTATTTCTGTTAACTGAATTTACAGATCAGAAATAAGTTTCACAGAATGCATCTGTGTAGTTTTTATTTGAAGATATTCTTTTTCCCAATGTAGGCCTCTTAGCGCTTAGCATGTCCATTTGCAGTTTCTACAGAAAGAGTGTTTCAGAACGGCTCAATCAAAAGTAAGGTTCAACTCTGTTAGTTGAATGCACAGAACAGAAAGAATTTTCACAGAATGCTACTGTGTAGTTTATATTTGAATATATTCCTTTTTCCACTATTACCCTCTTAGGCTCCGAATGTCCACTTGCATTTTCTACAGAAAGAGTGTTCAGAACTGCGCAATCAAAAGTATGGTTTAACTCTGTTAGCTTAATGAACATATCAGAAATAAGTTTCACACAATGCTTCTGTGTAGTTTTTATTTGAAGATATTTTTTTTCCCAATAGAGGCCTCTTAGCGCTCAGAATGTCCAATTGCAGTTTCTACAGAAAGAGTGTTTCAGAAAGGCTCAATCAAAAGTAAGGTTCAACTCTGTTAGTTGAATGCACAGAACAGAAAGAAGTTTCATACAATGCTTCTGTGTAGTTTATATTTGAACATATTCTTTTTTCCACTATTTCCCACTTAGCGCTACGAATGTCCAGTTGCATTTTCTACAGACAGAGTGTTTCAAAACTGCTCAATCAAAAGTATGGTTTAACTCTGTTAGCTGAATGCTCAGATCAGAAAGAAGTTTCACAGAATGCTTCTGTGTAGTTTATATTTGAATATATTCCTTTTTCCACTACTACTCTCTTAGCGCTCCAAATGTCCAGTTGCATTTTCTACAGAAAGAGTGTTCAGATCTGCTCAATCAAAAGTATGGTTTAACTCTGTTAGCTGAATGCACAGATCAGAAAGAAGTTTCACAGAATGATTCTGTGTAGTTTATATTTGGAGACATTCCTTTTTCCACTATTACCCTCTTAGCGCTCCGAATCTCCACTTGCATTTCCTACAGAAAGAGTGTTTCAGAACGGCTCAATCAAAACTAAGGTTCAACTCTTTTAGTTGAACAAACAGAACAGAAAGAAGTTTCACACAATTCTTCTGTGTAGTTTTTATTTGTAGACATTCTTTTTCCCAATATAGGCCTCTTAGCGCTCAGAATGTCCAATTGCAGTTTCTACAAAAGAGTGTTTCAGAACGGCTCAATCAAAAGTAAGGTTCAACTCTGTTAGTTGAATGCACAGAACAGAAAGAATTTTCACAGAATGCTACTGTGTAGTTTATATTTGAATATATTCCTTTTTCCACTATTACCCTCTTAGCGCTCCGAATGTCCACTTGCATTTTCTACAGAAAGAGTGTTCAGAACTGCGCAATCAAAGTATGGTTTAACTCTGTTAGCTTTATGAACATGTCAGAAATAAGTTTCACACAATGCTTCTGTGTAGTTTTTATTTGAAGATATTATTTTTCCCAATAGAGGCCTCTTAGCGCTCAGAATGTCCAATTGCAGTTTCTACAGAAAGAGTGTTTCAGAAAGGCTCAATCAAAAGTAAGGTTCAACTCTGTTAGTTGAATGCACAGAACAGAAAGAAGTTTCATACAATGCTTCTGTGTAGTTTATATTTGAACATATTCTTTTTTCCACTATTACCCACTTAGCGCTACGAATGTCCAGTTGCATTTTCTACAGACAGAGTGTTTCAAAACTGCTCAATCAAAAGTATGGTTTAACTCTGTTAGCTGAATGCTCAGATCAGAAAGAAGTTTCACAGAATGCTTCTGTGTAGTTTATATTTGAATATATTCCTTTTTCCACTACTAATCTCTTAGCGCTCCAAATGTCCAGTTGCATTTTCTACAGAAAGAGTGTTCAGATCTGCTCAATCTTAAGTATGGTTTAACTCTGTTAGCTGAATGCACAGATCAGAAAGAAGTTTCACCGAATGATTCTGTGTAGTTTATATTTGAAGACATTCCTTTTTCCACTATTACCCTCTTAGCGCTCCGAATCTCCACTTGCATTTTCTACAAAAAGAGTGTTTCATAACTGCTCAATCAAAAATATGTTTTATCTCTGTTAACTGAATTTACAGATCAGAAATAAGTTTCACAGAATGCATCTGTGTAGTTTTTATTTGAAGATATTCTTTTTCCCAATGTAGGCCTCTTAGCGCTTAGCATGTCCAATTGCAGGTTCTACAGAAAGAGTGTTTCAGAACGGCTCAATCAAAAGTCAGGTTCAACTCTGTTAGTTGAATGCACAGAACAGAAAGAATTTTCACAGAATGCTACTGTGTAGTTTATATTTGAATATATTCCTTTTTCCACTATTACCCTCTTAGCGCTCCGAATGTCCACTTGCATTTTCTACAGAAAGAGTGTTCAGAACTGCGCAATCAAAAGTATGGTTTAACTCTGTTAGCTTAATGAACATATCAGAAATAAGTTTCACACAATGCTTCTGTGTAGTTTTTATTTGAAGATATTATTTTTCCCAATATAGGCCTCTTAGCGCTCAGAATGTCCAATTGCAGTTTCTACAGAAAGAGTGTTTCAGAAAGGCTCAATCAAAAGTAAGGTTCAACTCTGTTAGTTGAATGCACAGAACAGAAAGAAGTTTCATACAATGCTTCTGTGTAGTTTATATTTGAACATATTCTTTTTCCACTATTACCCACTTAGCGCTACGAATGTCCGGTTGCATTTACTACAGACAGAGTGTTTCAAAACTGCTCAATCAAAAGTATGGTTTAACTCTGTTAGCTGAATGCTCAGATCAGAAAGAAGTTTCACAGAATGCTTCTGTGTAGTTTATATTTGAATATATTCCTTTTTCCACTACTACTCTCTTAGCGCTCCAAATGTCCAGTTGCATTTTCTACAGAAAGAGTGTTCAGATCTGCTCAATCAAAAGTATGGTTTAACTCTGTTAGCTGAATGCACAGATCAGAAAGAAGTTTCACAGAATGATTCTGTGTAGTTTATATTTGGAGACATTCCTTTTTCCACTATTACCCTCTTAGCGCTCCGAATCTCCACTTGCATTTTCTACAGAAAGTGTGTTTCAGAACGGCTCAATCAAAACTAAGGTTCAACTCTTTTAGTTGAACAAACAGAACAGAAAGAAGTTTCACACAATGCTTCTGTGTAGTTTTTATTTGTAGACATTCTTTTTCCCAATATAGGCCTCTTAGCGCTCAGAATGTCCAATTGCAGTTTCTACAGAAAGAGTGTTTCAGAACGGCTCAATCAAAAGTAAGGTTCAACTCTGTTAGTTGAATGCACAGAACAGAAAGAATTTTCACAGAATGCTACTGTGTAGTTTATATTTGAATATATTCCTTTTTCCACTATGACCCTCTTAGCGCTCCGAATGTCCACTTGCATTTTCTACAGAAAGAGTGTTCAGAACTGCGCAATGAAAAGTATGGTTTAACTCTGTTAGCTTAATGAACATGTCAGAAATAAGTTTCACACAATGCTTCTGTGTAGTTTTTATTTGAAGATATTTTTTTTCCCAATAGAGGCCTCTTAGCGCTCAGAATGTCCAATTGCAGTTTCTACAGAAAGAGTGTTTCAGAAAGGCTCAATCAAAAGTAAGGTTCAACTCTGTTAGTTGAATGCACAGAACAGAAAGAAGTTTCATACAATGATTCTGTGTAGTTTATATTTGAACATATTCTTTTTTCCACTATTACCCACTTAGCGCTACGAATGTCCAGTTGCATTTTCTACAGACAGAGTGTTTCAAAACTGCTCAATCAAAAGTATGGTTTAACTCTGTTAGCTGAATGCTCAGATCAGAAAGAAGTTTCACAGAATGCTTCTGTGTAGTTTATATTTGAATATATTCCTTTTTCCACTACTACTCTCTTAGCGCTCCAAATGTCCAGTTGCATTTTCTACAGAAAGAGTGTTCAGATCTGCTTAATCAAAAGTATGGTTTAACTCTGTTAGCTGAATGCACAGATCAGAAAGAAGTTTCACCGAATGATTCTGTGTAGTTTATATTTGAAGACATTCCTTTTTCCACTATTACCCTCTTAGCGCTCCGAATCCCCACTTGCATTTTCTACAAAAAGAGTGTTTCATATCTGCTCAATCAAAAATATGTTTTATCTCTGTTAACTGAATTTACAGATCAGAAATAAGTTGCACAGAATGCATCTGTGTAGTTTTTATTTGAAGATATTATTTTTCCCAATGTAGGCCTCTTAGCGCTTAGCATGTCCAATTGCAGTTTCTACAGAAAGAGTGTTTCAGAACGGCTCAATCAAAAGTAAGGTTCAACTCTGTTAGTTGAATGCACAGAACAGAAAGAATTTTCACAGAATGCTACTGTGTAGTTTATATTTGAATATATTCCTTTTTCCACTATTACCCTCTTAGCGCTCCGAATGTCCACTTGCATTTTCTACAGAAAGAGTGTTCAGAACTGCTCAATCAAAAGTATGGTTTAACTCTGTTAGCTTAATGAACATATCAGAAATAAGTTTCACACAATGCTTCTGTGTAGTTTTTATTTGAAGATATTATTTTTCCCAATATAGGCCTCTTATCGCTCAGAATGTCCAATTGCAGTTTCTACAGAAAGAGTGTTTCAGAAAGGCTCAATCAAAAGTAAGGTTCAACTCTGTTAGTTGAATGCACAGAACAGAATGTAGTTTCATACACTGCTTCTGTGTAGTTTATATTTGAACCTATTCTTTTTTCCACAATTACCCACTTAGCGCTACGAATGTCCAGTTGCATTTTCTACAGACAGAGTGTTTCAAAACTGCTCAATCAAAAGTATGGTTTAACTCTGTTAGCTGAATGCTCAGATCAGAAAAAAGTTTCACAGAATGCTTCTGTGTAGTTTATATTTGAATATATTCCTTTTTCCACTACTACTCTCTTAGCGCTCCAAATGTCCAGTTGCATTTTCTACAGAAAGAGAGTTCAGATCTGCTCAATCAAAAGTATGGTTTAACTCTGTTAGCTGAATGCACAGATCAGAAAGAAGTTTCACAGAATGTTTCTGTGTAGTTTATATTTGGAGACATTCCTTTTTCCACTATTACCCTCTTAGCGCTCCGAATCTCCACTTGCATTTTCTACAGAAAGAGTGTTTCAGAACGGCTCAATCAAAACTAAGGTTCAACTCTTTTAGTTGAACAAACAGAACAGAAAGAAGTTTCACACAATTCTTCTGTGTAGTTTTTATTTGTAGACATTCTTTTTCCCAATATAGGCCTCTTAGCGCTCAGAATGTCCAATTGCAGTTTCTACAGAAAGAGTGTTTCAGAACGGCTCAATCAAAAGTAAGGTTCAACTCTGTTAGTTGAATGCACAGAACAGAAAGAAGTTTCATACAATGCTTCTGTGTAGTTTATATTTGAACATATTCTTTTTTCCACTATTACCCACTTAGCGCTACGAATGTCCAGTTGCATTTTCTATAGACAGAGTGTTTCAAAACTGCTCTATCAAAAGTATGTTTTAACTCTGTTAGCTGAATGCTCAGATCAGAAAGAAGTTTCACAGAATGCTTCTGTGTAGTTTATATTTGAATATATTCCTTTTTCCAATACTACGCTCTCAGCGCTCCAAATGTCCAGTTGCATTTTCTACAGAAAGAGTGTTCAGATCTGCTCAATCAAAAGTGTGGTTTAACTCTGTTAGCTGAATGCACAGATCAGAAAGAAGTTTCACCGAATGATTCCGTGTAGTTTATATTTGAAGACATTACTTTTTCCACTATTACCCTCTTAGCGCTCCGAATCTCCACTTGCATTTTCTACAAAAAGAGTGTTTCATAACTGCTCAATCAAAAATATGTTTTATCTCTGTTAACTGAATTTACAGATCAGAAATAAGTTTCACAGAATGCATCTGTGTAGTTTTTATTTGAAGATATTCTTTTTCCCAATGTAGGCCTCTTAGCGCTTAGCATGTCCAATTGCAGTTTCTACAGAAAGAGTGTTTCAGAACGGCTCAATCAAAAGTAAGGTTCAACTCTGTTAGTTGAATGCACAGAACAGAAAGAATTTTCACAGAATGCTACTGTGTAGTTTATATTTGAATATATTCCTTTTTCCACTATTACCCTCTTAGCGCTCCGAATGTCCACTTGCATTTTCTACAGAAAGAGTGTTCAGAACTGCGCAATCAAAAGTATGGTTTAACTCTGTTAGCTTAATGAACATATCAGAAATAAGTTTCACACAATGCTTCTGTGTAGATTTTATTTGAAGATATTATTTTTCCCAATATAGGCCTCTTAGCGCTCAGAATGTCCAATTGCAGTTTCTACAGAAAGAGTGTTTCAGAAAGGCTCAATCAAAAGTAAGGTTCAACTCTGTTAGTTGAATGCACAGAACAGAAAGAAGTTTCATACAATGCTTCTGTGTAGTTTATATTTGAACATATTCTTTTTTCCACTATTACCCACTTAGCGCTACGAATGTCCAGTTGCATTTTCTACAGACAGAGTGTTTTAAAACTGCTCAATCAAAAGTATGGTTTAACTCTGTTAGCTGAATGCTCAGATCAGAAAGAAGTTTCACAGAATGCTTCTGTGTAGTTTATATTTGAATATATTACTTTTTCCACTACTACTCTCTTAGCGCTCCAAATGTCCAGTTTCATTTTCTACAGAAAGAGTGTTCAGATCTGCTCAATCAAAAGTATGGTTTAACTCTGTTAGCTGAATGCACAGATCAAAAAGAAGTTTCACAGAATGATTCTGTGTAGTTTATATTTGGAGACATTCCTTTTTCCACTATTACCCTCTTAGCGCTCCGAAACTCCACTTGCATTTTCTACAGAAAGAGTGTTTCAGAACGGATCAATCAAAACTAAGGTTCAACTCTTTTAGTTGAACAAACAGAACAGAAAGAAGTTTCACACAATTCTTCTGTGTAGTTTTTATTTGTAGACATTCTTTTTCCCAATATAGGCCTCTAAGCGCCCAGAATGTCCAATTGCAGTTTCTACAGAAAGAGTGTTTCAGAACGGCTCAATCAAAAGTAAGGTTCAACTCTGTTAGTTGAATGCACAGAACAGAAAGAAGTTTCATACAATGCTTCTGTGTAGTATATATTTGAACATATTCTTTTTTTTACTATTACCCACTTAGCGCTACGAATGTCCAGTTGCATTTTCTACAGACAGGGTGTTTCAAAACTGCTCAATCAAAAGTATGGTTTAACTCTGTTAGCTGGATGCTCTGATCAGAAAGAAGTTTCACAGAATGCTTCTGTGTAGTTTATATTTGAATATATTCCTTTTTCCACTACTACGCTCTTAGCGCTCCAAATGTCCAGTTGCATTTTCTACAGAAAGAGTGTTCAGATCTGCTCAATCAAAAGTATGGTTTAACTCTGTTAGCTGAATGCACAGATCAGAAAGAAGTTTCACCGAATGATTCCGTGTAGTTCATATTTGAAGACATTCCTTTTTCCACTATTACCCTCTTAGCGCTCCGAATCTCCACTTGCATTTTCTACAAAAAGAGTGTTTCATAACTGCTCAATCAAAAATATGTTTTATCTCTGTTAACTGAATTTACAGATCAGAAATAAGTTTCACAGAATGCATCTGTGTAATTTTTATTTGAAGATATTCTTTTTCCCAATGTAGGCCTCTTAGCGCTTAACATGTCCAATTGCAGTTTCTACAGAAAGAGTGTTTCAGAACGGCTCAATCAAAAGTAAGGTTCAACTCTGTTAGTTGAATGCACAGAACAGAAAGAATTTTCACAGAATGCTACTGTGTAGTTTATATTTGAATATATTCCTTTTTCCACTATTACCCTCTTAGCGCTCCGAATGTCCACTTGCATTTTCTACAGAAAGAGTGTTCAGAACTGCGCAATCAAAAGTATGGTTTAACTCTGTTAGCTTAATGAACATATCAGAAATAAGTTTCACACAATGCTTCTGTGTAGTTTTTATTTGAAGATATTATTTTTCCCAATATAGGCCTCTTAGCGCTCAGAATGTCCAATTGCAGTTTCTACAGAAAGAGTGATTCAGAAAGGCTCAATCAAAAGTAAGGTTCAACTCTGTTAGTTGAATGCACAGAACAGAAAGAAGTTTCATACAATGCTTCTGTGTAGTTTATATTTGAACATATTCTTTATTCCACTATTACCCACTTAGCGCTACGAATGTCCAGTTGCATTTTCTACAGACAGAGTGTTTCAAAACTGCTCAATCAAAAGTATGGTTTAACTCTGTTAGCTGAATGCTCAGATCAGAAAGAAGTTTCACAGAATGCTTCTGTGTAGTTTATATTTGAATATATTCCTTTTTCCACTACTACTCTCTTAGCGCTTCAAATGTCCAGTTGCATTTTCTACAGAAAGAGAGTTCAGATCTGCTCAATCAAAAGTATGGTTTAACTCTGTTAGCTGAATGCACAGATCAGAAAGAAGTTTCACAGAATCATTCTGTGTAGTTTATATTTGGAGACATTCCTTTTTCCACTATTACCCTCTTAGCGCTCCGAATCTCCACTTGCATTTTCTACAGAAAGAGTGTTTCAGAACGGCTCAATCAAAACTAAGGTTCAACTCTTTTAGTTGAACAAACAGAACAGAAAGAAGTTTCACACAATTCTTCTGTGTAGTTTTTATTTGTAGACATTCTTTTTCCCAATATAGGCCTCTTAGCGCTCAGAATGTCCAATTGCAGTTTCTACAGAAAGAGTGTTTCAGAACGGCTCAATCAAAAGTAAGGTTCAACTCTGTTAGTTGAATGCACAGAACAGAAAGAAGTTTCATACAATGCTTCTGTGTAGTTTATATTTGAACATATTCCTTTTTCCACTATTACCCACTTAGCGCTACGAATGTCCAGTTGCATTTTCTATAGACAGAGTGTTTCAAAACTGCTCTATCAAAAGTATGGTTTAACTCTGTTAGCTGAATGCTCAGATCAGAAAGAAGTTTCACAGAATGCTTCTGTGTAGTTTATATTTGAATATATTCCTTTTTCCACTACTACGCTCTCAGCGCTCCAAATGTCCAGTTGCATTTTCTACAGAAAGAGTGTTCAGATCTGCTCAATCAAAAGTGTGGTTTAACTCTGTTAGCTGAATGCACAGATCAGAAAGAAGTTTCACCGAATGATTCCGTGTAGTTTATATTTGAAGACATTCCTTTTTCCACTATTACCCTCTTAGCGCTCCGAATCTCCACTTGCATTTTCTACAAAAAGAGTGTTTCATAACTGCTCAATCAAAAATATGTTTTATCTCTGTTAACTGAATTTACAGATCAGAAATAAGTTTCACAGAATGCATCTGTGTAGTTTTTATTTGAAGATATTCTTTTTCCCAATGTAGGCCTCTTAGCGCTTAGCATGTCCAATTGCAGTTTCTACAGAAAGAGTGTTTCAGAACGGCTCAATCAAAAGTAAGGTTCAACTCTGTTAGTTGAATGCACAGAACAGAAAGAATTTTCACAGAATGCTACTGTGTAGTTTATATTTGAATATATTCCTTTTTCCACTATTACCCTCTTAGCGCTCCGAATGTCCACTTGCATTTTCTACAGAAAGAGTGTTCAGAACTGCGCAATCAAAAGTATGGTTTAACTCTGTTAGCTTAATGAACATATCAGAAATAAGTTTCACACAATGCTTCTGTGTAGTTTTTATTTGAAGATATTATTTTTCCCAATATAGGCCTCTTAGCACTCAGAATGTCCAATTGCAGTTTCTACAGAAAGAGTGTTTCAGAAAGGCTCAATCAAAAGTAAGGTTCAACTCTGTTAGTTGAATGCACAGAACAGAAAGAAGTTTCATACAATGCTTCTGTGTAGTTTATATTTGAACATATTCGTTTTTCCACTATTACCCACTTAGCGCTACGAATGTCCAGTTGCATTTTCTACAGACAGAGTGTTTCAAAACTGCTCAATCAAAAGTATGGTTTAACTCTGTTAGCTGAATGCTCAGATCAGAAAGAAGTTTCACAGAATGCTTCTGTGTAGTTTATATATGAATATATTCCTTTTTCCACTACTACGCTCTTAGCGCTCCAAATGTCCAGTTGCATTTTCTACAGAAAGAGTGTTCAGATCTGCTCAATCAAAAGTATGGTTTAACTCTGTTAGCTGAATGCACAGATCAGAAAGAAGTTTCACCGAATGATTCTGTGTAGTTTATATTTGGAGACATTCCTTTTTCCACTATTACCCTCTTAGCGCTCCGAATCTCCACTTGCATTTTCTACAAAAAGAGTGTTTCATAACTGCTCAATCAAAAATATGTTTTATCTCTGTTAACTGAATTTACAGATCAGAAATAAGTTTCACAGAATGCATCTGTGTAATTTTTATTTGAAGATATTCTTTTTCCCAATGTAGGCCTCTTAGCGCTTAGCATGTCCAATTGCAGTTTCTACAGAAAGAGTGTTTCAGAACGGCTCAATCAAAAGTAAGGTTCAACTCTGTTAGTTGAATGCACAGAACAGAAAGAATTTTCACAGAATGCTACTGTGTAGTTTATATTTGAATATATTCCTTTTTCCACTATTACCCTCTTAGCGCTCCGAATGTCCACTTGCATTTTCTACAGAAAGAGTGTTCAGAACTGCGCAATCAAAAGTATGGTTTAACTCTGTTAGCTTAATGAACATATCAGAAATAAGTTTCACACAATGCTTCTGTGTAGTTTTTATTTGAAGATATTATTTTTCCCAATATAGGACTCTTAGCGCTCAGAATGTCCAATTGCAGTTTCTAGAGAAAGAGTGTTTCAGAAAGGCTCAATCAAAAGTAAGGTTCAACTCTGTTAGTTGAATGCACAGAACAGAAAGAAGTTTCATACAATGCTTCTGTGTAGTTTATATTTGAACATATTCTTTATTCCACTATTACCCACTTAGCGCTACGAATGTCCAGTTGCATTTTCTACAGAGTGTTACAAAACTGCTCAATCAAAAGTATGGTTTAACTCTGTTAGCTGAATGCTCAGATCAGAAAGAAGTTTCACAGAATGCTTCTGTGTAGTTTATAATTGAATATATTCCTTTTTCCACTACTACTCTCTTAGCGCTCCAAATGTCCAGTTGCATTTTCTACAGAAAGAGTGTTCAGATCTGCTCAATCAAAAGTATGTTTTAACTCTGTTAGCTGAATGCACAGATCAGAAAGAAGTTTCACAGAATGATTCTGTGTAGTTTATATTTGGAGACATTCCTTTTTCCACTATTACCCTCTTAGCGCACCGAATCTCCACTTGCATTTTCTACAGAAAGAGTGTTTCAGAACGGCTCAATCAAAACTAAGGTTCAACTCTTTTAGTTGAACAAACAGAACAGAAAGATGTTTCACACAATTCTTCTGTGTAGTTTTTATTTGTAGACATTCTTTTTCCCAATATAGGCCTCTTAGCGCTCAGAATGTCCAATTGCAGTTTCTACAGAAAGAGTGTTTCAGAACGGCTCAATCAAAAGTAAGGTTCAACTCTGTTAGTTGAATGCACAGAACAGAAAGAAGTTTCATACAATGCTTCTGTGTAGTTTATATTTGAACATATTCTTTTTTCCACTATTACCCACTTAGCGCTACGAATGTCCAGTTGCATTTTCTACAGACAGAGTGTTTCAAAACTGCTCAATCAAAAGTATGGTTTAACTCTGTTAGCTGAATGCTCAGATCAGAAAGAAGTTTCACAGAATGCTTCTGTGTAGTTTATATTTGAATATATTCCTTTTTCCACTACAACGCTCTTAGCGCTCCAAATGTCCAGTTGCATTTTCTACAGAAAGAGTGTTCAGATCTGCTCAATCAAAAGTGTGGTTTAACTCTGTTAGCTGAATGCACAGATCAGAAAGAAGTTTCACCGAATGATTCTGTGTAGTTTATATTTGGAGACATTCCTTTTTCCACTATTACCCTCTTAGCGCTCCGAATCTCCACTTGCATTTTCTACAGAAAGAGTGTTTCAGAACGGCTCAATCAAAACTAAGGTTCAACTCTTTTAGTTGAACAAACAGAACAGAAAGATGTTTCACACAATTCTTCTGTGTAGTTTTTATTTGTAGACATTCTTTTTCCCAATATAGGCCTCTTAGCGCTCAGAATGTCCAATTGCAGTTTCTACAGAAAGAGTGTTTCAGAACGGCTCAATCAAAAGTAAGGTTCAACTCTGTTAGTTGAATGCACAGAACAGAAAGAAGTTTCATACAATGCTTCTGTGTAGTTTATATTTGAACATATTCTTTTTTCCACTATTACCCACTTAGCGCTACGAATGTCCAGTTGCATTTTCTACAGACAGAGTGTTTCAAAACTGCTCAATCAAAAGTATGGTTTAACTCTGTTACCTGAATGCTCAGATCAGAAAGAAGTTTCACAGAATGCTTCTGTGTAGTTTATATTTGAATATATTCCTTTTTCCACTAATACTCTCTTAGCGCTCCAAATGTCCAGTTGCATTTTCTACAGAAAGAGTGTTCAGATCTGCTCAATCAAAAGTATGGTTTAAATCTGTTAGCTGAATGCACAGATCAGAAAGAAGTTTCACAGAATGATTCTGTGTAGTTTATATTTGGAGACATTCCTTTTTCCACTATTACCCTCTTAGCGCTCCGAAACTCCACTTGCATTTTCTACAGAAAGAGTGTTTCAGAACGGATCAATCAAAACTAAGTTTCAACTCTTTTAGTTGAACAAACAGAACAGAAAGAAGTTTCACACAATTCTTCTGTGTAGTTTTTATATGTAGACGTTCTTTTTCCCAATATAGGCCTCTTAGCGCTCAGAATGTCCAATTGCAGTTTCTACAGAAAGAGTGTTTCAGAACGGCTCAATCAAAAGTAAGGTTCAACTCTGTTAGTTGAATGCACAGAACAGAAAGAAGTTTCATACAATGCTTCTGTGTAGTATATATTTGAACATATTCTTTTTTTTACTATTACCCACTTAGCGCTACGAATGTCCAGTTGCATTTTCTACAAACAGGGTGTTTCAAAACTGCTCAATCAAAAGTATTGTTTAACTCTGTTAGCTGGATGCTTTGATCAGAAAGAAGTTTCACAGAATGCTTCTGTGTAGTTTATATTTGAATATATTCCTTTTTCCACTACTACGCTCTTAGCGCTCCAAATGTCCAGTTGCATTTTCTACAGAAAGAGTGTTCAGATCTGCTCAATCAAAAGTATGGTTTAACTCTGTTAGCTGAATGCACAGATCAGAAAGAAGTTTCACCGAATGATTCCGTGTAGTTCATATTTGAAGACTTTCCTTTTTCCACTATTACCCACTTAGCGCTCCGAATCTCCACTTGCATTTTCTACAAAAAGAGTGTTTCATAACTGCTCAATCAAAAATATGTTTTATCTCTGTTAACTGAATTTACAGATCAGAAATAAGTTTCACAGAATGCATCTGTGTAATTTTTATTTGAAGATATTCTTTTTCCCAATGTAGGCCTCTTAGCGCTTAGCATGTCCAATTGCAGTTTCTACAGAAAGAGTGTTTCAGAACGGCTCAATCAAAAGTAAGGTTCAACTCTGTTAGTTGAATGCACAGAACAGAAAGAATTTTCACAGAATGCTACTGTGTAGTTTATATTTGAATATATTCCTTTTTACACTATTACCCTCTTAGCGCTCCGAATGTCCACTTGCATTTTCTACAGAAAGAGTGTTCAGAACTGCGCAATCAAAAGTATGGTTTAACTCTGTTAGCTTAATGAACATATCAGAAATAAGTTTCACACAATGCTTCTGTGTAGTTTTTATTTGAAGATATTATTTTTCCCAATATACTACTCTTAGCGCTCAGAATGTCCAATTGCAGTTTCTAGAGAAAGAGTGTTTCAGAAAGGCTCAATCAAAAGTAAGGTTCAACTCTGTTAGTTGAATGCACAGAACAGAAAGAAGTTTCATACAATGCTTCTGTGTAGTTTATATTTGAACATATTCTTTATTCCACTATTACCCACTTAGCGCTACGAATGTCCAGTTGCATTTTCTACAGAGTGTTTCAAAACTGCTCAATCAAAAGTATGGTTTAACTCTGTTAGCTGAATGTTCAGATCAGAAAGTTTCACAGAATGCTTCTGTGTAGTTTATAATTGAATATATTCCTTTTTCCACTACTACTCTCTTAGCGCTCCAAATGTCCAGTTGCATTTTCTACAGAAAGAGTGTTCAGATCTGCTCAATCAAAAGTATGTTTTAACTCTGTTAGCTGAATGCACAGATCAGAAAGAAGTTTCACAGAATGATTCTGTGTAGTTTATATTTGGAGACATTCCTTTTTCCACTATTACCCTCTTAGCGCTCCGAATCTCCACTTGCATTTTCTACAGAAAGAGTGTTTCAGAACGGCTCAATCAAAACTAAGGTTCAACTCTTTTAGTTGAACAAACAGAACAGAAAAATGTTTCACACAATTCTTCTGTGTAGTTTTTATTTGTAGACATTCTTTTTCCCAATATAGGCCTCTTAGCGCTCAGAATGTCCAATTGCAGTTTCTACAGAAAGAGTGTTTCAGAACGGCTCAATCAAAAGTAAGGTTCAACTCTGTTAGTTGAATGCACAGAACAGAAAGAAGTTTCATACAATGCTTCTGTGTAGTTTATATTTGAACATATTCTTTTTTCCACTATTACCCACTTAGCGCTACGAATGTCCAGTTGCATTTTCTACAGACAGAGTGTTTCAAAACTGCTCAATCAAAAGTATGGTTTAACTCTGTTAGCTGAATGCTCAGATCAGAAAGAAGTTTCACAGAATGCTTCTGTGTAGTTTATATTTGAATATATTCCTTTTTCCACTACTACGCTCTTAGCGCTCCAAATGTCCAGTTGCATTTTCTACAGAAAGAGTGTTCAGATCTGCTCAATCAAAAGTGTGGTTTAACTCTGTTAGCTGAATGCACAGATCAGAAAGAAGTTTCACCGAATGATTCCGTGTAGTTTATATTTGAAGACATTCCTTTTTCCACTATTACCCTCTTAGCGCTCCGAATCTCCACTTGCATTTTCTAAAAAAAGAGTGTTTCATAACTGCTCAATCAAAAATATGTTTTATCTCTGTTAACTGAATTTACAGATCAGAAATAAGTTTCACAGAATGCATCTGTGTAGTTTTTATTTGAAGATATTTTTTTCCCAATGTAGGCCTCTTAGCGCTTAGCATGTCCAATTGCAGTTTCTACAGAAAGAGTGTTTCAGAACGGCTCAATCAAAAGTAAGGTTCAAATCTGTTAGTTGAATGCACAGAACAGAAAGAATTTTCACAGAATGCTACTGTGTAGTTTATATTAGAATATATTCCTTTTTCTACTATTACCCTCTTAGCGCTCCGAATGTCCACTTGCATTTTCTACAGAAAGATTGTTCAGAACTGCGCAGTCAAAAGTATGGTTTAACTCTGTTAGCTTAATGAACATATCAGAAATAAGTTTCACACAATGCTTCTGTGTAGTTTTTATTTGAAGATATTATTTTTCCCAATATAGGCCTCTTAGCGCTCAGAATGTCCAATTGCAGTTTCTACAGAAAGAGTGTTTCAGAAAGGCTCAATCAAAAGTAAGGTTCAACTCTGTTAGTTGAATGCACAGAACAGAAAGAAGTTTCATACAATGCTTCTGTGTAGTTTATATTTGAACATATTCTTTTTTCCACTATTACCCACTTAGCGCTACGAATGTCCAGTTGCATTTTCTACAGACAGAGTGTTTCAAAACTGCTCAATCAAAAGTATGGTTTAACTCTGTTAGCTGAATGCTCAGATCAGAAAGAAGTTTCACAGAATGCTTCTGTGTAGTTTATATTTGAATATATTCCTTTTTCCACTAATACTCTCTTAGCGCTCCAAATGTCCAGTTGCATTTTCTACAGAAAGAGTGTTCAGATCTGCTCAATCAAAAGTATGGTTTAAATCTGTTAGCTGAATGCACAGATCAGAAAGAAGTTTCACAGAATGATTCTGTGTAGTTTATATTTGGAGACATTCCTTTTTCCACTATTACCCTCTTAGCGCTCCGAAACTCCACTTGCATTTTCTACAGAAAGAGTGTTTCAGAACGGATCAATCAAAACTAAGTTTCAACTCTTTTAGTTGAACAAACAGAACAGAAAGAAGTTTCACACAATTCTTCTGTGTAGTTTTTATATGTAGACGTTCTTTTTCCCAATATAGGCCTCTTAGCGCTCAGAATGTCCAATTGCAGTTTCTACAGAAAGAGTGTTTCAGAACGGCTCAATCAAAAGTAAGGTTCAACTCTGTTAGTTGAATGCACAGAACAGAAAGAATTTTCACAGAATGCTACTGTGTAGTTTATATTTGAATATATTCCTTTTTCCACTATTACCCTCTTAGCGCTCCGAATGTCCACTTGCATTTTCTACAGAAAGAGTGTTCAGAACTGCGCAATCAAAAGTATGGTTTAACTCTGTTAGCTTAATGAACATATCAGAAATAAGTTTCACACAATGCTTCTGTGTAGTTTTTATTTGAAGATATTATTTTTCCCAATATAGGACTCTTAGCGCTCAGAATGTCCAATTGCAGTTTCTAGAGAAAGAGTGTTTCAGAAAGGCTCAATCAAAAGTAAGGTTCAACTCTGTTAGTTGAATGCACAGAACAGAAAGAAGTTTCATACAATGCTTCTGTGTAGTTTATATTTGAACATATTCTTTATTCCACTATTACCCACTTAGCGCTACGAATGTCCAATTGCATTTTCTACAGAGTGTTTCAAAACTGCTCAATCAAAAGTATGGTTTAACTCTGTTAGCTGAATGCTCAGATCAGAAAGAAGTTTCACAGAATGCTTCTGTGTAGTTTATAATTGAATATATTCCTTTTTCCACTACTACTCTCTTAGCGCTCCAAATGTCCAGTTGCATTTTCTACAGAAAGAGTGTTCAGATCTGCTCAATCAAAAGTATGTTTTAACTCTGTTAGCTGAATGCACAGATCAGAAAGAAGTTTCACAGAATGATTCTGTGTAGTTTATACTTGGAGACATTCCTTTTTCCACTATTACCCTCTTAGCGCTCTGAATATCCACTTGCATTTTCTACAGAAAGAGTGTTTCAGAACGGCTCAATCAAAACTAAGGTTCAACTCTTTTAGTTGAACAAACAGAACAGAAAGATGTTTCACACAATTCTTCTGTGTAGTTTTTATTTGTAGACATTCTTTTTCCCAATATAGGCCTCTTAGCGCTCAGAATGTCCAATTGCAGTTTCTACAGAAAGAGTGTTTCAGAACGGCTCAATCAAAAGTAAGGTTCAACTCTGTTAGTTGAATGCACAGAACAGAAAGAAGTTTCATACAATGCTTCTGTGTAGTTTATATTTGAACATATTCTTTTTTCCACTATTACCCACTTAGCGCTACGAATGTCCAGTTGCATTTTCTACAGACAGAGTGTTTCAAAACTGCTCAATCAAAAGTATGGTTTAACTCTGTTAGCTGAATGCTCAGATCAGAAAGAAGTTTCACAGAATGCTTCTGTGTAGTTTATATTTGAATATATTCCTTTTTCCACTACTACGCTCTTAGCGCTCCAAATGTCCAGTTGCATTTTCTACAGAAAGAGTGTTCAGATCTGCTCAATCAAAAGTGTGGTTTAACTCTGTTAGCTGAATGCACAGATCAGAAAGAAGTTTCACCGAATGATTCCGTGTAGTTTATATTTGAAGACATTCCTTTTTCCACTATTACCCTCTTAGCGCTCCGAATCTCCACTTGCATTTTCTAAAAAAAGAGTGTTTCATAACTGCTCAATCAAAAATATGTTTTATCTCTGTTAACTGAATTTACAGATCAGAAATAAGTTTCACAGAATGCATCTGTGTAGTTTTTATTTGAAGATATTTTTTTCCCAATGTAGGCCTCTTAGCGCTTAGCATGTCCAATTGCAGTTTCTACAGAAAGAGTGTTTCAGAACGGCTCAATCAAAAGTAAGGTTCAAATCTGTTAGTTGAATGCACAGAACAGAAAGAATTTTCACAGAATGCTACTGTGTAGTTTATATTAGAATATATTCCTTTTTCTACTATTACCCTCTTAGCGCTCCGAATGTCCACTTGCATTTTCTACAGAAAGATTGTTCAGAACTGCGCAATCAAAAGTATGGTTTAACTCTATTAGCTTAATGAACATATCAGAAATAAGTTTCACACAATGCTTCTGTGTAGTTTTTATTTGAAGATATTATTTTTCCCAATATAGGCCTCTTAGCGCTCAGAATGTCCAATTGCAGTTTCTACAGAAAGAGTGTTTCAGAAAGGCTCAATCAAAAGTAAGGTTCAACTCTGTTAGTTGAATGCACAGAACAGAAAGAAGTTTCATACAATGCTTCTGTGTAGTTTATATTTGAACATATTCTTTTTTCCACTGTTACCCACTTAGCGCTACGAATGTCCAGTTGCATTTTCTACAGACAGAGTGTTTCAAAACTGCTCAATCAAAAGTATGGTTTAACTCTGTTAGCTGAATGCTCAGATCAGAAAGAAGTTTCACAGAATGCTTCTGTGTAGTTTATATTTGAATATATTCCTTTTTCCACTAATACTCTCTTAGCGCTCCAAATGTCCAGTTGCATTTTCTACAGAAAGAGTGTTCAGATCTGCTCAATCAAAAGTATGGTTTAAATCTGTTAGCTGAATGCACAGATCAGAAAGAAGTTTCACAGAATGATTCTGTGTAGTTTATATTTGGAGACATTCCTTTTTCCACTATTACCATCTTAGCGCTCCGAAACTCCACTTGCATTTTCTACAGAAAGAGTGTTTCAGAACGGATCAATCAAAACTAAGTTTCAAGTCTTTTAGTTGAACAAACAGAACAGAAAGAAGTTTCACACAATTCTTCTGTGTAGTTTTTATATGTAGACGTTCTTTTTCCCAATATAGGCCTCTTAGCGCTCAGAATGTCCAATTGCAGTTTCTACAGAAAGAGTGTTTCAGAACGGCTCAATCAAAAGTAAGGTTCAACTCTGTTAGTTGAATGCACAGAACAGAAAGAAGTTTCATACAATGCTTCTGTGTAGTATATATTTGAACATATTCTTTTTTTTACTATTACCCACTTAGCGCTACGAATGTCCAGTTGCATTTTCTACAAACAGGGTGTTTCAAAACTGCTCAATCAAAAGTATGGTTTAACTCTGTTAGCTGGATGCTTTGATCAGAAAGAAGTTTCACAGAATGCTTCTGTGTAGTTTATATTTGAATATATTCCTTTTTCCACTACTACGCTCTTAGCGCTCCAAATGTCCAGTTGCATTTTCTACAGAAAGAGTGTTCAGATCTGCTCAATCAAAAGTATGGTTTAACTCTGTTAGCTGAATGCACAGATCAGAAAGAAGTTTCACCGAATGATTCCGTGTAGTTCATATTTGAAGACATTCCTTTTTCCACTATTACCCACTTAGCGCTCCGAATCTCCACTTGCATTTTCTACAAAAAGAGTGTTTCATAACTGCTCAATCAAAAATATGTTTTATCTCTGTTAACTGAATTTACAGATCAGAAATAAGTTTCACAGAATGCATCTGTGTAATTTTTATTTGAAGATATTCTTTTTCCCAATGTAGGCCTCTTAGCGCTTAGCATGTCCAATTGCAGTTTCTACAGAAAGAGTGTTTCAGAACGGCTCAATCAAAAGTATGGTTCAACTCTGTTAGTTGAATGCACAGAACAGAAAGAATTTTCACAGAATGCTACTGTGTAGTTTATATTTGAATATATTCCTTTTTCCACTATTACCCTCTTAGCGCTCCGAATGTCCACTTGCATTTTCTACAGAAAGAGTGTTCAGAACTGCGCAATCAAAAGTATGGTTTAACTCTGTTAGCTTAATGAACATATCAGAAATAAGTTTCACACAATGCTTCTGTGTAGTTTTTATTTGAAGATATTATTTTTCCCAATATAGGACTCTTAGCGCTCAGAATGTCCAATTGCAGTTTCTACAGAAAGAGTGTTTCAGAAAGGCTCAATCAAAAGTAAGGTTCAACTCTGTTAGTTGAATGCACAGAACAGAAAGAAGTTTCATACAATGCTTCTGTGTAGTTTATATTTGAACATATTCTTTATTCCACTATTACCCACTTAGCGCTACGAATGTCCAGTTGCATTTTCTACAGACAGAGTGTTTCAAAACTGCTCAATCAAAAGTATGGTTTAATTCTGTTAGCTGAATGCTCAGATCAGAAAGAAGTTTCACAGAATGCTTCTGTGTAGTTTATATTTGAATATATTCCTTTTTCCACTACTACTCTCTTAGCGCTCCAAATGTCCAGTTGCATTTTCTACAGAAAGAGTGTTCAGATCTGCTCAATCAAAAGTATGGTTTAACTCTGTTAGCTGAATGCACAGATCAGAAAGAAGTTTCACAGAATGATTCTGTGTAGTTTATATTTGGAGACATTCCTTTTTCCACTATTACCCTCTTAGCGCTCCGAAACTCCACTTGCATTTTCTACAGAAAGAATGTTTCAGAACGGCTCAATCAAAACTAAGGTTCAACTCTTTTAGTTGAACAAACAGAACAGAAAGAAGTTTCACACAATTCTTCTGTGTAGTTTTTATTTGTAGACATTCTTTTTCCCAATATAGGCCTCTTAGCGCTCAGAATGTCCAATTGCAGTTTCTACAGAAAGAGTGTTTCAGAACGGCTCAATCAAAAGTAAGGTTCAACTCTGTTAGTTGAATGCACAGAACAGAAAGAAGTTTCATACAATGCTTCTGTGTAGTATATATTTGAACATATTCTTTTTTTTACTATTACCCACTTAGCGCTACGAATGTCCAGTTGCATTTTCTACAGACAGGGTGTTTCAAAGCTGCTCAATCAAAAGTATGGTTTAACTCTGTTAGCTGGATGCTCTGATCAGAAAGAAGTTTCACAGAATGCTTCTGTGTAGTTTATATTTGAATATATTCCTTTTTCCACTACTACTCTCTTAGCGCTCCAAATGTCCAGTTGCATTTTCTACAGAAAGAGTGTTCAGATCTGCTCAATCAAAAGTATGGTTTAACTCTGTTAGCTGAACGCACAGATCAGAAAGAAGTTTCACCGAATGATTCTGTGTAGTTTATATTTGAAGACATTCCTTTTTCCACTATTACCCTCTTAGCGCTCCGAATCTCCACTTGCATTTTCTACAAAAAGAGTGTTTCATAACTGCTCAATCAAAAATATGTTTTATCTCTGTTAACTGAATTTTCAGATCAGAAATAAGTTTCACAGAATGCATCTGTGTAGTTTTTATTTGAAGATATTCTTTTTCCCAATGTAGGCCTCTTAGCGCTTAGCATGTCCAATTGCAGTTTCTACAGAAAGAGTGTTTCAGAACGGCTCAATCAAAAGTAAGGTTCAACTCTGTTAGTTGAATGCACAGAACAGAAAGAATTTTCACAGAATGCTACTGTGTAGTTTATATTTGAATATATTCCTTTTTCCACTATTACCCTCTTAGCGCTCCGAATGTCCACTTGCATTTTCTACAGAAAGAGTGTTCAGAACTGCGCAATCAAAAGTATGGTTTAACTCAGTTAGCTTAATGAACATATCAGAAATAAGTTTCACACAATGCTTCTGTGTAGTTTTTATTTGAAGATATTATTTTTCCCAATATATGCCTCTTAGCGCTCAGAATGTCCAATTGCAGTTTCTACAGAAAGAGTGTTTCAGAAAGGCTCAATCAAAAGTAAGGTTTAACTCTGTTAGTTGAATGCACAGAACAGAAAGAAGTTTCATACAATGCTTCTGTGTAGTTTATATTTGAACATTTTCTTTTTTCCACTATTACCCACTTAGCGCTACGAATGTCCAGTTGCGTTTTCTACAGACAGAGTGTTTCAAAACTGCTCAATCAAAAGTATGGTTTAACTCTGTTAGCTGAATGCTCAGATCAGAAAGAAGTTTCACAGAATGCTTCTGTGTAGTTTATATTTGAATATATTCCTTTTTCCTCTACTACGCCTTTAGCGCTCCAAATGTCCAGTTGCATTTTCAACAGAAAGAGTGCTCAGATCTGCTCAATCAAAAGTATGTTTTAACTCTGTTAGCTGAATGCACAGATCAGAAAGAAGTTTCACCGAATGATTCTGTGTAGTTTATATTTGAAGACATTCCTTTTTCCACTATTAACCTCTTAGCGCTCCGAATCTCCACTTGCATTTTCTACAGAAAGAGAGTTTCAGAACGGCTCAATCAAAACTAAGGTTCAACTCTTTTAGTTGAACAAACAGAACAGGAAGAAGTTTCACAAAATTCTTCTGTGTAGTTTTTTTTGTAGACATTCTTTTTCCCAATATAGGCCTCTTAGCGCTCAGAATGTCCAATTGCAGTTTCTACAGAAAGAGTGTTTCAGAACGGCTCAATCAAATGTAAGGTTCAACTCTGTTAGTTGAATGCACAGAACAGAAAGAAGTTTCATACAATGCTTCTGTGTAGTTTATATTTGAACATATTCTTTTTTCCACTATTACCCACTGAGCGCTACGAATGTCCAGTTGCATTTTCTACAGACAGATTGTTTCAAAACTGCTCAATCAAAAGTATGGTTTAAATCTGTTAGCTGAATGCTCAGATCAGAAAGAAGTTTCACAGAATGCTTCTGTGTAGTTTATATTTGAATATATTCCTTTTTCCACTACTACGCTCTTAGCGCTCCAAATGTCCAGTTGCATTTTCTACAGAAAGAGTGTTCAGATCTGCTCAATCAAAAGTATGGTTTAACTCTGTAAGCTGAATGCACAGATCAGAAAGATGTTTCACCGAATGATTCTTTGTAGTTTATATTTGAAGACATTCCTTTTTCCACTATTACCCACTTAGCGTTCCGAATCTCCACTTGCATTTTCTACAAAAAGAGTGTTTCATAACTGCTCAATCAAAAATATGTTTTATCTCTGTTAACTGAATTTACAGATCAGAAATAAGTTTCACAGAATGCATCTGTGTAGTTTTTATTTGAAGATATTCTTTTTCCCAATGTAGGCCTCTTAGCGCTTAGCATGTCCAATTGCAGTTTCTACAGAAAGAGTGTTTCAGAACAGCTCAATCAAAAGTAAGGTTCAACTCTGTTAGTTGAATGCACAGAACAGAAAGAATTTTCACAGAATGCTACTGTGTAGTTTATATTTGAATATATTCCTTTTTCCACTATTACCCTCTTAGCGCTCCGAATGTCCACTTGCATTTTCTACAGAAAGAGTGTTTCAGAACGGCTCAATCAAAAGTACGGTTTAACTCTGTTAGCTTAATGAACATATCAGAAATAAGTTTCACACAATGCTTCTGTGTAGTTTTTATTTGAAGATATTATTTTTCCCAATATAGGCCTCTTAGCGCTCAGAATGTCCAATTGCAGTTTCTACAGAAAGAGTGTTTCAGAAAGGCTCAATCAAAAGTAAGGTTCAACTCTGTTAGTTGAATGCACAGAACAGAAAGATGTTTCATACAATGCTTCTGTGTAGTTTATATTTGAACATATTCTTTTTTCCACTATTACCCACTTAGCGCTACGAATGTCTAGTTGCATTTTCTACAGACAGAGTGTTTCAAAACTGCTCAATCAAAAGTATGGTTTAACTCTGTTAGCTGAATGCACAGATCAGAAAGAAGTTTCACCGAATGATTCTGTGTAGTTTATATTTGAAGACATTCCTTTTTCCACTATTACCCTCTTAGCGCTCCGAATCTCCACTTGCATTTTCTACAGAAAGAGAGTTTCAGAACGGCTCAATCAAAACTAAGGTTCAACTCTTTTAGTTGAACAAACAGAACAGGAAGAAGTTTCACAAAATTCTTCTGTGTAGTTTTTATTTGTAGACATTCTTTTTCCCAATATAGGCCTCTTAGCGCTCAGAATGTCCAATTGCAGTTTCTACAGAAAGAGTGTTTCAGAACGGCTCAATCAAATGTAAGGTTCAACTCTGTTAGTTGAATGCACAGAACAGAAAGAAGTTTCATACAATGCTTCTGTGTAGTTTATATTTGAACATATTCTTTTTTCCACTATTACCCACTTAGCGCTACGAATGTCCAGTTGCATTTTCTACACACAGAGTGTTTCAAAACTGCTCAATCAAAAGTATGGTTTAACTCTGTTAGCTGAATGCTCAGATCAGAAAGAAGTTTCACAGAATGCTTCTGTGTAGTTTATATTTGAAAATATTCCTTTTTCCACTACTACGCTCTTAGCGCTCCAAATGTCCAGTTGCATTTTCTACAGAAAGAGTGTTCAGATCTGCTCAATCAAAAGTATGGTTTAACTCTGTAAGCTGAATGCACAGATCAGAAAGATGTTTCACCGAATGATTCTTTGTAGTTTATATTTGAAGACATTCCTTTTTCCACTATTACCCACTTAGCGTTCCGAATCTCCACTTGCATTTTCTACAAAAAGAGTGTTTCATAACTGCTCAATCAAAAATATGTTTTATCTCGGTTAGCTGAATTTACAGATCAGAAATAAGTTTCACAGAATGCATCTGTGTAGTTTTTATTTGAAGATATTCTTTTTCCCAATGTAGGCCTCTTAGCGCTTAGCATGTCCAATTGCAGTTTCTACAGAAAGAGTGTTTCAGAACAGCTCAATCAAAAGTAAGGTTCAACTCTGTTAGTTGAATGCACAGAACAGAAAGGATTTTCACAGAATGCTACTGTGTAGTTTATATTTGAATATATTCCTTTTTCCACTATTACCCTCTTAGCGCTCCGAATGTCCACTTGCATTTTCTACCGAAAGAGTGTTCAGAACTGCGCAATCAAAAGTATGGTTTAACTCTGTTAGCTTAATGAACATATCAGAAAGAAGTTTCACACAATGCTTCTGTGTAGTTTTTATTTGTAGACATTCTTTTTCCCAATATAGGCCTCTTAGCGCTCAGAATGTCCAATTGCAGTTTCTACAGAAAGAGTGATTCAGAACGGCTCAATCAAACGTAAGGTTCAACTCTGTTAGTTGAATGCACAGAACAGAAAGAAGTTTCATACAATGCTTCTGTGTAGTTTATATTTGAACATTTTCTTTTTTCCACTATTACCCACTTAGCGCTACGAATGTCCAGTTGCGTTTTCTACAGACAGAGTGTTTCAAAACTGCTCAATCAAAAGTATGGTTTAACTCTGTTAGCTGAATGCTCAGATCAGAAAGAAGTTTCACAGAATGCTTCTGTGTAGTTTATATTTGAATATATTCCTTTTTCCACTACTACTCTCTTAGCGCTCCAAATGTCCAGTTGCATTTTCTACAGAAAGAGTGTTCAGATCTGCTCAATCAAAAGTATGGTTTAACTCTGTTAGCTGAATGCACAGATCAGAAAGAAGTTTCACACAATTCTTCTGTGTAGTTTTTATTTGTAGACATTCTTTTTCCCAATATAGGCCTCTTAGCGCTCAGAATGTCCAATTGCAGTTTCTACAGAAAGAGTGTTTCAGAACGGCTCAATCAAAAGTAAGGTTCAACTCTGTTAGTTGAATGCACAGAACAGAAAGAAGTTTCATACAATGCTTCTGTGTAGTATATATTTGAACATATTCTTTTTTTTACTATTACCCACTTAGCGCTACGAATGTCCAGTTGCATTTTCTACAAACAGGGTGTTTCAAAACTGCTCAATCAAAAGTATGGTTTAACTCTGTTAGCTGGATGCTCTGATCAGAAAGAAGTTTCACAGAATGCTTCTGTGTAGTTTATATTTGAATATATTCCTTTTTCCACTACTACGCTCTTAGCGCTCCAAATGTCCAGTTGCATTTTCTACAGAAAGAGTGTTCAGATCTGCTCAATCAAAAGTATGGTTTAACTCTGTTAGCTGAATGCACAGATCAGAAAGAAGTTTCACCGAATGATTCCGTGTAGTTCATATTTGAAGACATTCCTTTTTCCACTATTACCCACTTAGCGCTCCGAATCTCCACTTGCATTTTCTACAAAAAGAGTGTTTCATAACTGCTCAATCAAAAATATGTTTTATCTCTGTTAACTGAATTTACAGATCAGAAATAAGTTTCACAGAATGCATCTGTGTAATTTTTATTTGAAGATATTCTTTTTCCCAATGTAGGCCTCTTAGCGCTTAGCATGTCCAATTGCTGTTTCTACAGAAAGAGTGTTTCAGAACGGCTCAATCAAAAGTATGGTTCAACTCTGTTAGTTGAATGCACAGAACAGAAAGAATTTTCACAGAATGCTACTGTGTAGTTTATATTTGAATATATTCCTTTTTCCACTATTACCCTCTTAGCGCTCCGAATGTCCACTTGCATTTTCTACAGAAAGAGTGTTCAGAACTGCGCAATCAAAAGTATGGTTTAACTCTGTTAGCTTAATGCACATATCAGAAATAAGTTTCACACAATGCTTCTGTGTAGTTTTTATTTGAAGATATTATTTTTCCCAATATAGGACTCTTAGCGCTCAGAATGTCCAATTGCAGTTTCTACAGAAAGAGTGTTTCAGAAAGGCTCAATCAAAAGTAAGGTTCAACTCTGTTAGTTGAATGCACAGAACAGAAAGAAGTTTCATACAATGCTTCTGTGTAGTTTATATTTGAACATATTTTTTATTCCACTATTACCCACTTAGCGCTACGAATGTCCAGTTGCATTTTCTACAGACAGAGTGTTTCAAAACTGCTCAATCAAAAGTATGGTTTAACTCTGTTAGCTGAATGCTCAGATCAGAAAGAAGTTTCACAGAATGCTTCTGTGTAGTTTATATTTGAATATATTCCTTTTTCCACTACTACTCTCTTAGCGCTCCAAATGTCCAGTTGCATTTTCTACAGAAAGGGTGTTCAGATCTGCTCAATCAAAAGTATGGTTTAACTCTGTTAGCTGAATGCACAGATCAGAAAGAAATTTCACAGAATGATTCTGTGTAGTTTATATTTGGAGACATTCCTTTTTCCACTATTACCCTCTTAGCGCTCCGAATCTCCACTTGCATTTTCTACAGAAAGAGTGTTTCAGAACGGCTCAATCAAAACTAAGGTTCAACTCTTTTAGTTGAACAAACAGAACAGAAAGAAATTTCACACAATTCTTCTGTGTAGTTTTTATTTGTAGACATTCTTTTTCCCAATATAGGCCTCTTAGCGCTCAGAATGTCCAATTGCAGTTTCTACAGAAAGAGTGTTTCAAAACGGCTCAATCAAAAGTAAGGTTCAACTCTGTTAGTTGAATGCACAGAACAGAAAGAAGTTTCATACAATGCTTCTCTGTAGTTTATATTTGAACATATTCTTTTTTCCACTATTACCCACTTAGCGCTACGAATGTCCAGTTGCATTTTCTACAGACAGAGTGTTTCAAAACTGCTCAATCAAAAGTATGGTTTAACTCTGTTAGCTGAATGCTCAGATCAGAAAGAAGTTTCACAGAATGCTTCTGTGTAGTTTATATTTGAATATATTCCTTTTTCCACTACTACGCTCTTAGCGCTCCAAATGTCCAGTTGCATTTTCTACAGAAAGAGTGTTCAGATCTGCTCAATCAAAAGTATGGTTTAACTCTGTTAGCTGAATGCTCAGATCAGAAAGAAGTTTCACAGAATGCTTCTGTGTAGTTTATATTTGAATATATTCCTTTTTCCACTACTACTCTCTTAGCGCTCCAAACGTCCAGTTGCATTTTCTACAGAAAGAGAGTTCAGATCTGCTCAATCAAAAGTATGGTTTAAATCTGTTAGCTGAATGCACAGATCAGAAAGAAGTTTCACAGAATCATTCTGTGTAGTTTATATTTGGAGACATTCCTTTTTCCACTATTACCCTCTTAGCGCTCCGAATCTCCACTTGCATTTTCTACAGAAAGAGTGTTTCAGAACGGCTCAATCAAAACTAAGGTTCAACTCTTTTAGTTGAACAAACAGAACAGAAAGAAGTTTCACACAATTCTTCTGTGTAGTTTTTATTTGTAGACATTCTTTTTCCCAATATAGGCCTCTTAGCGCTCAGAATGTCCAATTGCAGTTTCTACAGAAAGAGTGTTTCAGAACGGCTCAATCAAAAGTAAGGTTCAACTCTGTTAGTTGAATGCACAGAACAGAAAGAAGTTTCATACAATGCTTCTGTGTAGTTTATATTTGAACATATTCTTTTTTCCACTATTACCAACTTAGCGCTACGAATGTCCAGTTGCATTTTCTACAGACAGAGTGTTTCAAAACTGCTCAATCAAAAGTATGGTTTAACTCTGTTAGCTGAATGCTCAGATCAGAAAGAAGTTTCACAGAATGCTTCTGTGTAGTTTATATTTGAATATATTCCTTTTTCCACTACTACGCTCTTAGCGCTCCTAATGTCCAGTTGCATTTTCTACAGAAAGAGTGTTCAGATCTGCTCAATCAAAAGTGTGGTTTAACTCTGTTAGCTGAATGCACAGATCAGAAAGAAGTTTCACCGAATGATTCCGTGTAGTTTATATTTGAAGCCATTCCTTTTTCCAATATTACCCTCTTAGCGCTCCGAATCTCCACTTGCATTTTCTACAAAAAGAGTGTTTCATAACTGCTCAATCAAAAATATGTTTTATCTCTGTTAACTGAATTTACAGATCAGAAATAAGTTTCACAGAATGCATCTGTGTAGTTTTTATTTGAAGATATTTTTTTCCCAATGTAGGCCTCTTAGCGCTTAGCATGTCCAATTGCAGTTTCTACAGAAAGAGTGTTTCAGAACGGCTCAATCAAAATTAAGGTTCAACTCTGTTAGTTGAATGCACAGAACAGAAAGAATTTTCACAGAATGCTACTGTGTAGTTTATATTTGAATATATTCCTTTTTCCACTATTACCCTCTTAGCGCTCCGAATGTCCACTTGCATTTTCTACAGAAAGAGTGTTCAGAACTGCGCAATCAAAAGTATGGTTTAACTCTGTTAGCTTAATGAACATATCAGAATTAAGTTTCACACAATGCTTCTGTGTAGTTTTTATTTGAAGATATTATTTTTCCCAATATAGGCCTCTTAGCGCTCAGAATGTCCAATTGCAGTTTCTACAGAAAGAGTGTTTCAGAAAAGCTCAATCAAAAGTAAGGTTCAACTCTGTTAGTTGAATGCACAGAACAGAAAGAAGTTTCATACAATGCTTCTGTGTAGTTTATATTTGAACATATTCTTTTTTCCACTATTACCCACTTAGCGCTACGAATGTCCGGTTGCATTTTCTACAGACAGAGTGTTTCAAAACTGCTCAATCAAAAGTATGGTTTAACTCTGTTAGCTGAATGCTCAGATCAGAAAGAAGTTTCACAGAATGCTTCTGCGTAGTTTATATTTGAATATATTCCTTTTTCCACTACTACGCTCTTATCGCTCCAAATGTCCAGTTGCATTTTCTACAGAAAGAGTGTTCAGATCTGCTCAATCAAAAATATGGTTTAACTCTGTTAGCTGCATGCACAGATGAGAAAGAAGTTTCACCGAATGATTCTGTGTAGTTTATATTTGAAGACATTCCTTTTTCCACTATTACCCTCTTAGCGCTCCGAATCTCCACTTGCATTTTCTACAAATAGAGTGTTTCATAACTGCTCAATCAAAAATATGTTTTATCTCTGTTAACTGAATTTACAGATCAGAAATAAGTTTCACAGAATGCATCTGTGTAGTTTTTATTTGAAGATATTTTTTTCCCAATGTAGGCCTCTTAGCGCTTAGCATGTCCAATTGCAGTTTCTACAGAAAGAGTGTTTCAGAACGGCTCAATCAAAAGTAAGGTTCAAATCTGTTAGTTGAATGCACAGAACAGAAAGAATTTTCACAGAATGCTACTGTGTAGTTTATATTAGAATATATTCCTTTTTCTACTATTACCCTCTTAGCGCTCCGAATGTCCACTTGCATTTTCTACAGAAAGATTGTTCAGAACTGCGCAATCAAAAGTATGGTTTATCTCTGTTAGCTTAATGAACATATCAGAAATAAGTTTCACACAATGCTTCTGTGTAGTTTTTATTTGAAGATATTATTTTTCCCAATATAGGCCTCTTAGCGCTCAGAATGTCCAATTGCAGTTTCTACAGAAAGAGTGTTTCAGAAAGGCTCAATCAAAAGTAAGGTTCAACTCTGTTAGTTGAATGCACAGAACAGAAAGAAGTTTCATACAATGCTTCTGTGTAGTTTATATTTGAACATATTCTTTTTTCCACTATTACCCACTTAGCGCTACGAATGTCCAGTTGCATTTTCTACAGACAGAGTGTTTCAAAACTGCTCAATCAAAAGTATGGTTTAACTCTGTTAGCTGAATGCTCAGATCAGAAAGAAGTTTCACAGAATGCTTCTGTGTAGTTTATATTTGAATATATTCCTTTTTCCACTACTACTCTCTTAGCGCTCCAAATGTCCAGTTGCATTTTCTACAGAAAGAGTGTTCAGATCTGCTCAATCAAAAGTATGGTTTAAATCTGTTAGCTGAATGCACAGATCAGAAAGAAGTTTCACAGAATGATTCTGTGTAGTTTATATTTGGAGACATTCCTTTTTCCACTATTACCCTCTTAGCGCTCCGAAACTCCACTTGCATTTTCTACAGAAAGAGTGTTTCAGAACGGATCAATCAAAACTAAGTTTCAACTCTTTTAGTTGAACAAACAGAACAGAAAGAAGTTTCACACAATTCTTCTGTGTAGTTTTTATATGTAGACGTTCTTTTTCCCAATATAGGCCTCTTAGCGCTCAGAATGTCCAATTGCAGTTTCTACAGAAAGAGTGTTTCAGAACGGCTCAATCAAAAGTAAGGTTCAACTCTGTTAGTTGAATGCACAGAACAGAAAGAAGTTTCATACAATGCTTCTGTGTAGTATATATTTGAACATATTCTTTTTTTTACTATTACCCACTTAGCGCTACGAATGTCCAGTTGCATTTTCTACAAACAGGGTGTTTCAAAACTGCTCAATCAAAAGTATGGTTTAACTCTGTTAGCTGGATGCTTTGATCAGAAAGAAGTTTCACAGAATGCTTCTGTGTAGTTTATATTTGAATATATTCCTTTTTCCACTACTACGCTCTTAGCGCTCCAAATGTCCAGTTGCATTTTCTACAGAAAGAGTGTTCAGATCTGCTCAATCAAAAGTATGGTTTAACTCTGTTAGCTGAATGCACAGATCAGAAAGAAGTTTCACCGAATGATTCCGTGTAGTTCATATTTGAAGACATTCCTTTTTCCACTATTACCCACTTAGCGCTCCGAATCTCCACTTGCATTTTCTACAAAAAGAGTGTTTCATAACTGCTCAATCAAAAATATGTTTTATCTCTGTTAACTGAATTTACAGATCAGAAATAAGTTTCACAGAATGCATCTGTGTAATTTTTATTTGAAGATATTCTTTTTCCCAATGTAGGCCTCTTAGCGCTTAGCATGTCCAATTGCAGTTTCTACAGAAAGAGTGTTTCAGAACGGCTCAATCAAAAGTATGGTTCAACTCTGTTAGTTGAATGCACAGAACAGAAAGAATTTTCACAGAATGCTACTGTGTAGTTTATATTTGAATATATTCCTTTTTCCACTATTACCCTCTTAGCGCTCCGAATGTCCACTTGCATTTTCTACAGAAAGAGTGTTCAGAACTGCGCAATCAAAAGTATGGTTTAACTCTGTTAGCTTAATGAACATATCAGAAATAAGTTTCACACAATGCTTCTGTGTAGTTTTTATTTGAAGATATTATTTTTCCCAATATAGGACTCTTAGCGCTCAGAATGTCCAATTGCAGTTTCTACAGAAAGAGTGTTTCAGAAATGCTCAATCAAAAGTAAGGTTCAACTCTGTTAGTTGAATGCACAGAACAGAAAGAAGTTTCATACAATGCTTCTGTGTAGTTTATATTTGAACATATTCTTTATTCCACTATTACCCACTTAGCGCTACGAATGTCCAGTTGCATTTTCTACAGACAGAGTGTTTCAAAACTGCTCAATCAAAAGTATGGTTTAACTCTGTTAGCTGAATGCTCAGATCAGAAAGAAGTTTCACAGAATGCTTCTGTGTAGTTTATATTTGAATATATTCCTTTTTCCACTACTACTCTCTTAGCGCTCCAAATGTCCAGTTGCATTTTCTACAGAAAGAGTGTTCAGATCTGCTCAATCAAAAGTATGGTTTAACTCTGTTAGCTAAATGCACAGATCAGAAAGAAGTTTCACAGAATGATTCTGTGTAGTTTATATTTGGAGACATTCCTTTTTCCACTATTACCCTCTTAGCGCTCCGAATCTCCACTTGCATTTTCTACAGAAAGAGTGTTTCAGAACGGCTCAATCAAAACTAAGGTTCAACTCTTTTAGTTGAACAAACAGAACAGAAAGAAGTTTCACACAATTCTTCTGTGTAGTTTTTATTTGTAGACATTCTTTTTCCCAATATAGGCCTCTTAGCGCTCAGAATGTCCAATTGCAGTTTCTACAGAAAGAGTGTTTCAGAACGGCTCAATCAAAAGTAAGGTTCAACTCTGTTAGTTGAATGCACAGAACAGAAAGAAGTTTCATACAATGCTTCTGTGTAGTTTATATTTGAACATATTCTTTTTTCCACTATTACCCACTTAGCGCTACGAATGTCCAGTTGCATTTTCTACAGACAGAGTGTTTCAAAACTGCTCAATCAAAAGTATGGTTTAACTCTGTTAGCTGAATGCTCAGATCAGAAAGAAGTTTCACAGAATGCTTCTGTGTAGTTTATATTTGAATATATTCCTTTTTCCACTACTACGCTCTTAGCGCTCCAAATGTCCAGTTGCATTTTCTACAGAAAGAGTGTTCAGATCTGCTCAATCAAAAGTGTGGTTTAACTCTGTTAGCTGAATGCACAGATCAGAAAGAAGTTTCACCGAATGATTCCGTGTAGTTTATATTTGAAGACATTCCTTTTTCCACTATTACCCTCTTAGCGCTCCGAATCTCCACTTGCATTTTCTACAAAAAGAGTGTTTCATAACTGCTCAATCAAAAATATGTTTTATCTCTGTTAACTGAATTTACAGATCAGAAATAAGTTTCACAGAATGCATCTGTGTAGTTTTTATTTGAAGATATTCTTTTTCCCAATGTAGGCCTCTTAGCGCTTAGCATGTCCAATTGCAGTTTCTACAGAAAGAGTGTTTCAGAACGGCTCAATCAAAAGTAAGGTTCAACTCTGTTAGTTGAATGCACAGAACAGAAAGAATTTTCACAGAATGCTACTGTGTAGTTTATATTTGAATATATTCCTTTTTCCACTATTACCCTCTTAGCGCTCCGAATGTCCACTTGCATTTTCTACAGAAAGAGTGTTCAGAACTGCGCAATCAAAAGTATGGTTTAACTCTGTTAGCTTAATGAACATATCAGAAATAAGTTTCACACAATGCTTCTGTGTAGTTTTTATTTGAAGATATTATTTTTCCCAATATAGGCCTCTTAGCGCTCAGAATGTCCAATTGCAGTTTCTACAGAAAGAGTGTTTCAGAAAGGCTCAATCAAAAGTCAGGTTCAACTCTGTTAGTTGAATGCACAGAACAGAAAGGAGTTTCATACAATGCTTCTGTGTAGTTTATATTTGAACATATTCTTTTTTCCACTATTACCCACTTAGCGCTACGAATTTCCAGTTGCATTTTCTACAGACAGAGTGTTTCAAAACTGCTCAATCAAAAGTATGGTTTAACTCTGTTAGCTGAATGCTCAGATCAGAAAGAAGTTTCACAGAATGCTTCTGTGTAGTTTATATTTGAATATATTCCTTTTTCTACTACTACTCTCTTAGCGCTCCAAATGTCCAGTTGCATTTTCTACAGAAAGAGTGTTCAGATCTGCTCAATCAAAAGTATGGTTTAACTCTGTTAGCTGAATGCACAGATCAGAAAGAAGTTTCACAGAATGATTCTGTGTAGTTTATATTTGGAGACATTCCTTTTTCCACTATTACCCTCTTAGCGCTCCGAAACTCCACTTGCATTTTCTACAGAAAGAGTGTTTCAGAACGGCTCAATCAAAACTAAGGTTCAACTCTTTTAGTTGAACAAACAGAACAGAAAGAAGTTTCACACAATTCTTCTGTGTAGTTTTTATTTGTAGACATTCTTTTTCCCAATATAGGCCTCTTAGCGCTCAGAATGTCCAATTGCAGTTTCTACAGAAAGAGTGTTTCAGAACGGCTCAATCAAAAGTAAGGTTCAACTCTGTTAGTTGAATGCACAGAACAGAAAGAAGTTTCATACAATGCTTCTGTGTAGTATATATTTGAACATATTCTTTTTTTTACTATTACCCACTTAGCACTACGAATGTCCAGTTGCATTTTCTACAGACAGGGTGTTTCAAAGCTGCTCAATCAAAAGTATGGTTTAACTCTGTTAGCTGGATGCTCTGATCAGAAAGAAGTTTCACAGAATGCTTCTGTGTAGTTTATATTTGAATATATTCCTTTTTCCACTACTACGCTCTTAGCGCTCCAAATGTCCAGTTGCATTTTCTACAGAAAGAGTGTTCAGATCTGCTCAATCAAAAGTATGGTTTAACTCTGTTAGCTGAACGCACAGATCAGAAAGAAGTTTCACCGAATGATTCTGTGTAGTTTATATTTGAAGACATTCCTTTTTCCACTATTACCCTCTTAGCGCTCCGAATCTCCACTTGCATTTTCTACAAAAAGAGTGTTTCATAACTGCTCAATCAAAAATATGTTTTATCTCTGTTAACTGAATTTACAGATCAGAAATAAGTTTCACAGAATGCATCTGTGTAGTTTTTATTTGAAGATATTCTTTTTCCCAATGTAGGCCTCTTAGCGCTTAGCATGTCCAATTGCAGTTTCTACAGAAAGAGTGTTTCAGAACGGCTCAATCAAAAGTAAGGTTCAACTCTGTTAGTTGAATGCACAGAACAGAAAGAATTTTCACAGAATGCTACTGTGTAGTTTATATTTGAATATATTCCTTTTTCCACTATTACCCTCTTAGCGCTCCGAATGTCCACTTGCATTTTCTACAGAAAGAGTGTTCAGAACTGCGCAATCAAAAGTATGGTTTAACTCAGTTAGCTTAATGAACATATCAGAAATAAGTTTCACACAATGCTTCTGTGTAGTTTTTATTTGAAGATATTATTTTTCCCAATATAGGCCTCTTAGCGCTCAGAATGTCCAATTGCAGTTTCTACAGAAAGAGTGTTTCAGAAAGGCTCAATCAAAAGTAAGGTTTAACACTGTTAGTTGAATGCACAGAACAGAAAGAAGTTTCATACAATGCTTCTGTGTAGTTTATATTTGAACATTTTCTTTTTTCCACTATTACCCACTTAGCGCTACGAATGTCCAGTTGCGTTTTCTACAGACAGAGTGTTTCAAAACTGCTCAATCAAAAGTATGGTTTAACTCTGTTAGCTGAATGCTCAGATCAGAAAGAAGTTTCACAGAATGCTTCTGTGTAGTTTATATTTGAATATATTCCTTTTTCCTCTACTACGCCTTTAGCGCTCCAAATGTCCAGTTGCATTTTCAACAGAAAGAGTGCTCAGATCTGCTCAATCAAAAGTATGTTTTAACTCTGTTAGCTGAATGCACAGATCAGAAAGAAGTTTCACCGAATGATTCTGTGTAGTTTATATTTGAAGACATTCCTTTTTCCACTATTAACCTCTTAGCGCTCCGAATCTCCACTTGCATTTTCTACAGAAAGAGAGTTTCAGAACGGCTCAATCAAAACTAAGGTTCAACTCTTTTAGTTGAACAAACAGAACAGGAAGAAGTTTCACAAAATTCTTCTGTGTAGTTTTTTTTGTAGACATTCTTTTTCCCAATATAGGCCTCTTAGCGCTCAGAATGTCCAATTGCAGTTTCTACAGAAAGAGTGTTTCAGAACGGCTCAATCAAATGTAAGGTTCAACTCTGTTAGTTGAATGCACAGAACAGAAAGAAGTTTCATACAATGCTTCTGTGTAGTTTATATTTGAACATATTCTTTTTTCCACTATTACCCACTGAGCGCTACGAATGTCCAGTTGCATCTTCTACAGACAGATTGTTTCAAAACTGCTCAATCAAAAGTATGGTTTAACTCTGTTAGCTGAATGCTCAGATCAGAAAGAAGTTTCACAGAATGCTTCTGTGTAGTTTATATTTGAATATATTCCTTTTTCCACTACTACGCTCTTAGCGCTCCAAATGTCCAGTTGCATTTTCTACAGAAAGAGTGTTCAGATCTGCTCAATCAAAAGTATGGTTTAACTCTGTAAGCTGAATGCACAGATCAGAAAGATGTTTCACCGAATGATTCTTTGTAGTTTATATTTGAAGACATTCCTTTTTCCACTATTACCCACTTAGCGTTCCGAATCTCCACTTGCATTTTCTACAAAAAGAGTGTTTCATAACTGCTCAATCAAAAATATGTTTTATCTCTGTTAACTGAATTTACAGATCAGAAATAAGTTTCACAGAATGCATCTGTGTAGTTTTTATTTGAAGATATTCTTTTTCCCAATGTAGGCCTCTTAGCGCTTAGCATGTCCAATTGCAGTTTCTACAGAAAGAGTGTTTCAGAACAGCTCAATCAAAAGTAAGGTTCAACTCTGTTAGTTGAATGCACAGAACAGAAAGAATTTTCACAGAATGCTACTGTGTAGTTTATATTTGAATATATTCCTTTTTCCACTATTACCCTCTTAGCGCTCCGAATGTCCACTTGCATTTCCTACAGAAAGAGTGTTTCAGAACGGCTCAATCAAAAGTACGGTTTAACTCTGTTAGCTTAATGAACATATCAGAAATAAGTTTCACACAATGCTTCTGTGTAGTTTTTATTTGAAGATATTATTTTTCCCAATATAGGCCTCTTAGCGCTCAGAATGTCCAATTGCAGTTTCTACAGAAAGAGTGTTTCAGAAAGGCTCAATCAAAAGTAAGGTTCAACTCTGTTAGTTGAATGCACAGAACAGAAAGATGTTTCATACAATGCTTCTGTGTAGTTTATATTTGAACATATTCTTTTTTCCACTATTACCCACTTAGCGCTACGAATGTCCAGTTGCATTTTCTACAGACAGAGTGTTTCAAAACTGCTCAATCAAAAGTATGGTTTAACTCTGTTAGCTGAATGCACAGATCAGAAAGAAGTTTCACCGAATGATTCTGTGTAGTTTATATTTGAAGACATTCCTTTTTCCACTATTACCCTCTTAGCGCTCCGAATCTCCACTTGCATTTTCTACAGAAAGAGAGTTTCAGAACGGCTCAATCAAAACTAAGGTTCAACTCTTTTAGTTGAACAAACAGAACAGGAAGAAGTTTCACAAAATTCTTCTGTGTAGTTTTTATTTGTAGACATTCTTTTTCCCAATATAGGCCTCTTAGCGCTCAGAATGTCCAATTGCAGTTTCTACAGAAAGAGTGTTTCAGAACGGCTCAATCAAATGTAAGGTTCAACTCTGTTAGTTGAATGCACAGAACAGAAAGAAGTTTCATACAATGCTTCTGTGTAGTTTATATTTGAACATATTCTTTTTTCCACTATTACCCACTTAGCGCTACGAATGTCCAGTTGCATTTTCTACACACAGAGTGTTTCAAAACTGCTCAATCAAAAGTATGGTTTAACTCTGTTAGCTGAATGCTCAGATCAGAAAGAAGTTTCACAGAATGCTTCTGTGTAGTTTATATTTGAAAATATTCCTTTTTCCACTACTACGCTCTTAGCGCTCCAAATGTCCAGTTGCATTTTCTACAGAAAGAGTGTTCAGATCTGCTCAATCAAAAGTATGGTTTAACTCTGTAAGCTGAATGCACAGATCAGAAAGATGTTTCACCGAATGATACTTTGTAGTTTATATTTGAAGACATTCCTTTTTCCACTATTACCCACTTAGCGTTCCGAATCTCCACTTGCATTTTCTACAAAAAGAGTGTTTCATAACTGCTCAATCAAAAATATGTTTTATCTCGGTTAGCTGAATTTACAGATCAGAAATAAGTTTCACAGAATGCATCTGTGTAGTTTTTATTTGAAGATATTCTTTTTCCCAATGTAGGCCTCTTAGCGCTTAGCATGTCCAATTGCAGTTTCTACAGAAAGAGTGTTTCAGAACAGCTCAATCAAAAGTAAGGTTCAACTCTGTTAGTTGAATGCACAGAACAGAAAGGATTTTCACAGAATGCTACTGTGTAGTTTATATTTGAATATATTCCTTTTTCCACTATTACCCTCTTAGCGCTCCGAATGTCCACTTGCATTTTCTACCGAAAGAGTGTTCAGAACTGCGCAATCAAAAGTATGGTTTAACTCTGTTAGCTTAATGAACATATCAGAAAGAAGTTTCACACAATGCTTCTGTGTAGTTTTTATTTGTAGACATTCTTTTTCCCAATATAGGCCTCTTAGCGCTCAGAATGTCCAATTGCAGTTTCTACAGAAACAGTGATTCAGAACGGCTCAATCAAACGTAAGGTTCAACTCTGTTAGTTGAATGCACAGAACAGAAAGAAGTTTCATACAATGCTTCTGTGTAGTTTATACTTGAACATATTCTTTTTTCCACTATTACCCACTTAGCGCTACGAATGTCCAGTTGCATTTTCTACAGACAGAGTGTTTCAAAACTGCTCAATCAAAAGTATGGTTTAACTCTGTTAGCTGAATGCTCAGATCAGAAAGAAGTTTCACAGAATGCTTCTGTGTAGTTTATATTTGAATATATTCCTTTTTCCACTACTACTCTCTTAGCGCTCCAAATGTCCAGTTGCATTTTCTACAGAAAGAGTGTTCAGATCTCCTCAATCAAAAGTATGGTTTAACTCTGTTAGCTGAATGCACAGATCAGAAAAAAGTTTCACACAATTCTTCTGTGTAGTTTTTATTTGTAGACATTCTTTTTCCCAATATAGGCCTCTTAGCGCTCAGAATGTCCAATTGCAGTTTCTACAGAAAGAGTGTTTCAGAACGGCTCAATCAAAAGTAAGGTTCAACTCTGTTAGTTGAATGCACAGAACAGAAAGAAGTTTCATACAATGCTTCTGTGTAGTATATATTTGAACATATTCTTTTTTTTACTATTACCCACTTAGCGCTACGAATGTCCAGTTGCATTTTCTACAAACAGGGTGTTTCAAAACTGCTCAATCAAAAGTATGGTTTAACTCTGTTAGCTGGATGCTCTGATCAGAAAGAAGTTTCACAGAATGCTTCTGTGTAGTTTATATTTGAATATATTCCTTTTTCCACTACTACGCTCTTAGCGCTCCAAATGTCCAGTTGCATTTTCTACAGAAATAGTGTTCAGATCTGCTCAATCAAAAGTATGGTTTAACTCTGTTAGCTGAATGCACAGATCAGAAAGAAGTTTCACCGAATGATTCCGTGTAGTTCATATTTGAAGACATTCCTTTTTCCACTATTACCCACTTAGCGCTCGGAATCTCCACTTGCATTTTCTACAAAAAGAGTGTTTCATAACTGCTCAATCAAAAATATGTTTTATCTCTGTTAACTGAATTTACAGATCAGAAATAAGTTTCACAGAATGCATCTGTGTAATTTTTATTTGAAGATATTCTTTTTCCCAATGTAGGCCTCTTAGCGCTTAGCATGTCCAATTGCTGTTTCTACAGAAAGAGTGTTTCAGAACGGCTCAATCAAAAGTATGGTTCAACTCTGTTAGTTGAATGCACAGAACAGAAAGAATTTTCACAGAATGCTACTGTGTAGTTTATATTTGAATATATTCCTTTTTCCACTATTACCCACTTAGCGCTCCGAATGTCCACTTGCATTTTCTACAGAAAGAGTGTTCAGAACTGCGCAATCAAAAGTATGGTTTAACTCAGTTAGCTTAATGAACATATCAGAAATAAGTTTCACACAATGCTTCTGTGTAGTTTTTATTTGAAGATATTATTTTTCCCAATATAGGCCTCTTAGCGCTCAGAATGTCCAATTGCAGTTTCTACAGAAAGAGTGTTTCAGAAAGGCTCAATCAAAAGTAATGTTTAACTCTGTTAGTTGAATGCACAGAACAGAAAGAAGTTTCATACAATGCTTCTGTGTAGTTTATATTTGAACATTTTCTTTTTTCCACTATTACCCACTTAGCGCTACGAATGTCCAGTTGCGTTTTCTACAGACAGAGTGTTTCAAAACTGCTCAATCAAAAGTATGGTTTAACTCTGTTAGCTGAATGCTCAGATCAGAAAGAAGTTTCACAGAATGCTTCTGTGTAGTTTATATTTGAATATATTCCTTTTTCCACTACTACTCTCTTAGCGCTCCAAATGTCCAGTTGCATTTTCTACAGAAAGAGTGTTCAGATCTGCTCAATCAAAAGTATGGTTTAACTCTGTTAGCTGAATGCACAGATCAGAAAGAAGTTTCACACAATTCTTCTGTGTAGTTTTTATTTGTAGACATTCTTTTTCCCAATATAGGCCTCTTAGCGCTCAGAATGTCCAATTGCAGTTTCTACAGAAAGAGTGTTTCAGAACGGCTCAATCAAAAGTAAGGTTCAACTCTGTTAGTTGAATGCACAGAACAGAAAGAAGTTTCATACAATGCTTCTGTGTAGTATATATTTGAACATATTCTTTTTTTTACTATTACCCACTTAGCGCTACGAATGTCCAGTTGCATTTTCTACAAACAGGGTGTTTCAAAACTGCTCAATCAAAAGTATGGTTTAACTCTGTTAGCTGGATGCTCTGATCAGAAAGAAGTTTCACAGAATGCTTCTGTGTAGTTTATATTTGAATATATTCCTTTTTCCACTACTACGCTCTTAGCGCTCCAAATGTCCAGTTGCATTTTCTACAGAAAGAGTGTTCAGATCTGCTCAATCAAAAGTATGGTTTAACTCTGTTAGCTGAATGCACAGATCAGAAAGAAGTTTCACCGAATGATTCCGTGTAGTTCATATTTGAAGACATTCCTTTTTCCACTATTACCCACTTAGCGCTCCGAATCTCCACTTGCATTTTCTACAAAAAGAGTGTTTCATAACTGCTCAATCAAAAATATGTTTTATCTCTGTTAACTGAATTTACAGATCAGAAATAAGTTTCACAGAATGCATCTGTGTAATTTTTATTTGAAGATATTCTTTTTCCCAATGTAGGCCTCTTAGCGCTTAGCATGTCCAATTGCTGTTTCTACAGAAAGAGTGTTTCAGAACGGCTCAATCAAAAGTATGGTTCAACTCTGTTAGTTGAATGCACAGAACAGAAAGAATTTTCACAGAATGCTACTGTGTAGTTTATATTTGAATATATTCCTTTTTCCACTATTACCCTCTTAGCGCTCCGAATGTCCACTTGCATTTTCTACAGAAAGAGTGTTCAGAACTGCGCAATCAAAAGTATGGTTTAACTCAGTTAGCTTAATGAACATATCAGAAATAAGTTTCACACAATGCTTCTGTGTAGTTTTTATTTGAAGATATTATTTTTCCCAATATAGGCCTCTTAGCGCTCAGAATGTCCAATTGCAGTTTCTACAGAAAGAGTGTTTCAGAAAGGCTCAATCAAAAGTAAGGTTTAACTCTGTTAGTTGAATGCAGAGAACAGAAAGAAGTTTCATACAATGCTTCTGTGTAGTTTATATTTGAACATTTTCTTTTTTCCACTATTACCCACTTAGCGCTACGAATGTCCAGTTGCGTTTTCTACAGACAGAGTGTTTCAAAACTGCTCAATCAAAAGTATGGTTTAACTCTGTTAGCTGAATGCTCAGATCAGAAAGAAGTTTCACAGAATGCTTCTGTGTAGTTTATATTTGAATATATTCCTTTTTCCTCTACTACGCCTTTAGCGCTCCAAATGTCCAGTTGCATTTTCAACAGAAAGAGTGCTCAGATCTGCTCAATCAAAAGTATGTTTTAACTCTGTTAGCTGAATGCACAGATCAGAAAGAAGTTTCACCGAATGATTCTGTGTAGTTTATATTTGAAGACATTCCTTTTTCCACTATTAACCTCTTAGCGCTCCGAATCTCCACTTGCATTTTCTACAGAAAGAGAGTTTCAGAACGGCTCAATCAAAACTAAGGTTCAACTCTTTTAGTTGAACAAACAGAACAGGAAGAAGTTTCACAAAATTCTTCTGTGTAGTTTTTTTTGTAGACATTCTTTTTCCCAATATAGGCCTCTTAGCGCTCAGAATGTCCAATTGCAGTTTCTACAGAAAGAGTGTTTCAGAACGGCTCAATCAAATGTAAGGTTCAACTCTGTTAGTTGAATGCACAGAACAGAAAGAAGTTTCATACAATGCTTCTGTGTAGTTTATATTTGAACATATTCTTTTTTCCACTATTACCCACTGAGCGCTACGAATGTCCAGTTGCATTTTCTACAGACAGATTGTTTCAAAACTGCTCAATCAAAAGTATGGTTTAACTCTGTTAGCTGAATGCTCAGATCAGAAAGAAGTTTCACAGAATGCTTCTGTGTAGTTTATATTTGAATATATTCCTTTTTCCACTACTACGCTCTTAGCGCTCCAAATGTCCAGTTGCATTTTCTACAGAAAGAGTGTTCAGATCTGCTCAATCAAAAGTATGGTTTAACTCTGTAAGCTGAATGCACAGATCAGAAAGATGTTTCACCGAATGATTCTTTGTAGTTTATATTTGAAGACATTCCTTTTTCCACTATTACCCACTTAGCGTTCCGAATCTCCACTTGCATTTTCTACAAAAAGAGTGTTTCATAACTGCTCAATCAAAAATATGTTTTATCTCTGTTAACTGAATTTACAGATCAGAAATAAGTTTCACAGAATGCATCTGTGTAGTTTTTATTTGAAGATATTCTTTTTCCCAATGTAGGCCTCTTAGCGCTTAGCATGTCCAATTGCAGTTTCTACAGAAAGAGTGTTTCAGAACAGCTCAATCAAAAGTAAGGTTCAACTCTGTTAGTTGAATGCACAGAACAGAAAGAATTTTCACAGAATGCTACTGTGTAGTTTATATTTGAATATATTCCTTTTTCCACTATTACCCTCTTAGCGCTCCGAATGTCCACTTGCATTTCCTACAGAAAGAGTGTTTCAGAACGGCTCAATCAAAAGTACGGTTTAACTCTGTTAGCTTAATGAACATATCAGAAATAAGTTTCACACAATGCTTCTGTGTAGTTTTTATTTGAAGATATTATTTTTCCCAATATAGGCCTCTTAGCGCTCAGAATGTCCAATTGCAGTTTCTACAGAAAGAGTGTTTCAGAAAGGCTCAATCAAAAGTAAGGTTCAACTCTGTTAGTTGAATGCACAGAACAGAAAGATGTTTCATACAATGCTTCTGTGTAGTTTATATTTGAACATATTCTTTTTTCCACTATTACCCACTTAGCGCTACGAATGTCTAGTTGCATTTTCTACAGACAGAGTGTTTCAAAACTGCTCAATCAAAAGTATGGTTTAACTCTGTTAGCTGAATGCACAGATCAGAAAGAAGTTTCACCGAATGATTCTGTGTAGTTTATATTTGAAGACATTCCTTTTTCCACTATTACCCTCTTAGCGCTCCGAATCTCCACTTGCATTTTCTACAGAAAGAGAGTTTCAGAACGGCTCAATCAAAACTAAGGTTCAACTCTTTTAGTTGAACAAACAGAACAGGAATAAGTTTCACAAAATTCTTCTGTGTAGTTTTTATTTGTAGACATTCTTTTTCCCAATATAGGCCTCTTAGCGCTCAGAATGTCCAATTGCAGTTTCTACAGAAAGAGTGTTTCAGAAAGGCTCAATCAAATGTAAGGTTCAACTCTGTTAGTTGAATGCACAGAACAGAAAGAAGTTTCATACAATGCTTCTGTGTAGTTTATATTTGAACATATTCTTTTTTCCACTATTACCCACTTAGCGCTACGAATGTCCAGTTGCATTTTCTACACACAGAGTGTTTCAAAACTGCTCAATCAAAAGTATGGTTTAACTCTGTTAGCTGAATGCTCAGATCAGAAAGAAGTTTCACAGAATGCTTCTGTGTAGTTTATATTTGAAAATATTCCTTTTTCCACTACTACGCTCTTAGCGCTCCAAATGTCCAGTTGCATTTTCTACAGAAAGAGTGTTCAGATCTGCTCAATCAAAAGTATGGTTTAACTCTGTAAGCTGAATGCACAGATCAGAAAGATGTTTCACCGAATGATTCTTTGTAGTTTATATTTGAAGACATTCCTTTTTCCACTATTACCCACTTAGCGTTCCGAATCTCCACTTGCATTTTCTACAAAAAGAGTGTTTCATAACTGCTCAATCAAAAATATGTTTTATCTCGGTTAGCTGAATTTACAGATCAGAAATAAGTTTCACAGAATGCATCTGTGTAGTTTTTATTTGATGATATTCTTTTTCCCAATGTAGGCCTCTTAGCGCTTAGCATGTCCAATTGCAGTTTCTACAGAAAGAGTGTTTCAGAACAGCTCAATCAAAAGTAAGGTTCAACTCTGTTAGTTGAATGCACAGAACAGAAAGGATTTTCACAGAATGCTACTGTGTAGTTTATATTTGAATATATTCCTTTTTCCACTATTACCCTCTTAGCGCTCCGAATGTCCACTTGCATTTTCTACCGAAAGAGTGTTCAGAACTGCGCAATCAAAAGTATGGTTTAACTCTGTTAGCTTAATGAACATATCAGAAAGAAGTTTCACACAATGCTTCTGTGTAGTTTTTATTTGTAGACATTCTTTTTCCCAATATAGGCCTCTTAGCGCTCAGAATGTCCAATTGCAGTTTCTACAGAAAGAGTGATTCAGAACGGCTCAATCAAACGTAAGGTTCAACTCTGTTAGTTGAATGCACAGAACAGAAATAAGTTTCATACAATGCTTCTGTGTAGTTTATACTTGAACATATTCTTTTTTCCACTATTACCCACTTAGCGCTACGAATGTCCAGTTGCATTTTCTACAGACAGAGTGTTTCAAAACTGCTCAATCAAAAGTATGGTTTAACTCTGTTAGCTGAATGCTCAGATCAGAAAGAAGTTTCACAGAATGCTTCTGTGTAGTTTATATTTGAATATATTCCTTTTTCCACTACTACTCTCTTAGCGCTCCAAATGTCCAGTTGCATTTTCTACAGAAAGAGTGTTCAGATCTGCTCAATCAAAAGTATGGTTTAACTCTGTTAGCTGAATGCACAGATCAGAAAGAAGTTTCACACAATTCTTCTGTGTAGTTTTTATTTGTAGACATTCTTTTTCCCAATATAGGCCTCTTAGCGCTCAGAATGTCCAATTGCAGTTTCTACAGAAAGAGTGTTTCAGAACGGCTCAATCAAAAGTAAGGTTCAACTCTGTTAGTTGAATGCACAGAACAGAAAGAAGTTTCATACAATGCTTCTGTGTAGTATATATTTGAACATATTCTTTTTTTTACTATTACCCACTTAGCGCTACGAATGTCCAGTTGCATTTTCTACAAACAGGGTGTTTCAAAACTGCTCAATCAAAAGTATGGTTTAACTCTGTTAGCTGGATGCTCTGATCAGAAAGAAGTTTCACAGAATGCTTCTGTGTAGTTTATATTTGAATATATTCCTTTTTCCACTACTACGCTCTTAGCGCTCCAAATGTCCAGTTGCATTTTCTACAGAAAGAGTGTTCAGATCTGCTCAATCAAAAGTATGGTTTAACTCTGTTAGCTGAATGCACAGATCAGAAAGAAGTTTCACCGAATGATTCCGTGTAGTTCATATTTGAAGACATTCCTTTTTCCACTATTACCCACTTAGCGCTCCGAATCTCCACTTGCATTTTCTACAAAAAGAGTGTTTCATAACTGCTCAATCAAAAATATGTTTTATCTCTGTTAACTGAATTTACAGATCAGAAATAAGTTTCACAGAATGCATCTGTGTAATTTTTATTTGAAGATATTCTTTTTCCCAATGTAGGCCTCTTAGCGCTTAGCATGTCCAATTGCTGTTTCTACAGAAAGAGTGTTTCAGAACGGCTCAATCAAAAGTATGGTTCAACTCTGTTAGTTGAATGCACAGAACAGAAAGAATTTTCACAGAATGCTACTGTGTAGTTTATATTTGAATATATTCCTTTTTCCACTATTACCCTCTTAGCGCTCCGAATGTCCACTTGCATTTGCTACAGAAAGAGTGTTCAGAACTGCGCAATCAAAAGTATGGTTTAACTCTGTTAGCTTAATGCACATATCAGAAATAAGTTTCACACAATGCTTCTGTGTAGTTTTTATTTGAAGATATTATTTTTCCCAATATAGGACTCTTAGCGCTCAGAATGTCCAATTGCAGTTTCTATAGAAGGAGTGTTTCAGAAAGGCTCAACCAAAAGTAAGGTTCAACTCTGTTAGTTGAATGCACAGAACAGAAAGAAGTTTCATACAATGCTTCTCTGTAGTTTATATTTGAACATATTCTTTATTCCACTATTACCCACTTAGCGCTACGAATGTCCAGTTGCATTTTCTACAGACAGAGTGTTTCAAAACTGCTCAATCAAAAGTATGGTTTAACTCTGTTAGCTGAATGCTCAGATCAGAAAGAAGTTTCACAGAATGCTTCTGTGTAGTTTATATTTGAATATATTCCTTTTTCCACTACTACTCTCTTAGCGCTCCAAATGTCCAGTTGCATTTTCTACAGAAAGGGTGTTCAGATCTGCTCAATCAAAAGTATGGTTTAACTCTGTTAGCTGAATGCACAGATCAGAAAGAAATTTCACAGAATGATTCTGTGTAGTTTATATTTGGAGACATTCCTTTTTCCACTATTACCCTCTTAGCGCTCCGAATCTCCACTTGCATTTTCTACAGAAAGAGTGTTTCAGAACGGCTCAATCAAAACTAAGGTTCAACTCTTTTAGTTGAACAAACAGAACAGAAAGAAATTTCACACAATTCTTCTGTGTAGTTTTTATTTGTAGACATTCTTTTTCCCAATATAGGCCTCTTAGCGCTCAGAATGTCCAATTGCAGTTTCTACAGAAAGAGTGTTTCAAAACGGCTCAATCAAAAGTAAGGTTCAACTCTGTTAGTTGAATGCACAGAACAGAAAGAAGTTTCATACAATGCTTCTGTGTAGTTTATATTTGAACATATTCTTTTTTCCACTATTACCCACTTAGCGCTACGAATGTCCAGTTGCATTTTCTACAGACAGAGTGTTTCAAAACTGCTCAATCAAAAGTATGGTTTAACTCTGTTAGCTGAATGCTCAGATCAGAAAGAAGTTTCACAGAATGCTTCTGTGTAGTTTATATTTGAATATATTCCTTTTTCCACTACTACGCTCTTAGCGCTCCAAATGTCCAGTTGCATTTTCTACAGAAAGAGTGTTCAGATCTGCTCAATCAAAAGTGTGGTTTAACTCTGTTAGCTGAATGCACAGATCAGAAAGAAGTTTCACCGAATGATTCCGTGTAGTTTATATTTGAAGCCATTCCTTTTTCCAATATTACCCTCTTAGCGCTCCGAATCTCCACTTGCATTTTCTACAAAAAGAGTGTTTCATAACTGCTCAATCAAAAATATGTTTTATCTCTGTTAACTGAATTTACAGATCAGAAATAAGTTTCACAGAATGCATCTGTGTAGTTTTTATTTGAAGATATTTTTTTCCCAATGTAGGCCTCTTAGCGCTTAGCATGTCCAATTGCAGTTTCTACAGAAAGAGTGTTTCAGAACGGCTCAATCAAAATTAAGGTTCAACTCTGTTAGTTGAATGCACAGAACAGAAAGAATTTTCACAGAATGCTACTGTGTAGTTTATATTTGAATATATTCCTTTTTCCACTATTACCCTCTTAGCGCTCCGAATGTCCACTTGCATTTTCTACAGAAAGAGTGTTCAGAACTGCGCAATCAAAAGTATGGTTTAACTCTGTTAGCTTAATGAACATATCAGAAATAAGTTTCACACAATGCTTCTGTGTAGTTTTTATTTGAAGATATTATTTTTCCCAATATAGGCCTCTTAGCGCTCAGAATGTCCAATTGCAGTTTCTACAGAAAGAGTGTTTCAGAAAAGCTCAATCAAAAGTAAGGTTCAACTCTGTTAGTTGAATGCACAGAACAGAAAGAAGTTTCATACAATGCTTCTGTGTAGTTTATATTTGAACATATTCTTTTTTCCACTATTACCCACTTAGCGCTACGAATGTCCGGTTGCATTTTCTACAGACAGAGTGTTTCAAAACTGCTCAATCAAAAGTATGGTTTAACTCTGTTAGCTGAATGCTCAGATCAGAAAGAAGTTTCACAGAATGCTTCTGCGTAGTTTATATTTGAATATATTCCTTTTTCCACTACTACGCTCTTATCGCTCCAAATGTCCAGTTGCATTTTCTACAGAAAGAGTGTTCAGATCTGCTCAATCAAAAATATGGTTTAACTCTGTTAGCTGCATGCACAGATGAGAAAGAAGTTTCACCGAATGATTCTGTGTAGTTTATATTTGAAGACATTCCTTTTTCCACTATTACCCTCTTAGCGCTCCGAATCTCCACTTGCATTTTCTACAAATAGAGTGTTTCATAACTGCTCAATCAAAAATATGTTTTATCTCTGTTAACTGAATTTACAGATCAGAAATAAGTTTCACAGAATGCATCTGTGTAGTTTTTATTTGAAGATATTCTTTTTCCCAATATAGGCCTCTTAGCGCTTAGCATGTCCAATTGCCGTTTCTAGAGAAAGAGTGTTTCAGAACGGCTCAATCAAAAGTAAGGTTCAACTCTGTTAGTTGAATGCACAGAACAGAAAGAATTTTCACAGAATGCTACTGTGTAGTTTATATTTGAATATATTCCTTTTTCCACTATTACCCTCTTAGCGCTCCGAATGTCCATTTGCATTTTCTACAGAAAGAGTGTTCAGAACTGCGCAATCAAAAGTATGGTTTAACTCTGTTAGCTTAATGAACATATCAGAAATAAGTTTCACACAATGCTTCTGTGTAGTTTTTATTTGAACATATTATTTTTCCCAATATAGGCCTCTTAGCGCTCAGAATGTCCAATTGCAGTTTCTAAAGAGAGAGTGTTTCAGAAAGGCTCAATCAAAAGTAAGGTTCAACTCTGTTAGTTGAATGCACAGAACAGAAAGAAGTTTCATACAATGCTTCTGTGTAGTATATATTTGAACATATTCTTTTTTTTACTATTACCCACTTAGCGCTACGAATGTCCAGTTGCATTTTCTACAAACAGGGTGTTTCAAAACTGCTCAATCAAAAGTATGGTTTAACTCTGTTAGCTGGATGCTCTGATGAGAAAGAAGTTTCACAGAATGCTTCTGTGTAGTTTATATTTGAATATATTCCTTTTTCCACTACTACGCTCTTAGCGCTCCAAATGTCCAGTTGCATTTTCTACAGAAAGAGTGTTCAGATCTGCTCAATCAAAAGTATGGTTTAACTCTGTTAGCTGAATGCACAGATCAGAAAGAAGTTTCACCGAATGATTCCGTGTAGTTCATATTTGAAGACATTCCTTTTTCCACTATTACCCACTTAGCGCTCCGAATCTCCACTTGCATTTTCTACAAAAAGAGTGTTTCATAACTGCTCAATCAAAAATATGTTTTATCTCTGTTAACTGAATTTACAGATCAGAAATAAGTTTCACAGAATGCATCTGTGTAATTTTTATTTGAAGATATTCTTTTTCCCAATGTAGGCCTCTTAGCGCTTAGCATGTCCAATTGCTGTTTCTACAGAAAGAGTGTTTCAGAACGGCTCAATCAAAAGTATGGTTCAACTCTGTTAGTTGAATGCACAGAACAGAAAGAATTTTCACAGAATGCTACTGTGTAGTTTATATTTGAATATATTCCTTTTTCCACTATTACCCTCTTAGCGCTCCGAATGTCCACTTGCATTTGCTACAGAAAGAGTGTTCAGAACTGCGCAATCAAAAGTATGGTTTAACTCTGTTAGCTTAATGCACATATCAGAAATAAGTTTCACACAATGCTTCTGTGTAGTTTTTATTTGAAGATATTATTTTTCCCAATATAGGACTCTTAGCGCTCAGAATGTCCAATTGCAGTTTCTATAGAAGGAGTGTTTCAGAAAGGCTCAACCAAAAGTAAGGTTCAACTCTGTTAGTTGAATGCACAGAACAGAAAGAAGTTTCATACAATGCTTCTCTGTAGTTTATATTTGAACATATTCTTTATTCCACTATTACCCACTTAGCGCTACGAATGTCCAGTTGCATTTTCTACAGACAGAGTGTTTCAAAACTGCTCAATCAAAAGTATGGTTTAACTCTGTTAGCTGAATGCTCAGATCAGAAAGAAGTTTCACAGAATGCTTCTGTGTAGTTTATATTTGAATATATTCCTTTTTCCACTACTACTCTCTTAGCGCTCCAAATGTCCAGTTGCATTTTCTACAGAAAGGGTGTTCAGATCTGCTCAATCAAAAGTATGGTTTAACTCTGTTAGCTGAATGCACAGATCAGAAAGAAATTTCACAGAATGATTCTGTGTAGTTTATATTTGGAGACATTCCTTTTTCCACTATTACCCTCTTAGCGCTCCGAATCTCCACTTGCATTTTCTACAGAAAGAGTGTTTCAGAACGGCTCAATCAAAACTAAGGTTCAACTCTTTTAGTTGAACAAACAGAACAGAAAGAAATTTCACACAATTCTTCTGTGTAGTTTTTATTTGTAGACATTCTTTTTCCCAATATAGGCCTCTTAGCGCTCAGAATGTCCAATTGCAGTTTCTACAGAAAGAGTGTTTCAAAACGGCTCAATCAAAAGTAAGGTTCAACTCTGTTAGTTGAATGCACAGAACAGAAAGAAGTTTCATACAATGCTTCTGTGTAGTTTATATTTGAACATATTCTTTTTTCCACTATTACCCACTTAGCGCTACGAATGTCCAGTTGCATTTTCTACAGACAGAGTGTTTCAAAACTGCTCAATCAAAAGTATGGTTTAACTCTGTTAGCTGAATGCTCAGATCAGAAAGAAGTTTCACAGAATGCTTCTGTGTAGTTTATATTTGAATATATTCCTTTTTCCACTACTACGCTCTTAGCGCTCCAAATGTCCAGTTGCATTTTCTACAGAAAGAGTGTTCAGATCTGCTCAATCAAAAGTGTGGTTTAACTCTGTTAGCTGAATGCACAGATCAGAAAGAAGTTTCACCGAATGATTCCGTGTAGTTTATATTTGAAGCCATTCCTTTTTCCAATATTACCCTCTTAGCGCTCCGAATCTCCACTTGCATTTTCTACAAAAAGAGTGTTTCATAACTGCTCAATCAAAAATATGTTTTATCTCTGTTAACTGAATTTACAGATCAGAAATAAGTTTCACAGAATGCATCTGTGTAGTTTTTATTTGAAGATATTTTTTTCCCAATGTAGGCCTCTTAGCGCTTAGCATGTCCAATTGCAGTTTCTACAGAAAGAGTGTTTCAGAACGGCTCAATCAAAATTAAGGTTCAACTCTGTTAGTTGAATGCACAGAACAGAAAGAATTTTCACAGAATGCTACTGTGTAGTTTATATTTGAATATATTCCTTTTTCCACTATTACCCTCTTAGCGCTCCGAATGTCCACTTGCATTTTCTACAGAAAGAGTGTTCAGAACTGCGCAATCAAAAGTATGGTTTAACTCTGTTAGCTTAATGAACATATCAGAAATAAGTTTCACACAATGCTTCTGTGTAGTTTTTATTTGAAGATATTATTTTTCCCAATATAGGCCTCTTAGCGCTCAGAATGTCCAATTGCAGTTTCTACAGAAAGAGTGTTTCAGAAAAGCTCAATCAAAAGTAAGGTTCAACTCTGTTAGTTGAATGCACAGAACAGAAAGAAGTTTCATACAATGCTTCTGTGTAGTTTATATTTGAACATATTCTTTTTTCCACTATTACCCACTTAGCGCTACGAATGTCCGGTTGCATTTTCTACAGACAGAGTGTTTCAAAACTGCTCAATCAAAAGTATGGTTTAACTCTGTTAGCTGAATGCTCAGATCAGAAAGAAGTTTCACAGAATGCTTCTGCGTAGTTTATATTTGAATATATTCCTTTTTCCACTACTACGCTCTTATCGCTCCAAATGTCCAGTTGCATTTTCTACAGAAAGAGTGTTCAGATCTGCTCAATCAAAAATATGGTTTAACTCTGTTAGCTGCATGCACAGATGAGAAAGAAGTTTCACCGAATGATTCTGTGTAGTTTATATTTGAAGACATTCCTTTTTCCACTATTACCCTCTTAGCGCTCCGAATCTCCACTTGCATTTTCTACAAATAGAGTGTTTCATAACTGCTCAATCAAAAATATGTTTTATCTCTGTTAACTGAATTTACAGATCAGAAATAAGTTTCACAGAATGCATCTGTGTAGTTTTTATTTGAAGATATTCTTTTTCCCAATATAGGCCTCTTAGCGCTTAGCATGTCCAATTGCCGTTTCTAGAGAAAGAGTGTTTCAGAACGGCTCAATCAAAAGTAAGGTTCAACTCTGTTAGTTGAATGCACAGAACAGAAAGAATTTTCACAGAATGCTACTGTGTAGTTTATATTTGAATATATTCCTTTTTCCACTATTACCCTCTTAGCGCTCCGAATGTCCATTTGCATTTTCTACAGAAAGAGTGTTCAGAACTGCGCAATCAAAAGTATGGTTTAACTCTGTTAGCTTAATGAACATATCAGAAATAAGTTTCACACAATGCTTCTGTGTAGTTTTTATTTGAAGATATTATTTTTCCCAATATAGGCCTCTTAGCGCTCAGAATGTCCAATTGCAGTTTCTAAAGAGAGAGTGTTTCAGAAAGGCTCAATCAAAAGTAAGGTTCAACTCTGTTAGTTGAATGCACAGAACAGAAAGAAGTTTCATACAATGCTTCTGTGTAGTTTATATTTGAACATATTCTTTTTTCCACTATTACCCACTTAGCGCTACGAATGTCCAGTTGCATTTTCTACAGACAGAGTGTTTCAAAACTGCTCAATCAAAAGTATGGTTTAACTCTGTTAGCTGAATGCTCAGATCAGAAAGAAGTTTCACAGAATGCTTCTGTGTAGTTTATATTTGAATATATTCCTTTTTACACTACTACTCTCTTAGCGCTCAAAATGTCCAGTTGCATTTTCTACAGAAAGAGTGTTCAGATCTGCTCAATCAAAAGTATGGTTTAACTCTGTTAGCTGAATGCACAGATCAGAAAGAAGTTTCACAGAATGATTCTGTGTAGTTTATATTTAGAGACATTCCTTTTTCCACTATTACCCTCTTAGCGCTCCGAAACTCCACTTGCATTTTCTACAGAAAGAGTGTTTCAGAACGGGTCAATCAAAACTAAGGTTCAACTCTTTTAGTTGAACAAACAGAACAGAAAGAAGTTTCACACAATTCTTCTGTGTAGTTTTTATTTGTAGACATTCTTTTTCCCAATATAGGCCTCTTAGCGCTCAGAATGTCCAATTGCAGTTTCTACAGAAAGAGTGTTTCAGAACGGCTCAATCAAAAGTAAGGTTCAACTCTGTTAGTTGAATGCACAGAACAGAAAGAAGTTTCATACAATGCTTCTGTGTAGTATATATTTGAACATATTCTTTTTTTTACTATTACCCACTTAGCGCTACGAATGTCCAGTTGCATTTTCTACAGACAGGGTGTTTCAAAGCTGCTCAATCAAAAGTATGGTTTAACTCTGTTAGCTGGATGCTCTGATCAGAAAGAAGTTTCACAGAATGCTTCTGTGTAGTTTATATTTGAATATATTCCTTTTTCCACTAATACGCTCTTAGCGCTCCAAATGCCCAGTTGCATTTTCTACAGAAAGAGTGTTCAGATCTGCTCAATCAAAAGTATGGTTTAACTCTGTTAGCTGAATGCACAGATCAGAAAGAAGTTTCACCGAATGATTCCGTGTAGTTCATATTTGAAGACATTACTTTTTCCACTATTACCCTCTTAGCGCTCCGAATCTCCACTTGCATTTTCTACAAAAAGAGTGTTTCATAACTGCTCAATCAAAAATATGTTTTATCTCTGTTAACTGAAATTACAGATCAGAAATAAGTTTCACAGAATGCATCTGTGTAATTTTTATTTGAAGATATTCTTTTTCCCAATGTAGGCCTCTTAGCGCTTAGCATGTCCAATTGCAGTTTCTACAGAAAGAGTGTTTCAGAACGGCTCAATCAAAAGTAAGGTTCAACTCTGTTAGTTGAATGCACAGAACAGAAAGAATTTTCACAGAATGCTACTGTGTAGTTTATATTTGAATATATTCCTTTTTCCACTATTACCCTCTTAGCGCTCCGAATGTCCACTTGCATTTTCTACAGAAAGAGTGTTCAGAACTGCGCAATCAAAAGTATGGTTTAAATCTGTTAGCTTAATGAACATATCAGAAATAAGTTTCACACAATGCTTCTGTGTAGTTTTTATTTGAAGATATTATTTTTCCCAATATAGGCCTCTTAGCGCTCAGAATGTCCAATTGCAGTTTCTACAGAAAGAGTGTTTCAGAAAGGCTCAATCAAAAGTAAGGTTCAACTCTGTTAGTTGAATGCACAGAACAGAAAGAAGTTTCATACAATGCTTCTGTGTAGTTTATATTTGAACATATTCTTTTTTCGACTATTACCCACTTAGCGCTACGAATTTCCAGTTGCATTTTCTACAGACAGAGTGTTTCAAAACTGCTCAATCAAAAGTATGGTTTAACTCTGTTAGCTGAATGCTCAGATCAGAAAGAAGTTTCACAGAATGCTTCTGTGTAGTTTATATTTGAATATATTCCTTTTTCCACTACTACTCTCTTAGCGCTCCAAATGTCCAGTTGCATTTTCTACAGAAAGAGTGTTCAGATCTGCTCAATCAAAAGTATGGTTTAACTCTGTTAGCTGAATGCACAGATCAGAAAGAAGTTTCACAGAATCATTCTGTGCAGTTTATAGTTGGAGACATTCCTTTTTCCACTATTACCCTCTTAGCGCTCCGAATCTCCACTTGCATTTTCTACAGAAAGAGTGTTTCAGAACGGCTCAATCAAAACTAAGGTTCAACTCTTTTAGTTGAACAAACAGAACAGAAAGAAGTTTCACAAAATTCTTCTGTGTAGTTTTTATTTGTAGACATTCTTTTTCCCAATATAGGCCTCTTAGTGCTCAGAATGTCCAATTGCAGTTTCTACAGAAAGAGTGTTTCAGAACGGCTCAATCAAAAGTAAGGTTCAACTCTGTTAGTTGAATGCACAGAACAGAAAGAAGTTTCATACAATGCTTCTGTGTAATTTATATTTGAACATATTCTTTTTTCCACTATTACCCACTTAGCGCTACGAATGTCCAGTTGCATTTTCTACAGACAGAGTGTTTCAAAACTGCTCAATCAAAAGTATGGTTTAACTCTGTTAGCTGAATGCTCAGATCAGAAAGAAGTTTCACAGAATGCTTCTGTGTAGTTTATATTTGAATATATTCCTTTTTCCACTAATACGCTCTTAGCGCTCCAAATGTCCAGTTGCATTTTCTACAGAAAGAGTGTTCAGATCTGCTCAATCAAAAGTGTGGTTTAACTCTGTTAGCTGAATGCACATATCAGAAAGAAGTTTCACCGAATGATTCTGTGTAGTTTATATTTGAAGACATTCCTTTTTCCACTATTACCCTCTTAGCGCTCCGAATCTCCACTTGCATTTTCTACAAAAAGAGTGTTTCATAACTGCTCAATCAAAAATATGTTTTATCTCTGTTAACTGAATTTACAGATCAGAAATAAGTTTCACAGAATGCATCTGTGTAGTTTTTATTTGAAGATATTCTTTTTCCCAATGTAGGCCTCTTAGCGCTTAGCATGTCCAATTGCAGTTTCTACAGAAAGAGTGTTTCAGAACGGCTCAATCAAAAGTAAGGTTCAACTCTGTTAGTTGAATGCACAGAACAGGAAGAATTTTCACAGAATGCTACTGTGTAGTTTATATTTGAATATATTCCTTTTTCCACTATTACCCTCTTAGCGCTCCGAATGTCCACTTGCATTTTCTACAGAAAGAGTGTTCAGAACTGCGCAATCAAAAGTATGGTTTAAATCTGTTAGCTTAATGAACATATCAGAAATAAGTTTCACACAATGCTTCTGTGTAGTTTTTATTTGAAGATATTATTTTTCCCAATATAGGCCTCTTAGCGCTCAGAATGTCCAATTGCAGTTTTTACAGAAGGAGTGTTTCAGAAAGGCTCAATCAAAAGTAAGGTTCAACTCTGTTAGTTGAATGCACAGAACAGAAAGAAGTTTCATACAATGCTTCTGTGTAGTTTATATTTGAACATATTCTTTTTTCCACTATTACCCACTTAGCGCTACGAATGTCCAGTTGCATTTTCTACAGACTGAGTGTTTCAAAACTGCTCAATCAAAAGTATGGTTTAACTCTGTTAGCTGAATGCTCAGATCAGAAAGAAGTTTCACAGAATGCTTCTGTGTAGTTTATATTTGAATATATTCTTTTTCCACTACTACTCTCTTAGCGCTCCAAATGTCCAGTTGCATTTTCTACAGAAAGAGAGTTCAGATCTGCTCAATCAAAAGTATGTTTTAACTCTGTTAGCTGAATGCACAGATCAGAAAGAAGTTTCACAGAATCATTCTGTGTAGTTTATATTTGGAGACATTCCTTTTTCCACTATTACCCTCTTAGCGCTCCGAATCTCCACTTGCATTTTCTACAGAAAGAGTGTTTCAGAACGGCTCAATCAAAACTAAGGTTCAACTCTTTTAGTTGAACAAACAGAACAGAAAGTAGTTTCACACAATTTTTCTGTGTAGTTTTTATTTGTAGACATTCTTTTTCCCAATATAGGCCTCTTAGCGCTCAGAATGTCCATTTGCAGTTTCTACAGAAAGAGTGTTTCAGAACGGCTCAATCAAAAGTAAGGTTCAACTCTGTTAGTTGAATGCACAGAACAGAAAGAAGTTTCATACAATGCTTCTGTGTAGTTTATATTTGAACATATTCTTTTTTCCACTATTACCCACTTAGCGCTACGAATGTCCAGTTGCATTTTCTACAGACAGAGTGTTTCAAAACTGCTCAATCAAAAGTATGGTTTAACTCTGTTAGCTGAATGCTCAGATCAGAAAGAAGTTTCACAGAATGCTTCTGTGTAGTTTATATTTGAATATATTCCTTTTTCCACTACTACGCTCTTAGCGCTCCAAATGTCCAGTTGCATTTTCTACAGAAAGAGTGTTCAGATCTGCTCAAACAAAAGTGTGGTTTAACTCTGTAGCTGAATGCACAGATCAGAAAGAAGTTTCACCGAATGATTCCGTGTAGTTTATATTTGAAGACATTCCTTTTTCCACTATTACCCTCTTAGCGCTCCGAATCTCCACTTGCATTTTCTACAAAAAGAGTGTTTCATAACTGCTCAATCAAAAATATGTTTTATCTCTGTTAACTGAATTTACAGATCAGAAATAAGTTTCACAGAATGCATCTGTGTAGTTTTTATTTGAAGATATTCTTTTTCCCAATGTAGGCCTCTTAGCGCTTAGCATGTCCAATTGCAGTTTCTACAGAAAGAGTGTTTCAGAACGGCTCAATCAAAAGTAAGGTTCAACTCTGTTAGTTGAATGCACAGAACAGAAAGAATTTTCACAGAATGCTACTGTGTAGTTTATATTTGAATATATTCCTTTTTCCACTATTACCCTCTTAGCGCTCCGAATGTCCACTTGCATTTTCTACAGAAAGAGTGTTCAGAACTGCGCAATCAAAAGTATGGTTTAACTCTGTTAGCTTAATGAACATATCAGAAATAAGTTTCACACAATGCTTCTGTGTAGTTTTTATTTGAAGATATTATTTTTCCCAATATAGGCCTCTTAGCGCTCAGAATGTCCAATTGCAGTTTCTACAGAAAGAGTGTTTCAGAAAGGCTCAATCAAAAGTAAGGTTCAACTCTGTTAGTTGAATGCACAGAACAGAAAGAAGTTTCATACAATGCTTCTGTGTAGTTTATATTTGAACATATTCTTTTTTCCACTATTACCCACTTAGCGCTACGAATGTCCAGTTGCATTTTCTACAGACAGAGTGTTTCAAAACTGCTCAATCAAAAGTATGGTTTAACTCTGTTAGCTGAATGCTCAGATCAGAAAGAAGTTTCACAGAATGCTTCTGTGTAGTTTATATTTGAATATATTCCTTTTTACACTACTACTCTCTTAGCGCTCCAAATGTCCAGTTGCATTTTCTACAGAAAGAGTGTTCAGATCTGCTCAATCAAAAGTATGGTTTAACTCTGTTAGCTGAATGCACAGATCAGAAAGAAGTTTCACAGAATGATTCTGTGTAGTTTATATTTAGAGACATTCCTTTTTCCACTATTACCCTCTTAGCGCTCCGAAACTCCACTTGCATTTTCTACAGAAAGAGTGTTTCAGAACGGGTCAATCAAAACTAAGGTTCAACTCTTTTAGTTGAACAAACAGAACAGAAAGAAGTTTCACACAATTCTTCTGTGTAGTTTTTATTTGTAGACATTCTTTTTCCCAATATAGGCCTCTTAGCGCTCAGAATGTCCAATTGCAGTTTCTACAGAAAGAGTGTTTCAGAACGGCTCAATCAAAAGTAAGGTTCAACTCTGTTAGTTGAATGCACAGAACAGAAAGAAGTTTCATACAATGCTTCTGTGTAGTATATATTTGAACATATTCTTTTTTTTACTATTACCCACTTAGAGCTACGAATGTCCAGTTGCATTTTCTACAAACAGGGTGTTTCAAAACTGCTCAATCAAAAGTATGGTTTAACTCTGTTAGCTGGATGCTCTGATCAGAAAGAAGTTTCACAGAATGCTTCTGTGTAGTTTATATTTGAATATATTCCTTTTTCCACTACTACGCTCTTAGCGCTCCAAATGTCCAGTTGCATTTTCTACAGAAAGAGTGTTCAGATCTGCTCAATCAAAAGTATGGTTTAACTCTGTTAGCTGAACGCACAGATCAGAAAGAAGTTTCACCGAATGATTCCGTGTAGTTCATATTTGAAGACATTCCTTTTTCCACTATTACCCTCTTAGCGCTCCGAATCTCCACTTGCATTTTCTACAAAAAGAGAGTTTCATAACTGCTCAATCAAAAATATGTTTTATCTCTGTTAACTGAATTTACAGATCAGAAATAAGTTTCACAGAATGCATCTGTGTAATTTTTATTTGAAGATATTCTTTTTCCCAATGTAGGCCTCTTAGCGCTTAGCATGTCCAATTGCAGTTTCTACAGAAAGAGTGTTTCAGAACGGCTCAATCAAAAGTAAGGTTCAACTCTGTTAGTTGAATGCACAGAACAGAAAGAATTTTCACAGAATGCTACTGTGTAGTTTATATTTGAATATATTCCTTTTTCCACTATTACCCTCTTAGCGCTCCAAATGTCCACTTGCATTTTCTACAGAAAGAGTGTTCAGAACTGCGCAATCAAAAGTATGGTTTAACTCTGTTAGCTTAATGAACATATCAGAAATAAGTTTCACACAATGCTTCTGTGTAGTTTTTATTTGAAGATATTATTTTTCCCAATATAGGCCTCTTAGCGCTCAGAATGTCCAATTGCAGTTTCTACAGAAAGAGTGTTTCAGAAAGGCTCAATCAAAAGTAAGGTTTAACTCTGTTAGTTGAATGCACAGAACAGAAAGAAGTTTCATACAATGCTTCTGTGTAGTTTATATTTGAACATTTTCTTTTTTCCACTATTACCCACTTAGCGCTACGAATGTCCAGTTGCGTTTTCTACAGACAGAGTGTTTCAAAACTGCTCAATCAAAAGTATGGTTTAACTCTGTTAGCTGAATGCTCAGATCAGAAAGAAGTTTCACAGAATGCTTCTGTGTAGTTTATATTTGAATATATTCCTTTTTCCTCTACTACGCCTTTAGCGCTCCAAATGTCCAGTTGCATTTTCAACAGAAAGAGTGCTCAGATATGCTCAATCAAAAGTATGTTTTAACTCTGTTAGCTGAATGCACAGATCAGAAAGAAGTTTCACCGAATGATTCTGTGTAGTTTATATTTGAAGACATTCCTTTTTCCACTATTAACCTCTTAGCGCTCCGAATCTCCACTTGCATTTTCTACAGAAAGAGAGTTTCAGAACGGCTCAATCAAAACTAAGGTTCAACTCTTTTAGTTGAACAAACAGAACAGGAAGAAGTTTCACAAAATTCTTCTGTGTAGTTTTTTTTGTAGACATTCTTTTTCCCAATATAGGCCTCTTAGCGCTCAGAATGTCCAATTGCAGTTTCTACAGAAAGAGTGTTTCAGAACGGCTCAATCAAATGTAAGGTTCAACTCTGTTAGTTGAATGCACAGAACAGAAAGAAGTTTCATACAATGCTTCTGTGTAGTTTATATTTGAACATATTCTTTTTTCCACTATTACCCACTTAGCGCTACGAATGTCCAGTTGCATTTTCTACAGACAGATTGTTTCAAAACTGCTCAATCAAAAGTATGGTTTAACTCTGTTAGCTGAATGCTCAGATCAGAAAGAAGTTTCACAGAATGCTTCTGTGTAGTTTATATTTGAATATATTCCTTTTTCCACTACTACGCTCTTAGCGCTCCAAATGTCCAGTTGCATTTTCTACAGAAAGAGTGTTCAGATCTGCTCAATCAAAAGTATGTTTTAACTCTGTAAGCTGAATGCACAGATCAGAAAGATGTTTCACCGAATGATTCTTTGTAGTTTATATTTGAAGACATTCCTTTTTCCACTATTACCCACTTAGCGTTCCGAATCTCCACTTGCATTTTCTACAAAAAGAGTGTTTCATAACTGCTCAATCAAAAATATGTTTTATCTCTGTTAACTGAATTTACAGATCAGAAATAAGTTTCACAGAATGAATCTGTGTAGTTTTTATTTGAAGATATTCTTTTTCCCAATGTAGGCCTCTTAGCGCTTAGCATGTCCAATTGCAGTTTCTAAAGAAAGAGTGTTTCAGAACAGCTCAATCAAAGGTAAGGTTCAACTCTGTTAGTTGAATGCACAGAACAGAAAGAATTTTCACAGAATGCTACTGTGTAGTTTATATTTGAATATATTCCTTTTGCCACTATTACCCTCTTAGCGCTCCGAATGTCCACTTGCATTTTCTACAGAAAGAGTGTTTCAGAACGGCTCAATCAAAAGTACGGTTTAACTCTGTTAGCTTAATGAACATATCAGAAATAAGTTTCACACAATGCTTCTGTGTAGTTTTTATTTGAAGATATTATTTTTCCCAATATAGGCCTCTTAGCGCTCAGAATGTCCAATTGCAGTTTCTACAGAAAGAGTGTTTCAGAAAGGCTCAATCAAAAGTAAGGTTCAACTCTGTTAGTTGAATGCACAGAACAGAAAGATGTTTCATACAATGCTTCTGTGTAGTTTATATTTGAACATATTCTTTTTTCCACTATTACCCACTTAGCGCTACGAATGTCTAGTTGCATTTTCTACAGACAGAGTGTTTCAAAACTGCTCAATCAAAAGTATGGTTTAACTCTGTTAGCTGAATGCACAGATCAGAAATAAGTTTCACCGAATGATTCTGTGTAGTTTATATTTGAAGACATTCCTTTTTCCACTATTACCCTCTTAGCGCTCCGAATCTCCACTTGCATTTTCTACAGAAAGAGAGTTTCAGAACGGCTCAATCAAAACTAAGGTTCAACTCTTTTAGTTGAACAAACAGAACAGGAAGAAGTTTCACAAAATTCTTCTGTGTAGTTTTTATTTGTAGACATTCTTTTTCCCAATATAGGCCTCTTAGCGCTCAGAATGTCCAATTGCAGTTTCTACAGAAAGAGTGTTTCAGAACGGCTCAATCAAATGTAAGGTTCAACTCTGTTAGTTGAATGCACAGAACAGAAAGAAGTTTCATACAATGCTTCTGTGTAGTTTATATTTGAACATATTCTTTTTTCCACTATTACCCACTTAGCGCTACGAATGTCCAGTTGCATTTTCTACAGACAGATTGTTTCAAAACTGCTCAATCAAAAGTATGATTTAACTCTGTTAGCTGAATGCTCAGATCAGAAAGAAGTTTCACAGAATGCTTCTCTGTAGTTTATATTTGAAAATATTCCTTTTTCCACTACTACGCTCTTAGCGCTCCAAATGTCCAGTTGCATTTTCTACAGAAAGAGTGTTCAGATCTGCTCAATCAAAAGTATGGTTTAACTCTGTAAGCTGAATGCACAGATCAGAAAGATGTTTCACCGAATGATTCTTTGTAGTTTATATTTGAGGACATTCCTTTTTCCACTATTACCCACTTAGCGTTCCGAATCTCCACTTGCATTTTCTACAAAAAGAGTGTTTCATAACTGCTCAATCAAAAATATGTTTTATCTCGGTTAGCTGAATTTACAGATCAGAAATAAGTTTCACAGAATGCATCTGTGTAGTTTTTATTTGAAGATATTCTTTTTCCCAATGTAGGCCTCTTAGCGCTTAGCATGTCCAATTGCAGTTTCTACAGAAAGAGTGTTTCAGAACAGCTCAATCAAAAGTAAGGTTCAACTCTGTTAGTTGAATGCACAGAACAGAAAGGATTTTCACAGAATGCTACTGTGTAGTTTCTATTTGAATATATTCCTTTTTCCACTATTACCCTCTTAGCGCTCCGAATGTCCACTTGCATTTTCTACCGAAAGAGTTTTCAGAACTGCGCAATCAAAAGTATGGTTTAACTCTGTTAGCTTAATGAACATATCAGAAATAAGTTTCACACAATGCTTCTGTGTAGTTTTTATTTGAAGATATTATTTTTCCCAATATAGGCCTCTTAGCGCTCAGAATGTCCAATTGCAGTTTCTACAGAGAGAGTGTTTCAGAAAGGCTCAATCAAAAGTAAGGTTCAACTCTGTTAGTTGAATGCACAGAACAGAAAGAAGTTTCATACAATGCTTCTGTGTAGTTTATATTTGAACATATTCTTTTTTCCACTATTACCCACTTAGCGCTACGAATGTCCAGTTGCATTTTCTACAGAGTGTTTCAAAACTGCTCAATCAAAAGTATGGTTTAACTCTGTTAGCTGAATGCTCAGATCAGAAAGAAGTTTCACAGAATGCTTCTGTGTAGTTTATATTTGAATATATTCCTTTTTCCACTACTACTCTCTTAGCGCTCCAAATGTCCAGTTGCATTTTCTACAGAAAGAGTGTTCAGATCTGCTCAATCAAAATATGGTTTAACTCTGTTAGCTGAATGCACAGATCAGAAAGAAGTTTCACACAATTCTTCTGTGTAGTTTTTATTTGTAGACATTCTTTTTCCCAATATAGGCCTCTTAGCGCTCAGAATGTCCAATTGCAGTTTCTACAGAAAGAGTGTTTCAGAACGGCTCAATCAAAAGTAAGGTTCAACTCTGTTAGTTGAATGCACAGAACAGAAAGAAGTTTCATACAATGCTTCTGTGTAGTATATATTTGAACATATTCTTTTTTTTACTATTACCCACTTAGAGCTACGAATGTCCAGTTGCATTTTCTACAAACAGGGTGTTTCAAAACTGCTCAATCAAAAGTATGGTTTAACTCTGTTAGCTGGATGCTCTGATCAGAAAGAAGTTTCACAGAATGCTTCTGTGTAGTTTATATTTGAATATATTCCTTTTTCCACTACTACGCTCTTAGCGCTCCAAATGTCCAGTTGCATTTTCTACAGAAAGAGTGTTCAGATCTGCTCAATCAAAAGTATGGTTTAACTCTGTTAGCTGAATGCACAGATCAGAAAGAAGTTTCACCGAATGATTCCGTGTAGTTCATATTTGAAGACATTCCTTTTTCCACTATTACCCTCTTAGCGCTCCGAATCTCCACTTGCATTTTCTACAAAAAGAGTGTTTCATAACTGCTCAATCAAAAATATGTTTTATCTCTGTTAACTGAATTTACAGATCAGAAATAAGTTTCACAGAATGCATCTGTGTAATTTTTATTTGAAGATATTCTTTTTCCCAATGTAGGCCTCTTAGCGCTTAGCATGTCCAATTGCAGTTTCTACAGAAAGAGTGTTTCAGAACGGCTCAATCAAAAGTATGGTTCAACTCTGTTAGTTGAATGCACAGAACAGAAAGAATTTTCACAGAATGCTACTGTGTAGTTTATATTTGAATGTATTCCTTTTTCCACTATTACCCTCTTAGCGCTCCGAATGTCCACTTGCATTTTCTACAGAAAGAGTGTTCAGAACTGCGCAATCAAAAGTATGGTTTAACTCTGTTAGCTTAATGAACATATCAGAAATAAGTTTCACACAATGCTTCTGTGTAGTTTTTATTTGAAGATATTATTTTTCCCAATATAGGACTCTTAGCGCTCAGAATGTCCAATTGCAGTTTCTACAGAAAGAGTGTTTCAGAAAGGCTCAATCAAAAGTAAGGTTCAACTCTGTTAGTTGAATGCACAGAACAGAAAGAAGTTTCATACAATGCTTCTGTGTAGTTTATATTTGAACATATTCTTTATTCCACTATTACCCACTTAGCGCTACGAATGTCCAGTTGCATTTTCTACAGACAAAGTGTTTCAAAACTGCTCAATCAAAAGTATGGTTTAACTCTGTTAGCTGAATGCTCAGATCAGAAAGAAGTTTCACAGAATGCTTCTGTGTAGTTTATATTTGAATATATTCCTTTTTCCACTACTACTCTCTTAGCGCTCCAAATGTCCAGTTGCATTTTCTACAGAAAGAGTGTTCAGATCTGCTCAATCAAAAGTATGGTTTAACTCTGTTAGCTGAATGCACAGATCAGAAAGAAATTTCACAGAATGATTCTGTGTAGTTTATATTTGGAGACATTCCTTTTTCCACTATTACCCTCTTAGCGCTCCGAATCTCCACTTGCATTTTCTACAGAAAGAGGGTTTCAGAACGGCTCAATCAAAACTAAGGTTCAACTCTTTTAGTTGAACAAACAGAACAGAAAGAAATTTCACACAATTCTTCTGTGTAGTTTTTATTTGTAGACATTCTTTTTCCCAATATAGGCCTCTTAGCGCTCAGAATGTCCAATTGCAGTTTCCACAGAAAGAGTGTTTCAAAACGGCTCAATCAAAAGTAAGGTTCAACTCTGTTAGTTGAATGCACAGAACAGAAAGAAGTTTCATACAATGCTTCTCTGTAGTTTATATTTGAACATATTCTTTTTTCCACTATTACCCACTTAGCGCTACGAATGTCCAGTTGCATTTTCTACAGACAGAGTGTTTCAAAACTGCTCAATCAAAAGTATGGTTTAACTCTGTTAGCTGAATGCTCAGATCAGAAAGAAGTTTCACAGAATGCTTCTGTGTAGTTTATATTTGAATATATTCCTTTTTCCACTACTACGCTCTTAGCGCTCCAAATGTCCAGTTGCATTTTCTACAGAAAGAGTGTTCAGATCTGCTCAATCAAAAGTATGGTTTAACTCTGTTAGCTGAATGCACAGATCAGAAAGAAGTTTCACCGAATGTTTCTGTGTAGTTTATATTTGAAGACATTCCTTTTTCCACTATTACCCTCTTAGCGCTCCGAATCTCCACTTGCATTTTCTACAAAAAGAGTGTTTCATAACTGCTCAATCAAAAATATGTTTTATCTCTGTTAACTGAATTTACAGATCAGAAATAAGTTTCACAGAATGCATCTGTGTAGTTTTTATTTGAAGATATTCTTTTTCCCAATGTAGGCCTCTTAGCGCTTAGCATGTCCAATTGCAGTTTCTACAGAAAGAGTGTTTCAGAACGGCTCAATCAAAAGTAAGGTTCAACTCTGTTAGTTGAATGCACAGAACAGAAAGAATTTTCACAGAATGCTACTGTGTAGTTTATATTTGAATATATTCCTTTTTCCACTATAACCCTCTTAGCGCTCCGAATGTCCACTTGCATTTTCTACAGAAAGAGTGTTCAGAACTGCGCAATCAAAAGTATGGTTTAACTCTGTTAGCTTAATGAACATATCAGAAATAAGTTTCACACAATGCTTCTGTGTAGTTTTTATTTGAAGATATTATTTTTCCCAATATAGGCCTCTTAGCGCTCAGAATGTCCAATTGCAGTTTCTACAGAAAGAGTGTTTCAGAAAGGCTCAATCAAAAGTAAGGTTCAACTCTGTTAGTTGAATGCACAGAACAGAAAGAAGTTTCATACAATGCTTCTGTGTAGTTTATATTTGAACATATTCTTTTTTCCACTATTACCCACTTAGCGCTACGAATGTCCAGTTGCATTTTCTACAGACAGAGTGTTTCAAAACTGCTCAATCAAAAGTATGGTTTAACTCTGTTAGCTGAATGCTCAGATCAGAAAGAAGTTTCACAGAATGCTTCTGTGTAGTTTATATTTGAATATATTCCTTTTTCCACTACTACTCTCTTAGCGCTCCAAACGTCCAGTTGCATTTTCTACAGAAAGAGAGTTCAGATCTGCTCAATCAAAAGTATGGTTTAAATCTGTTAGCTGAATGCACAGATCAGAAAGAAGTTTCACAGAATCATTCTGTGTAGTTTATATTTGGAGACATTCCTTTTTCCACTATTACCCTCTTAGCGCTCCGAATCTCCACTTGCATTTTCTACAGAAAGAGTGTTTCAGAACGGCTCAATCAAAACTAAGGTTCAACTCTTTTAGTTGAACAAACAGAACAGAAAGAAGTTTCACACAATTCTTCTGTGTAGTTTTTATTTGTAGACATTCTTTTTCCCAATATAGGCCTCTTAGCGCTCAGAATGTCCAATTGCAGTTTCTACAGAAAGAGTGTTTCAGAACGGCTCAATCAAAAGTAAGGTTCAACTCTGTTAGTTGAATGCACAGAAAAGAAAGAAGTTTCATACAATGCTTCTGTGTAGTTTATATTTGAACATATTCTTTTTTCCACTATTACCCACTTAGCGCTACGAATTTCCAGTTGCATTTTCTACAGACAGAGTGTTTCTAAACTGCTCAATCAAAAGTATGGTTTAACTCTGTTAGCTGAATGCTCAGATCAGAAAGAAGTTTCACAGAATGCTTCTGTGTAGTTTATATTTGAATATATTCCTTTTTCCACTACTACTCTCTTAGCGCTCCAAATGTCCAGTTGCATTTTCTACAGAAAGAGTGTTCAGATCTGCTCAATCAAAAGTATGGTTTAACTCTGTTAGCTGAATGCACAGATCAGAAAGAAGTTTCACAGAATGATTCTGTGTAGTTTATATTTGGAGACATTCCTTTTTCCACTATTACACTCTTAGCGCTCCGAAACTCCACTTGCATTTTCTACAGAAAGAGTGTTTCAGAACGGGTCAATCAAAACTAAGGTTCAACTCTTTTAGTTGAACAAATAGAACAGAAAGAAGTTTCACACAATTTTTCTGTGTAGTTTTTATTTGTAGACATTCATTTTCCCAATATAGGCCTCTTAGCGCTCAGAATGTCCAATTGCACTTTCTACAGAAAGAGTGTTTCAGAACGGCTCAATCAAAATTAAGGTTCAACTCTGTTAGTTGAATGCACAGAACAGAAAGAAGTTTCATACAATGCTTCTGTGTAGTATATATTTGAACATATTTTTTTTTTACTATTACCCACTTAGCGCTACGAATGTCCAGTTGCATTTTCTACAGACAGGGTGTTTCAAAGCTGCTCAATCAAAAGTATGGTTTAACTCTGTTAGCTGGATGCTCTGATCAGAAAGAAGTTTCACAGAATGCTTCTGTGTAGTTTATATTTGAATATATTCCTTTTTCCACTACTACGCTCTTAGCGCTCCAAATGTCCAGTTGCATTTTCTACAGAAAGAGTGTTCAGATCTGCTCAATCAAAAGTATGGTTTAACTCTGTTAGCTGAACGCACAGATCAGAAAGAAGTTTCACCGAATGATTCTGTGTAGTTTATATTTGAAGACATTCCTTTTTCCACTATTACCCTCTTAGCGCTCCGAATCTCCACTTGCATTTTCTACAAAAAGAGTGTTTCATAACTGCTCAATCAAAAATATGTTTTATCTCTGTTAACTGAATTTACAGAGCAGAAATAAGTTTCACAGAATGCATCTGTGTAGTTTTTATTTGAAGATATTCTTTTTCCCAATGTAGGCCTCTTAGCGCTTAGCATGTCCAATTGCAGTTTCTACAGAAAGAGTGTTTCAGAACGGCTCAATCAAAAGTAAGGTTCAACTCTGTTAGTTGAATGCACAGAACAGAAAGAATTTTCACAGAATGCTACTGTGTAGTTTATATTTGAATATATTCCTTTTTCCACTATTACCCTCTTAGCGCTCCGAATGTCCACTTGAATTTTCTACAGAAAGAGTGTTCAGAACTGCGCAATCAAAAGTATGGTTTAACTCTGTTAGCTTAATGAACATATCAGAAATAAGTTTCACACAATGCTTCTGTGTAGTTTTTATTTGAAGATATTATTTTTCCCAATATAGGCCTCTTAGCGCTCAGAATGTCCAATTGCAGTTTCTACAGAAAGAGTGTTTCAGAAAGGCTCAATCAAAAGTAAGGTTTAACTCTGTTAGTTGAATGCACAGAACAGAAAGAAGTTTCATACAATGCTTCTGTGTAGTTTATATTTGAACATTTTCTTTTTTCCACTATTACCCACTTAGCGCTACGAATGTCCAGTTGCGTTTTCTACAGACAGAGTGTTTCAAAACTGCTCAATCAAAAGTATGGTTTAACTCTGTTAGCTGAATGCTCAGATCAGAAAGAAGTTTCACAGAATGCTTCTGTGTAGTTTATATTTGAATATATTCCTTTTTCCTCTACTACGCCTTTAGCGCTCCAAATGTCCAGTTGCATTTTCAACAGAAAGAGTGCTCAGATCTGCTCAATCAAAAGTATGTTTTAACTCTGTTAGCTGAATGCACAGATCAGAAAGAAGTTTCACCGAATGATTCTGTGTAGTTTATATTTGAAGACATTCCTTTTTCCACTATTAACCTCTTAGCGCTCCGAATCTCCACTTGCATTTTCTACAGAAAGAGAGTTTCAGAACGGCTCAATCAAAACTAAGGTTCAACTCTTTTAGTTGAACAAACAGAACAGGAAGAAGTTTCACAAAATTCTTCTGTGTAGTTTTTTTTGTAGACATTCTTTTTCCCAATATAGGCCTCTTAGCGCTCAGAATGTCCAATTGCAGTTTCTACAGAAAGAGTGTTTCAGAACGGCTCAATCAAATGTAAGGTTCAACTCTGTTAGTTGAATGCACAGAACAGAAAGAAGTTTCATACAATGCTTCTGTGTAGTTTATATTTGAACATATTCTTTTTTCCACTATTACCCACTTAGCGCTACGAATGTCCAGTTGCATTTTCTACAGACAGATTGTTTCAAAACTGCTCAATCAAAAGTATGGTTTAACTCTGTTAGCTGAATGCTCAGATCAGAAAGAAGTTTCACAGAATGCTTCTGTGTAGTTTATATTTGAATATATTCCTTTTTCCACTACTACGCTCTTAGCGCTCCAAATGTCCAGTTGCATTTTCTACAGAAAGAGTGTTCAGATCTGCTCAATCAAAAGTATGGTTTAACTCTGTAAGCTGAATGCACAGATCAGAAAGATGTTTCACCGAATGATTCTTTGTAGTTTATATTTGAAGACATTCCTTTTTCCACTATTACCCACTTAGCGTTCCGAATCTCCACTTGCATTTTCTACAAAAAGAGTGTTTCATAACTGCTCAATCAAAAATATGTTTTATCTCTGTTGACTGAATTTACAGATCAGAAATAAGTTTCACAGAATGCATCTGTGTAGTTTTTATTTGAAGATATTCTTTTTCCCAATGTAGGCCTCTTAGCGCTTAGCATGTCCAATTGCAGTTTCTAAAGAAAGAGTGTTTCAGAACAGCTCAATCAAAGGTAAGGTTCAACTCTGTTAGTTGAATGCACAGAACAGAAAGAATTTTCACAGAATGCTACTGTGTAGTTTATATTTGAATATATTCCTTTTTCCACTATTACCCTCTTAGCGCTCCGAATGTCCACTTGCATTTTCTACAGAAAGAGTGTTTCAGAACGGCTCAATCAAAAGTACGGTTTAACTCTGTTAGCTTAATGAACATATCAGAAATAAGTTTCACACAATGCTTCTGTGTAGTTTTTATTTGAAGATATTATTTTTCCCAATATAGGCCTCTTAGCGCTCAGAATGTCCAATTGCAGTTTCTACAGAAAGAGTGTTTCAGAAAGGCTCAATCAAAAGTAAGGTTCAACTCTGTTAGTTGAATGCACAGAACAGAAAGATGTTTCATACAATGCTTCTGTGTAGTTTATATTTGAACATATTCTTTTTTCCACTATTACCCACTTAGCGCTACGAATGTCTAGTTGCATTTTCTACAGACAGAGTGTTTCAAAACTGCTCAATCAAAAGTATGGTTTAACTCTGTTAGCTGAATGCACAGATCAGAAAGAAGTTTCACCGAATGATTCTGTGTAGTTTATATTTGAAGACATTCCTTTTTCCACTATTACCCTCTTAGCGCTCCGAATCTCCACTTGCATTTTCTACAGAAAGAGAGTTTCAGAACGGCTCAATCAAAACTAAGGTTCAACTCTTTTAGTTGAACAAACAGAACAGGAAGAAGTTTCACAAAATTCTTCTGTGTAGTTTTTATTTGTAGACATTCTTTTTCCCAATATAGGCCTCTTAGCGCTCAGAATGTCCAATTGCAGTTTCTACAGAAAGAGTGTTTCAGAACGGCTCAATCAAATGTAAGGTTCAACTCTGTTAGTTGAATGCACAGAACAGAAAGAAGTTTCATACAATGCTTCTGTGTAGTTTATATTTGAACATATTCTTTTTTCCACTATTACCCACTTAGCGCTACGAATGTCCAGTTGCATTTTCTACAGACAGATTGTTTCAAAACTGCTCAATCAAAAGTATGATTTAACTCTGTTAGCTGAATGCTCAGATCAGAAAGAAGTTTCACAGAATGCTTCTCTGTAGTTTATATTTGAAAATATTCCTTTTTCCACTACTACGCTCTTAGCGCTCCAAATGTCCAGTTGCATTTTCTACAGAAAGAGTGTTCAGATCTGCTCAATCAAAAGTATGGTTTAACTCTGTAAGCTGAATGCACAGATCAGAAAGATGTTTCACCGAATGATTCTTTGTAGTTTATATTTGAAGACATTCCTTTTTCCACTATTACCCACTTAGCGTTCCGAATCTCCACTTGCATTTTCTACAAAAAGAGTGTTTCATAACTGCTCAATCAAAAATATGTTTTATCTCGGTTAGCTGAATTTACAGATCAGAAATAAGTTTCACAGAATGCATCTGTGTAGTTTTTATTTGAAGATATTCTTTTTCCCAATGTAGGCCTCTTAGCGCTTAGCATGTCCAATTGCAGTTTCTACAGAAAGAGTGTTTCAGAACAGCTCAATCAAAAGTAAGGTTCAACTCTGTTAGTTGAATGCACAGAACAGAAAGGATTTTCACAGAATGCTACTGTGTAGTTTCTATTTGAATATATTCCTTTTTCCACTATTACCCTCTTAGCGCTCCGAATGTCCACTTGCATTTTCTACCGAAAGAGTTTTCAGAACTGCGCAATCAAAAGTATGGTTTAACTCTGTTAGCTTAATGAACATATCAGAAATAAGTTTCACACAATGCTTCTGTGTAGTTTTTATTTGAAGATATTATTTTTCCCAATATAGGCCTCTTAGCGCTCAGAATGTCCAATTGCAGTTTCTACAGAGAGAGTGTTTCAGAAAGGCTCAATCAAAAGTAAGGTTCAACTCTGTTAGTTGAATGCACAGAACAGAAAGAAGTTTCATACAATGCTTCTGTGTAGTTTATATTTGAACATATTCTTTTTTCCACTATTACCCACTTAGCGCTACGAATGTCCAGTTGCATTTTCTACAGACAGAGTGTTTCAAAACTGCTCAATCAAAAGTATGGTTTAACTCTGTTAGCTGAATGCTCAGATCAGAAAGAAGTTTCACAGAATGCTTCTGTGTAGTTTATATTTGAATATATTCCTTTTTCCACTACTACTCTCTTAGCGCTCCAAACGTCCAGTTGCATTTTCTACAGAAAGAGTGTTCAGATCTGCTCAATCAAAGTATGGTTTAACTCTGTTAGCTGAATGAACAGATCAGAAAGAAGTTTCACACAATTCTTCTGTGTAGTTTTTATTTGTAGACATTCTTTTTCCCAATATAGGCCTCTTAGCGCTCAGAATGTCCAATTGCAGTTTCTACAGAAAGAGTGTTTCAGAACGGCTCAATCAAAAGTAAGGTTCAACTCTGTTAGTTGAATGCACAGAACAGAAAGAAGTTTCATACAATGCTTCTGTGTAGTATATATTTGAACATATTCTTTTTTTTACTATTACCCACTTAGCGCTACGAATGTCCAGTTGCATTTTCTACAAACAGGGTGTTTCAAAACTGCTCAATCAAAAGTATGGTTTAACTCTGTTAGCTGGATGCTCTGATCAGAAAGAAGTTTCACAGAATGCTTCTGTGTAGTTTATATTTGAATATATTCCTTTTTCCACTACTACGCTCTTAGCGCTCCAAATGTCCAGTTGCATTTTCTACAGAAAGAGTGTTCAGATCTGCTCAATCAAAAGTATGGTTTAACTCTGTTAGCTGAATGCACAGATCAGAAAGAAGTTTCACCGAATGATTCCGTGTAGTTCATATTTGAAGACATTTCTTTTTCCACTATTACCCTCTTAGCGCTCCGAATCTCCACTTGCATTTTCTAGAAAAAGAGTGTTTCATAACTGCTCAATCAAAAATATGTTTTATCTCTGTTAACTGAATTTACAGATCAGAAATAAGTTTCACAGAATGCATCTGTGTAATTTTTATTTGAAGATATTCTTTTTCCCAATGTAGGCCTCTTAGCGCTTAGCATGTCCAATTGCAGTTTCTACAGAAAGAGTGTTTCAGAACGGCTCAATCAAAAGTATGGTTCAACTCTGTTAGTTGAATGCACAGAACAGAAAGGATTTTCACAGAATGCTACTGTGTAGTTTATATTTGAATGTATTCCTTTTTCCACTATTACCCTCTTAGCGCTCCGAATGTCCACTTGCATTTTCTACAGAAAGAGTGTTCAGAACTGCGCAATCAAAAGTATGGTTTAACTCTGTTAGCTTAATGAACATATCAGAAATAAGTTTCACACAATGCTTCTGTGTAGTTTTTATTTGAAGATATTATTTTTCCCAATATAGGACTCTTAGCGCTCAGAATGTCCAATTGCAGTTTCTACAGAAAGAGTGTTTCAGAAAGGCTCAATCAAAAGTAAGGTTCAACTCTGTTAGTTGAATGCACAGAACAGAAAGAAGTTTCATACAATGCTTCTGTGTAGTTTATATTTGAACATATTCTTTATTCCACTATTACCCACTTAGCGCTACGAATGTCCAGTTGCATTTTCTACAGACAGAGTGTTTCAAAACTGCTCAATCAAAAGTATGGTTTAACTCTGTTAGCTGAATGCTCAGATCAGAAAGAAGTTTCACAGAATGCTTCTGTGTAGTTTATATTTGAATATATTCCTTTTTCCACTACTACTCTCTTAGCGCTCCAAATGTCCAGTTGCATTTTCTACAGAAAGAGTGTTCAGATCTGCTCAATCAAAAGTATGGTTTAACTCTGTTAGCTGAATGCACAGATCAGAAAGAAATTTCACAGAATGATTCTGTGTAGTTTATATTTGGAGACATTCCTTTTTCCACTATTACCCTCTTAGCGCTCCGAATCTCCACTTGCATTTTCTACAGAAAGAGTGTTTCAGAACGGCTCAATCAAAACTAAGGTTCAACTCTTTTAGTTGAACAAACAGAACAGAAAGAAATTTCACACAATTATTCTGTGTAGTTTTTATTTGTAGACATTCTTTTTCCCAATATAGGCCTCTTAGCGCTCAGAATGTCCAATTGCAGTTTCCACAGAAAGAGTGTTTCAAAACGGCTCAATCAAAAGTAAGGTTCAACTCTGTTAGTTGAATGCACAGAACAGAAAGAAGTTTCATACAATGCTTCTCTGTAGTTTATATTTGAACATATTCTTTTTTCCACTATTACCCACTTAGCGCTACGAATGTCCAGTTGCATTTTCTACAGACAGAGTGTTTCAAAACTGCTCAATCAAAAGTATGGTTTAACTCTGTTAGCTGAATGCTCAGATCAGAAAGAAGTTTCACAGAATGCTTCTGTGTAGTTTATATTTGAATATATTCCTTTTTCCACTACTACTCTCTTAGCGCTCCAAATGTCCAGTTGCATTTTCTACAGAAAGAGTGTTCAGATCTGCTCAATCAAAAGTATGGTTTAACTCTGTTAGCTGAATGCACAGATCAGAAAGAAATTTCACAGAATGATTCTGTGTAGTTTATATTTGGAGACATTCCTTTTTCCACTATTACCCTCTTAGCGCTCCGAATCTCCACTTGCATTTTCTACAGAAAGAGTGTTTCAGAACGGCTCAATCAAAACTAAGGTTCAACTCTTTTAGTTGAACAAACAGAACAGAAAGAAATTTCACACAATTCTTCTGTGTAGTTTTTATTTGTAGACATTCTTTTTCCCAATATAGGCCTCTTAGCGCTCAGAATGTCCAATTGCAGTTTCCACAGAAAGAGTGTTTCAAAACGGCTCAATCAAAAGTAAGGTTCAACTCTGTTAGTTGAATGCACAGAACAGAAAGAAGTTTCATACAATGCTTCTCTGTAGTTTATATTTGAACATATTCTTTTTTCCACTATTACCCACTTAGCGCTACGAATGTCCAATTGCATTTTCTACAGACAGAGTGTTTCAAAACTGCTCAATCAAAAGTATGGTTTAACTCTGTTAGCTGAATGCTCAGATCAGAAAGAAGTTTCACAGAATGCTTCTGTGTAGTTCATATTTGAATATATTCCTTTTTCCACTACTACGCTCTTAGCGCTCCAAATGTCCAGTTGCATTTTCTACAGAAAGAGTGTTCAGATCTGCTCAATCAAAAGTATGTTTTAACTCTGTTAGCTGAATGCACAGATCAGAAAGAAGTTTCACCGAATGTTTCTGTGTAGTTTATATTTGAAGACATTCCTTTTTCCACTATTACCCTCTTAGCGCTCCGAATCTCCACTTGCATTTTCTACAAAAAGAGTGTTTCATAACTGCTCAATCAAAAATATGTTTTATCTCTGTTAACTGAATTTACAGATCAGAAATAAGTTTCACAGAATGCATCTGTGTAGTTTTTATTTGAAGATATTCTTTTTCCCAATGTAGGCCTCTTAGCGCTTAGCATGTCTAATTGCAGTTTCTACAGAAAGAGTGTTTCAGAACGGCTCAATCAAAAGTAAGGTTCAACTCTGTTAGTTGAATGCAGAGAACAGAAAGAATTTTCACAGAATGCTACTGTGTAGTTTATATTTGAATATATTCCTTTTTCCACTATAACCCTCTTAGCGCTCCGAATGTCCACTTGCATTTTCTACAGAAAGAGTGTTCAGAACTGCGCAATCAAAAGTATGGTTTAACTCTGTTAGCTTAATGAACATATCAGAAATAAGTTTCACACAATGCTTCTGTGTAGTTTTTATTTGAAGATATTATTTTTCCCAATATAGGCCTCTTAGCGCTCAGAATGTCCAATTGCAGTTTCTACAGAAAGAGTGTTTCAGAAAGGCTCAATCAAAAGTAAGGTTCAACTCTGTTAGTTGAATGCACAGAACAGAAAGGAGTTTCATACAATGCTTCTGTGTAGTTTATATTTGAACATATTCTTTTTTCCACTATTACCCACTTAGCGCTACGAATGTCCAGTTGCATTTTCTACAGACAGAGTGTTTCAAAACTGCTCAATCAAAAGTATGGTTTAACTCTGTTAGCTGAATGCTCAGATCAGAAAGAAGTTTCACAGAATGCTTCTGTGTAGTTTATATTTGAATATATTCCTTTTTCCACTACTACTCTCTTAGCGCTCCAAACGTCCAGTTGCATTTTCTACAGAAAGAGAGTTCAGATCTGCTCAATCAAAAGTATGGTTTAAATCTGTTAGCTGAATGCACAGATCAGAAAGAAGTTTCACAGAATCATTCTGTGTAGTTTATATTTGGAGACATTCCTTTTTCCACTATTACCCTCTTAGCGCTCCGAATCTCCACTTGCATTTTCTACAGAAAGTGTGTTTCAGAACGGCTCAATCAAAACTAAGGTTCAACTCTTTTAGTTGAACAAACAGAACAGAAAGAAGTTTCACACAATTCTTCTGTGTAGTTTTTATTTGTAGACATTCTTTTTCCCAATATAGGCCTCTTAGCGCTCAGAATGTCCAATTGCAGTTTCTACAGAAAGAGTGTTTCAGAACGGCTCAATCAAAAGTAAGGTTCAACTCTGTTAGTTGAATGCACAGAACAGAAAGAAGTTTCATACAATGCTTCTGTGTAGTTTATATTTGAACATATTCTTTTTTCCACTATTACCCACTTAGCGCTACGAATGTCCAGTTGCATTTTCTACAGACAGAGTGTTTCAAAACTGCTCAATCAAAAGTATGGTTTAACTCTGTTAGCTGAATGCTCAGATCAGAAAGAAGTTTCACAGAATGCTTCTGTGTAGTTTATATTTGAATATATTCCTTTTTCCACTACTACGCTCTTAGCGCTCCAAATGTCCAGTTGCATTTTCTACAGAAAGAGTGTTCAGATCTGCTCAATCAAAAGTGTGGTTTAACTCTGTTAGCTGAATGCACAGATCAGAAAGTAGTTTCACCGAATGATTCCGTGTAGTTTATATTTGAAGACATTCCTTTTTCCAATATTACCCTCTTAGCGCTCCGAATCTCCACTTGCATTTTCTACAAAAAGAGTGTTTCATAACTGCTCAATCAAAAATATGTTTTATCTCTGTTAACTGAATTTACAGATCAGAAATAAGTTTCACAGAATGCATCTGTGTAGTTTTTATTTGAAGATATTCTTTTTCCCAATGTAGGCCTCTTAGCGCTTAGCATGTCCAATTGCAGTTTCTACAGAAAGAGTGTTTCAGAACGGCTCAATCAAAAGTAAGGTTCAACTCTGTTAGTTGAATGCACAGAACAGAAAGAATTTTCACAGAATGCTACTGTGTAGTTTATATTTGAATATATTCCTTTTTCCACTATTACCCTCTTAGCGCTCCGAATGTCCACTTGCATTTTCTACAGAAAGAGTGTTCAGAACTGCGCAATCAAAAGTATGGTTTAACTCTGTTAGCTTAATGAACATATCAGAAATAAGTTTCACACAATGCTTCTGTGTAGTTTTTATTTGAAGATATTATTTTTCCCCATATAGGCCTCTTAGCGCTCAGAATGTCCAATTGCAGTTTCTACAGAAAGAGTTTTTCAGAAAAGCTCAATCAAAAGTAAGGTTCAACTCTGTTAGTTGAATGCACAGAACAGAAAGAAGTTTCATACAATGCTTCTGTGTAGTTTATATTTGAACATATTCTTTTTTCCACTATTACCCACTTAGCGCTACGAATGTCCGGTTGCATTTTCTACAGACAGAGTGTTTCAAAACTGCTCAATCAAAAGTATGGTTTAACTCTGTTAGCTGAATGCTCAGATCAGAAAGAAGTTTCACAGAATGCTTCTGTGTAGTTTATATTTGAATATATTCCTTTTTCCACTACTACTCTCTTAGCGCTCCAAATGTCCAGTTGCATTTTCTACAGAAAGAGTGTTCAGATCTGCTCAATCAAAAGTATGGTTTAACTCTGTTAGCTGAATGCACAGATCAGAAAGAAGTTTCACAGAATCATTCTGTGTAGTTTATATTTGGAGACATTCCTTTTTCCACTATTACCCTCTTAGCGCTCCGAATCTCCACTTGCATTTTCTTCAGAAAGAGTGTTTCAGAACGGCTCAATCAAAACTAAGGTTCAAATCTTTTAGTTGAACAAACAGAACAGAAAGAAGTTTCACACAATTCTTCTGTGTAGTTTTTATTTGTAGACATTCTTTTTCCCAATATAGGCCTCTTAGTGCTCAGAATGTCCAATTGCAGTTTCTACAGAAAGAGTGTTTCAGAACGGCTCAATCAAAAGTAAGGTTCAACTCTGTTAGTTGAATGCACAGAACAGAAAGAAGTTTCATACAATGCTTCTGTGTAGTTTATATTTGAACATATTCTTTTTTCCACTATTACCCACTTAGCGCTACGAATGTCCAGTTGCATTTTCTACAGACAGAGTGTTTCAAAACTGCTCAATCAAAAGTATGGTTTAACTCTGTTAGCTGAATGCTCAGATCAGAAAGAAGTTTCACAGAATGCTTCTGTGTAGTTTATATTTGAATATATTCCTTTTTCCACTACTACGCTCTTAGCGCTCCAAATGTCCAGTTTCATTTTCTACAGAAAGAGTGTTCAGATCTGCTCAATCAAAAGTGTGGTTTAACTCTGTTAGCGGAATGCACAGATCAGAAAGAAGTTTCACCGAATGATTCCGTGTAGTTTATATTTGAAGACATTCCTTTTTCCACTATTACCCTCTTAGCGCTCCGAATCTCCGCTTGCATTTTCTACAAAAAGAGTGTTTCATAACTGCTCAATCAAAAATATGTTTTATCTCTGTTAACTGAATTTACAGATCAGAAATAAGTTTCACAGAATGCATCTGTGTAGTTTTTATTTGAAGATATTCTTTTTCCCAATGTAGGCCTCTTAGCGCTTAGCATGTCAAATTGCAGTTTCTACAGAAAGAGTGTTTCAGAACGGCTCAATCAAAAGTAAGGTTCAACTCTGTTAGTTGAATGCACAGAACAGGAAGAATTTTCACAGAATGCTACTGTGTAGTTTATATTTGAATATATTCCTTTTTCCACTATTACCCTCTTAGCGCTCCGAATGTCCACTTGCATTTTCTACAGAAAGAGTGTTCAGAACTGCGCAATCAAAAGTATGGTTTAAATCTGTTAGCTTAATGAACATATCAGAAATAAGTTTCACACAATGCTTCTGTGTAGTTTTTATTTGAAGATATTATTTTTCCCAATATAGGCCTCTTAGCGCTCAGAATGTCCAATTGCAGTTTTTACAGAAAGAGTGTTTCAGAAAGGCTCAATCAAAAGTAAGGTTCAACTCTGTTAGTTGAATGCACAGAACAGAAAGAAGTTTCATACAATGCTTCTGTGTAGTTTATATTTGAACATATTCTTTTTTCCACTATTACCCACTTAGCGCTACGAATGTCCAGTTGCATTTTCTACAGACAGAGTGTTTCAAAACTGCTCAATCAAAAGTATGGTTTAACTCTGTTAGCTGAATGCTCAGATCAGAAAGAAGTTTCACAGAATGCTTCTGTGTAGTTTATATTTGAATATATTCTTTTTCCACTACTACTCTCTTAGCGCTCCAAATGTCCAGTTGCATTTTCTACAGAAAGAGAGTTCAGATCTGCTCAATCAAAAGTATGGTTTAACTCTGTTAGCTGAATGCACAGATCAGAAAGAAGTTTCACAGAATCATTCTGTGTAGTTTATATTTGGAGACATTCCTTTTTCCACTATTACCCTCTTAGCGCTCCGAATCTCCACTTGCATTTTCTACAGAAAGAGTGTTTCAGAACGGCTCAATCAAAACTAAGGTTCAACTCTTTTAGTTGAACAAACAGAACAGAAAGTAGTTTCACACAATTTTTCTGTGTAGTTTTTATTTGTAGACATTCTTTTTCCCAATATAGGCCTCTTAGCGCTCAGAATGTCCAATTGCAGTTTCTACAGAAAGAGTGTTTCAGAACGGCTCAATCAAAAGTAAGGTTCAACTCTGTTAGTTGAATGCACAGAACAGAAAGAAGTTTCATACAATGCTTCTGTGTAGTTTATATTTGAACATATTCTTTTTTCCACTAATACCCACTTAGCGCTACGAATGTCCAGTTGCATTTTCTACAGACAGAGTGTTTCAAAACTGCTCAATCAAAAGTATGGTTTAACTCTGTTAGCTGAATGCTCAGATCAGAAAGAAGTTTCACAGAATGCTTCTGTGTAGTTTATATTTGAATATATTCCTTTTTCCACTACTACGCTCTTAGCGCTCCAAATGTCCAATTGCATTTTCTACAGAAAGAGTGTTCAGATCTGCTCAAACAAAAGTGTGGTTTAACTCTGTTAGCTGAATGCACAGATTAGAAAGAAGTTTCACCGAATGATTCCGTGTAGTTTATATTTGAAGACATTCCTTTTTCCACTATTACCCTCTTAGCGCTCCGAATCTCCACTTGCATTTTCTACAAAAAGAGTGTTTCATAACTGCTCAATCAAAAATATGTTTTATCTCTGTTAACTGAATTTACAGATCAGAAATAAGTTTCACAGAATGCATCTGTGTAGTTTTTATTTGAAGATATTCTTTTTCCCAATGTAGGCCTCTTAGCGCTTAGCATGTGCAATTGCAGTTTCTACAGAAAGAGTGTTTCAGAACGGCTCAATCAAAAGTAAGGTTCAACTCTGTTAGTTGAATGCACAGAACAGAAAGAATTTTCACAGAATGCTACTGTGTAGTTTATATTTGAATATATTCCTTTTTCCACTATTACCCTCTTAGCGCTCCTAATGTCCACTTGCATTTTCTACAGAAAGAGTGTTCAGAACTGCGCAATCAAAAGTATGGTTTAACTCTGTTATCTTAATGAACATATCAGAAATAAGTTTCACACAATGCTTCTGTGTAGTTTTTATTTGAAGATATTTTTTTTCCCAATATAGGCCTCTTAGCGCTCAGAATGTCCAATTGCAGTTTCTACAGAAAGAGTGTTTCAGAAAGGCTCAATCAAAAGTAAGTTTCAACTCTGTTAGTTGAATGCACAGAACAGAAAGAAGTTTCATACAATGCTTCTGTGTAGTTTATATTTGAACATATTCTTTTTTCCACTATTACCCACTTAGCGCTACGAATGTCCAGTTGCATTTTCTACAGACACAGTGTTTCAAAACTGCTCAATCAAAAGTATGTTTTAACTCTGTTAGCTGAATGCTCAGATCAGAAAGAAGTTTCACAGAATGCTTCTGTGTAGTTTATATTTGAATATATTCCTTTTTACACTACTACTCTCTTAGCGCTCCAAATGTCCAATTGCATTTTCTACAGAAAGAGTGTTCAGATCTGCTCAATCAAAAGTATGGTTTAACTCTGTTAGCTGAATGCACAGATCAGAAAGAAGTTTCACAGAATGATTCTGTGTAGTTTATATTTAGAGACATTCCTTTTTCCACTATTACCCACTTAGCGCTCCGAAACTCCACTTGCATTTTCTACAGAAAGAGTGTTTCAGAACGGGTCAATCAAAACTAAGGTTCAACTCTTTTAGTTGAACAAACAGAACAGAAAGAAGTTTCACACAATTCTTCTGTGTAGTTTTTATTTGTAGACATTCTTTTTCCCAATATAGGCCTCTTAGCGCTCAGAATGTCCAATTGCAGTTTCTACAGAAGGAGTGTTTCAGAACGGCTCAATCAAAAGTAAGGTTCAACTCTGTTAGTTGAATGCACAGAACAGAAAGAAGTTTCATACAATGCTTCTGTGTAGTATATATTTGAACATATTCTTTTTTTTACTATTACCCACTTAGCGCTACGAATGTCCAGTTGCATTTTCTACAGACAGGGTGTTTCAAAGCTGCTCAATCAAAAGTATGGTTTAACTCTGTTAGCTGGATGCTCTGATCAGAAAGAAGTTTCACAGAATGCTTCTGTGTAGTTTATATTTGAATATATTCCTTTTTCCACTACAACGCTCTTAGCGCTCCAAATGTCCAGTTGCATTTTCTACAGAAAGAGTGTTCAGATCTGCTCAATCAAAAGTATGGTTTAACTCTGTTAGCTGAATGCACAGATCAGAAAGAAGTTTCACCGAATGATTCCGTGTAGTTCATATTTGAAGACATTCCTTTTTCCACTATTACCCTCTTAGCGCTCCGAATCTCCACTTGCATTTTCTACAAAAAGAGTGTTTCATAACTGCTCAATCAAAAATATGTTTTATCTCTGTTAACTGAATTTACAGATCAGAAATAAGTTTCACAGAATGCATCTGTGTAATTTTTATTTGAAGATATTATTTTTCCCAATGTAGGCCTCTTAGCGCTTAGCATGTCCAATTGCAGTTTCTACAGAAAGAGTGTTTCAGAACGGCTCAATCAAAAGTAAGGTTCAACTCTGTTAGTTGAATGCACAGAACAGGAAGAATTTTCACAGAATGCTACTGTGTAGTTTATATTTGAATATATTCCTTTTTCCACTATTACCCTCTTAGCGCTCCGAATGTCCACTTGCATTTTCTACAGAAAGAGTGTTCAGAACTGCGCAATCAAAAGTATGGTTTAACTCTGTTAGCTTAATGAACATATCAGAAATAAGTTTCACACAATGCTTCTGTGTAGTTTTTATTTGAAGATATTATTTTTCCCCATATAGGCCTCTTAGCGCTCAGAATGTCCAATTGCAGTTTCTACAGAAAGAGTTTTTCAGAAAAGCTCAATCAAAAGTAAGGTTCAACTCTGTTAGTTGAATGCACAGAACAGAAAGAAGTTTCATACAATGCTTCTGTGTAGTTTATATTTGAACATATTCTTTTTTCCACTATTACCCACTTAGCGCTACGAATGTCCGGTTGCATTTTCTACAGACAGAGTGTTTCAAAACTGCTCAATCAAAAGTATGGTTTAACTCTGTTAGCTGAATGCTCAGATCAGAAAGAAGTTTCACAGAATGCTTCTGTGTAGTTTATATTTGAATATATTCCTTTTTCCACTACTACTCTCTTAGCGCTCCAAATGTCCAGTTGCATTTTCTACAGAAAGAGTGTTCAGATCTGCTCAATCAAAAGTATGGTTTAACTCTGTTAGCTGAATGCACAGATCAGAAAGAAGTTTCACAGAATCATTCTGTGTAGTTTATATTTGGAGACATTCCTTTTTCCACTATTACCCTCTTAGCGCTCCGAATCTCCACTTGCATTTTCTTCAGAAAGAGTGTTTCAGAACGGCTCAATCAAAACTAAGGTTCAAATCTTTTAGTTGAACAAACAGAACAGAAAGAAGTTTCACACAATTCTTCTGTGTAGTTTTTATTTGTAGACATTCTTTTTCCCAATATACTCCTCTTAGTGCTCAGAATGTCCAATTGCAGTTTCTACAGAAAGAGTGTTTCAGAACGGCTCAATCAAAAGTAAGGTTCAACTCTGTTAGTTGAATGCACAGAACAGAAAGAAGTTTCATACAATGCTTCTGTGTAGTTTATATTTGAACATATTCTTTTTTCCACTATTACCCACTTAGCGCTACGAATGTCCAGTTGCATTTTCTACAGACAGAGTGTTTCAAAACTGCTCAATCAAAAGTATGGTTTAACTCTGTTAGCTGAATGCTCAGATCAGAAAGAAGTTTCACAGAATGCTTCTGTGTAGTTTATATTTGAATATATTCCTTTTTCCACTACTACGCTCTTAGCGCTCCAAATGTCCAGTTTCATTTTCTACAGAAAGAGTGTTCAGATCTGCTCAATCAAAAGTGTGGTTTAACTCTGTTAGCGGAATGCACAGATCAGAAAGAAGTTTCACCGAATGATTCCGTGTAGTTTATATTTGAAGACATTCCTTTTTCCACTATTACCCTCTTAGCGCTCCGAATCTCCGCTTGCATTTTCTACAAAAAGAGTGTTTCATAACTGCTCAATCAAAAATATGTTTTATCTCTGTTAACTGAATTTACAGATCAGAAATAAGTTTCACAGAATGCATCTGTGTAGTTTTTATTTGAAGATATTCTTTTTCCCAATGTAGGCCTCTTAGCGCTTAGCATGTCAAATTGCAGTTTCTACAGAAAGAGTGTTTCAGAACGGCTCAATCAAAAGTAAGGTTCAACTCTGTTAGTTGAATGCACAGAACAGGAAGAATTTTCACAGAATGCTACTGTGTAGTTTATATTTGAATATATTCCTTTTTCCACTATTACCCTCTTAGCGCTCCTAATGTCCACTTGCATTTTCTACAGAAAGAGTGTTCAGAACTGCGCAATCAAAAGTATGGTTTAACTCTGTTATCTTAATGAACATATCAGAAATAAGTTTCACACAATGCTTCTGTGTAGTTTTTATTTGAAGATATTTTTTTTCCCAATATAGGCCTCTTAGCGCTCAGAATGTCCAATTGCAGTTTCTACAGAAAGAGTGTTTCAGAAAGGCTCAATCAAAAGTAAGTTTCAACTCTGTTAGTTGAATGCACAGAACAGAAAGAAGTTTCATACAATGCTTCTGTGTAGTTTATATTTGAACATATTCTTTTTTCCACTATTACCCACTTAGCGCTACGAATGTCCAGTTGCATTTTCTACAGACAGAGTGTTTCAAAACTGCTCAATCAAAAGTATGTTTTAACTCTGTTAGCTGAATGCTCAGATCAGAAAGAAGTTTCACAGAATGCTTCTGTGTAGTTTATATTTGTATATATTCCTTTTTACACTACTACTCTCTTAGCGCTCCAAATGTCCAATTGCATTTTCTACAGAAAGAGTGTTCAGATCTGCTCAATCAAAAGTATGGTTTAACTCTGTTAGCTGAATGCACAGATCAGAAAGAAGTTTCACAGAATGATTCTGTGTAGTTTATATTTAGAGACATTCCTTTTTCCACTATTACCCTCTTAGCGCTCCGAAACTCCACTTGCATTTTCTACAGAAAGAGTGTTTCAGAACGGGTCAATCAAAACTAAGGTTCAACTCTTTTAGTTGAACAAACAGAACAGAAAGAAGTTTCACACAATACTTCTGTGTAGTTTTTATTTGTAGACATTCTTTTTCCCAATATAGGCCTCTTAGCGCTCAGAATGTCCAATTGCAGTTTCTACAGAAAGAGTGTTTCAGAACGGCTCAATCAAAAGTAAGGTTCAACTCTGTTAGTTGAATGCACAGAACAGAAAGAAGTTTCATACAATGCTTCTGTGTAGTATATATTTGAACATATTCTTTTTTTTACTATTACCCACTTAGCGCTACGAATGTCCAGTTGCATTTTCTACAGACAGGGTGTTTCAAAGCTGCTCAATCAAAAGTATGGTTTAACTCTGTTAGCTGGATGCTCTGATCAGAAAGAAGTTTCACAGAATGCTTCTGTGTAGTTTATATTTGAATATATTCCTTTTTCCACTACAACGCTCTTAGCGCTCCAAATGTCCAGTTGCATTTTCTACAGAAAGAGTGTTCAGATCTGCTCAATCAAAAGTATGGTTTAACTCTGTTAGCTGAATGCACAGATCAGAAAGAAGTTTCACCGAATGATTCCGTGTAGTTCATATTTGAAGACATTCCTTTTTCCACTATTACCCTCTTAGCGCTCCGAATCTCCACTTGCATTTTCTACAAAAAGAGTGTTTCATAACTGCTCAATCAAAAATATGTTTTATCTCTGTTAACTGAATTTACAGATCAGAAATAAGTTTCACAGAATGCATCTGTGTAATTTTTATTTGAAGATATTATTTTTCCCAATGTAGGCCTCTTAGCGCTTAGCATGTCCAATTGCAGTTTCTACAGAAAGAGTGTTTCAGAACGGCTCAATCAAAAGTAAGGTTCAACTCTGTTAGTTGAATGCACAGAACAGGAAGAATTTTCACAGAATGCTACTGTGTAGTTTATATTTGAATATATTCCTTTTTCCACTATTACCCTCTTAGCGCTCCGAATGTCCACTTGCATTTTCTACAGAAAGAGTGTTCAGAACTGCGCAATCAAAAGTATGGTTTAAATCTGTTAGCTTAATGAACATATCAGAAATAAGTTTCACACAATGCTTCTGTGTAGTTTTTATTTGAAGATATTATTTTTCCCAATATAGGCCTCTTAGCGCTCAGAATGTCCAATTGCAGTTTTTACAGAAAGAGTGTTTCAGAAAGGCTCAATCAAAAGTAAGGTTCAACTCTGTTAGTTGAATGCACAGAACAGAAAGAAGTTTCATACAATGCTTCTGTGTAGTTTATATTTGAACATATTCTTTTTTCCACTATTACCCACTTAGCGCTACGAATGTCCAGTTGCATTTTCTACAGACAGAGTGTTTCAAAACTGCTCAATCAAAAGTATGGTTTAACTCTGTTAGCTGAATGCTCAGATCAGAAAGAAGTTTCACAGAATGCTTCTGTGTAGTTTATATTTGAATATATTCTTTTTCCACTACTACTCTCTTAGCGCTCCAAATGTCCAGTTGCATTTTCTACAGAAAGAGAGTTCAGATCTGCTCAATCAAAAGTATGGTTTAACTTTGTTAGCTGAATGCACAGATCAGAAAGAAGTTTCACAGAATCATTCTGTGTAGTTTATATTTGGAGACATTCCTTTTTCCACTATTACCCTCTTAGCGCTCCGAATCTCCACTTGCATTTTCTACAGAAAGAGTGTTTCAGAACGGCTCAATCAAAACTAAGGTTCAAAACTTTTAGTTGAACAAACAGAACAGAAAGTAGTTTCACACAATTTTTCTGTGTAGTTTTTATTTGTAGACATTCTTTTTCCCAATATAGGCCTCTTAGCGCTCAGAATGTCCAATTGCAGTTTCTACAGAAAGAGTGTTTCAGAACGGCTCAATCAAAAGTAAGGTTCAACTCTGTTAGTTGAATGCACAGAACAGAAAGAAGTTTCATACAATGCTTCTGTGTAGTTTATATTTGAACATATTCTTTTTTCCACTATTACCCACTTAGCGCTACGAATGTCCAGTTGCATTTTCTACAGACAGAGTGTTTCAAAACTGCTCAATCAAAAGTATGGTTTAACTCTGTTAGCTGAATGCTCAGATCAGAAAGAAGTTTCACAGAATGCTTCTGTGTAGTTTATATTTGAATATATTCCTTTTTCCACTACTACGCTCTTAGCGCTCCAAATGTCCAGTTGCATTTTCTACAGAAAGAGTGTTCAGATCTGCTCAAACAAAAGTGTGGTTTAACTCTGTTAGCTGAATGCACAGATCAGAAAGAAGTTTCACCGAATGATTCCGTGTAGTTTATATTTGAAGACATTCCATTTTCCACTATTACCCTCTTAGCGCTCCGAATCTCAACTTGCATTTTCTACAAAAAGAGTGTTTCATAACTGCTCAATCAAAAATATGTTTTATCTCTGTTAACTGAATTTACAGATCAGAAATAAGTTTCACAGAATGCATCTGTGTAGTTTTTATTTGAAGATATTCTTTTTCCCAATGTAGGCCTCTTAGCGCTTAGCATGTCCAATTGCAGTTTCTACAGAAAGAGTGTTTCAGAACGGCTCAATCAAAAGTAAGGTTCAACTCTGTTAGTTGAATGCACAGAACAGAAAGAATTTTCACAGAATGCTACTGTGTAGTTTATATTTGAATATATTACTTTTTCCACTATTACCCTCTTAGCGCTCCTAATGTCCACTTGCATTTTCTACAGAAAGAGTGTTCAGAACTGCGCAATCAAAAGTATGGTTTAACTCTGTTAGCTTAATGAACATATCAGAAATAAGTTTCACACAATGCTTCTGTGTAGTTTTTATTTGAAGATATTATTTTTCCCAATATAGGCCTCTTAGCGCTCAGAATGTCCAATTGCAGTTTCTACAGAAAGAGTGTTTCAGAAAGGCTCAATCAAAAGTAAGTTTCAACTCTGTTAGTTGAATGCACAGAACAGAAAGAAGTTTCATACAATGCTTCTGTGTAGTTTATATTTGAACATATTCTTTTTTCCACTATTACCCACTTAGCGCTACGAATGTCCAGTTGCATTTTCTACAGACAGAGTGTTTCAAAACTGCTCAATCAAAAGTATGGTTTAACTCTGTTAGCTGAATGCTCAGATCAGAAAGAAGTTTCACAGAATGCTTCTGTGTAGTTTATATTTGAATATATTCCTTTTTACACTACTACTCTCTTAGCGCTCAAAATGTCCAATTGCATTTTCTACAGAAAGAGTGTTCAGATCTGCTCAATCAAAAGTATGGTTTAACTCTGTTAGCTGAATGCACAGATCAGAAAGAAGTTTCACAGAATGATTCTGTGTAGTTTATATTTAGAGACATTCCTTTTTCCACTATTACCCTCTTAGCGCTCCGAAACTCCACTTGCATTTTCTACAGAAAGAGTGTTTCAGAACGGGTCAATCAAAACTAAGGTTCAACTCTTTTAGTTGAACAAACAGAACAGAAAAAGTTTCACACAATTCTTCTGTGTAGTTTTTATTTGTAGACATTCTTTTTCCCAATATAGGCCTCTTAGCGCTCAGAATGTCCAATTGCAGTTTCTACAGAAAGAGTGTTTCAGAACGGCTCAATCAAAAGTAAGGTTCAACTCTGTTAGTTGAATGCACAGAACAGAAAGAAGTTTCATACAATGCTTCTGTGTAGTATATATTTGAACATATTCTTTTTTTTACTATTACCCACTTAGCGCTACGAATGTCCAGTTGCATTTTCTACAGACAGGGTGTTTCAAAGCTGCTCAATCAAAAGTATGGTTTAACTCTGTTAGCTGGATGCTCTGATCAGAAAGAAGTTTCACAGAATGCTTCTGTGTAGTTTATATTTGAATATATTCCTTTTTCCACTACTACGCTCTTAGCGCTCCAAATGTCCAGTTGCATTTTCTACAGAAAGAGTGTTCAGATCTGCTCAATCAAAAGTATGGTTTAACTCTGTTAGCTGAATGCACAGATCAGAAAGAAGTTTCACCGAATGATTCCGTGTAGTTCATATTTGAAGACATTCCTTTTTCCACTATTACCCTCTTAGCGCTCCGAATCTTCACTTGCATTTTCTACAAAAAGAGTGTTTCATAACTGCTCAATCAAAAATATGTTTTATCTCTGTTAACTGAATTTACAGATCAGAAATAAGTTTCACAGAATGCATCTGTGTAATTTTTATTTGAAGATATTATTTTTCCCAATGTAGGCCTCTTAGCGCTTAGCATGTCCAATTGCAGTTTCTACAGAAAGAGTGTTTCAGAACGGCTCAATCAAAAGTAAGGTTCAACTCTGTTAGTTGAATGCACAGAACAGAAAGAATTTTCACAGAATGCTACTGTGTAGTTTATATTTGAATATATTCCTTTTTCCACTATTACCCTCTTAGCGCTCCGAATGTCCACTTGCATTTTCTACAGAAAGAGTGTTCAGAACTGCGCAATCAAAAGTATGGTTTAACTCTGTTAGCTTAATGAACATATCAGAAATAAGTTTCACACAATGCTTCTGTGTAGTTTTTATTTGAAGTTATTTTTTTTCCCAATATAGGCCTCTTAGCGCTCAGAATGTCCAATTGAAGTTTCTACAGAAAGAGTGTTTCAGAAAGGCTCAATCAAAAGTAAGGTTCAACTCTGTTAGTTGAATGCACAGAACAGAAAGAAGTTTCATACAATGCTTCTGTGTAGTTTATATTTGAACATATTCTTTTTTCCACTATTACCCACTTAGCGCTACGAATGTCCAGTTGCATTTTCTACAGACAGAGTGTTTCAAAACTGCTCAATCAAAAGTATGGTTTAACTCTGTTAGCTGAATGCTAAGATCAGAAAGAAGTTTCACAGAATGCTTCTGTGTAGTTTATATTTGAATATATTCCTTTTTCCACTACTACTCTCTTAGCGCTCCAAATGTCCAGTTGCATTTTCTACAGAAAGAGTGTTCAGATCTGCTCAATCAAAAGTATGGTTTAACTCTGTTAGCTGAATGCACAGATCAGAAAGAAGTTTCACAGAATGATTCTGTGTAGTTTATATTTGGAGACATTCCTTTTTCCACTATTACCCTCTTAGCGCTCCGAAACTCCACTTGCATTTTCTACAGAAAGAGTGTTTCAGAACGGGTCAATCAAAACTAAGGTTCAACTCTTTTAGTTGAACAAACAGAACAGAAAGAAGTTTCACACAATTCTTCTGTGTAGTTTTTATTTGTAGACATTCTTTTTCCCAATATAGGCCTCTTAGCGCTCAGAATGTCCAATTGCAGTTTCTACAGAAAGAGTGTTTCAGAACGGCTCAATCAAAAGTAAGGTTCAACTCTGTTAGTTGAATGCACAGAACAGAAAGAAGTTTCATACAATGCTTCTGTGTAGTATATATTTGAATATATTCTTTTTTTTACTATTACCCACTTAGCGCTACGAATGTCCAGTTGCATTTTCTACAGACAGGGTGTTTCAAAGCTGCTCAATCAAAAGTATGGTTTAACTCTGTTCGCTGGATGCTCTGATCAGAAAGAAGTTTCACAGAATGCTTCTGTGTAGTTTATATTTGAATATATTCCTTTTTCCACTACTACGCTCTTAGCGCTCCAAATGTCCAGTTGCATTTTCTACAGAAAGAGTGTTCAGATCTGCTCAATCAAAAGTATGGTTTAACTCTGTTAGCTGAATGCACAGATCAGAAAGAAGTTTCACCGAATGATTCCGTGTAGTTCATATTTGAAGACATTCCTTTTTCCACTATTACCCTCTTAGCGCTCCGAATCTCCACTTGCATTTTCTACAAAAAGAGTGTTTCATAACTGCTCAATCAAAAATATGTTTTATCTCTGTTAACTGAATTTACAGATCAGAAATAAGTTTCACAGAATGCATCTGTGTAATTTTTATTTGAAGATATTCTTTTTCCCAATGTAGGCCTCTTAGCGCTTAGCATGTCCAATTGCAGTTTCTACAGAAAGAGTGTTTCAGAACGGCTCAATCAAAAGTAAGGTTCAACTCTGTTAGTTGAATGCACAGAACAGAAAGAATTTTCACAGAATGCTACTGTGTAGTTTATATTTGAATATATTCCTTTTTCCACTATTACCCTCTTAGCGCTCCGAATGTCCACTTGCATTTTCTACAGAAAGAGTGTTCAGAACTGTGCAATCAAAAGTATGGTTTAACTCTGTTAGCTTAATGAACATATCAGAAATAAGTTTCACACAATGCTTCTGTGTAGTTTTTATTTGAAGTTATTATTTTTCCCAATATAGGCCTCTTAGCGCTCAGAATGTCCAATTGCAGTTTCTACAGAAAGAGTGTTTCAGAAAGGCTCAATCAAAAGTAAGGTTCAACTCTGTTAGTTGAATGCACAGAACAGAAAGAAGTTTCATACAATGCTTCTGTGTAGTTTATATTTGAACATATTCTTTTTTCCACTATTACCCACTTAGCGCTACGAATGTCCAGTTGCATTTTCTACAGACAGAGTGTTTCAAAACTGCTCAATCAAAAGTATGGTTTAACTCTGTTAGCTGAATGCTCAGATCAGAAAGAAGTTTCACAGAATGCTTCTGTGTAGTTTATATTTGAATATATTCCTTTTTCCACTACTACTCTCTTAGCGCTCCAAATGTCCAGTTGCATTTTCTACAGAGAGAGTGTTTCAAAACTGCTCAATCAAAAGTATGGTTTAACTCTGTTAGGTGAATGCTCAGATCAGAATGAAGTTTCACAGAATGCTTCTGTGTAGTTTATATTTGAATATATTCCTTTTTCCACTACTACTCTCTTAGCGCTCCAAATGTCCAGTTGCATTTTCTAGAGAAAGAGTGTTCAGATCTGCTCAATCAAAATATGGTTTAACTCTGTTAGCTGAATGCACAGTTCAGAAAGAAGTTTCACAGAATGATTCTGTGTAGTTTATATTTGGAGACATTCCTTTTTCCACTATTACCCTCTTAGCGCTCCGAATCTCCACTTGCATTTTCTACAGAAAGAGTGTTTCAGAACGGCTCAATCAAAACTAAGGTTCAACTCTTTTAGTTGAACAAACAGAACAGAAAGAAGTTTCACACAATTCTTCTGTGTAGTTTTTATTTGTAGACATTCTTTTTCCCAATATAGGCCTCTTAGCGCTCAGAATGTCCAATTGCAGTTTCTACAGAAAGAGTGTTTCAGAACGGCTCAATCAAAAGTAAGGTTCAACTCTGTTAGTTGAATGCACAGAACAGAAAGTAGTTTCATACAATGCTTCTGTGTAGTTTATATTTGAACATATTCTTTTTTCCACTATTACCCACTTAGCGCTACGAATGTCCAGTTGCATTTTCTACAGACAGAGTGTTTCAAAACTGCTCAATCAAAAGTATGGTTTAACTCTGTTAGCTGAATGCTCAGATCAGAAAGAAGTTTCACAGAATGCTTCTGTGTAGTTTATATATGAATATATTCCTTTTTCCACTACTACGCTCTTAGCGCTCCAAATGTCCAGTTGCATTTTCTACAGAAAGAGTGTTCAGATCTGCTCAAACAAAAGTGTGGTTTAACTCTGTTAGCTGAATGCACAGATCAGAAAGAAGTTTCACCGAATGATTCCGTGTAGTTTATATTTGAAGACATTCCATTTTCCACTATTACCCTCTTAGCGCTCCGAATCTCAACTTGCATTTTCTACAAAAAGAGTGTTTCATAACTGCTCAATCAAAAATATGTTTTATCTCTGTTAACTGAATTTACAGATAAGAAATAAGTTTCACAGAATGCATCTGTGTAGTTTTTATTTGAAGATATTCTTTTTCCCAATGTAGGCCTCTTAGCGCTTAGCATGTCCAATTGCAGTTTCTACAGAAAGAGTGTTTCAGAACGGCTCAATCAAAAGTAAGGTTCAACTCTGTTAGTTGAATGCACAGAACAGAAAGAATTTTCACAGAATGCTACTGTGTAGTTTATATTTGAATATATTCCTTTTTCCACTATTACCCTCTTAGCGCTCCTAATGTCCACTTGCATTTTCTACAGAAAGAGTGTTCAGAACTGCGCAATCAAAAGTATGGTTTAACTCTGTTAGCTTAATGAACATATCAGAAATAAGTTTCACACAATGCTTCTGTGTAGTTTTTATTTGAAGATATTATTTTTCCCAATATAGGCCTCTTAGCGCTCAGAATGTCCAATTGCAGTTTCTACAGAAAGAGTGTTTCAGAAAGGCTCAATCAAAAGTAAGTTTCAACTCTGTTAGTTGAATGCACAGAACAGAAAGAAGTTTCATACAATGCTTCTGTGTAGTTTATATTTGAACATATTCTTTTTTCCACTATTACCCACTTAGCGCTACGAATGTCCAGTTGCATTTTCTACAGACAGAGTGTTTCAAAACTGCTCAATCAAAAGTATGGTTTAACTCTGTTAGCTGAATGCTCAGATCAGAAAGAAGTTTCACAGAATGCTTCTGTGTAGTTTATATTTGAATATATTCCTTTTTACACTACTACTCTCTTAGCGCTCAAAATGTCCAATTGCATTTTCTACAGAAAGAGTGTTCAGATCTGCTCAATCAAAAGTATGGTTTAACTCTGTTAGCTGAATGCACAGATCAGAAAGAAGTTTCACAGAATGATTCTGTGTAGTTTATATTTAGAGACATTCCTTTTTCCACTATTACCCTCTTAGCGCTCCGAAACTCCACTTGCATTTTCTACAGAAAGAGTGTTTCAGAACGGGTCAATCAAAACTAAGGTACAACTCTTTTAGTTGAACAAACAGAACAGAAAAAGTTTCACACAATTCTTCTGTGTAGTTTTTATTTGTAGACATTCTTTTTCCCAATATAGGCCTCTTAGCGCTCAGAATGTCCAATTGCAGTTTCTACAGAAAGAGTGTTTCAGAACGGCTCAATCAAAAGTAAGGTTCAACTCTGTTAGTTGAATGCACAGAACAGAAAGAAGTTTCATACAATGCTTCTGTGTAGTATATATTTGAACATATTCTTTTTTTTACTATTACCCACTTAGCGCTACGAATGTCCAGTTGCATTTTCTACAGACAGGGTGTTTCAAAGCTGCTCAATCAAAAGTATGGTTTAACTCTGTTAGCTGGATGCTCTGATCAGAAAGAAGTTTCACAGAATGCTTCTGTGTAGTTTATATTTGAATATATTCCTTTTTCCACTACTACGCTCTTAGCGCTCCAAATGTCCAGTTGCATTTTCTACAGAAAGAGTGTTCAGATCTGCTCAATCAAAAGTATGGTTTAACTCTGTTAGCTGAATGCACAGATCAGAAAGAAGTTTCACCGAATGATTCCGTGTAGTTCATATTTGAAGACATTCCTTTTTCCACTATTACCCTCTTAGCGCTCCGAATCTCCACTTGCATTTTCTACAAAAAGAGTGTTTCATAACTGCTCAATCAAAAATATGTTTTATCTCTGTTAACTGAATTTACAGATCAGAAATAAGTTTCACAGAATGCATCTGTGTAATTTTTATTTGAAGATATTATTTTTCCCAATGTAGGCCTCTTAGCGCTTAGCATGTCCAATTGCAGTTTCTACAGAAAGAGTGTTTCAGAACGGCTCAATCAAAAGTAAGGTTCAACTCTGTTAGTTGAATGCACAGAACAGAAAGAATTTTCACAGAATGCTACTGTGTAGTTTATATTTGAATATATTCCTTTTTCCACTATTACCCTCTTAGCGCTCCGAATGTCCACTTGCATTTTCTACAGAAAGAGTGTTCAGAACTGCGCAATCAAAAGTATGGTTTAACTCTGTTAGCTTAATGAACATATCAGAAATAAGTTTCACACAATGCTTCTGTGTAGTTTTTATTTGAAGTTATTTTTTTTCCCAATATAGGCCTCTTAGCGCTCAGAATGTCCAATTGAAGTTTCTACAGAAAGAGTGTTTCAGAAAGGCTCAATCAAAAGTAAGGTTCAACTCTGTTAGTTGAATGCACAGAACAGAAAGAAGTTTCATACAATGCTTCTGTGTAGTTTATATTTGAACATATTCTTTTTTCCACTATTACCCACTTAGCGCTACGAATGTCCAGTTGCATTTTCTACAGACAGAGTGTTTCAAAACTGCTCAATCAAAAGTATGGTTTAACTCTGTTAGCTGAATGCTAAGATCAGAAAGAAGTTTCACAGAATGCTTCTGTGTAGTTTATATTTGAATATATTCCTTTTTCCACTACTACTCTCTTAGCGCTCCAAATGTCCAGTTGCATTTTCTACAGAAAGAGTGTTCAGATCTGCTCAATCAAAAGTATGGTTTAACTCTGTTAGCTGAATGCACAGATCAGAAAGAAGTTTCACAGAATGATTCTGTGTAGTTTATATTTGGAGACATTCCTTTTTCCACTATTACCCTCTTAGCGCTCCGAAACTCCACTTGCATTTTCTACAGAAAGAGTGTTTCAGAACGGGTCAATCAAAACTAAGGTTCAACTCTTTTAGTTGAACAAACAGAACAGAAAGAAGTTTCACACAATTCTTCTGTGTAGTTTTTATTTGTAGACATTCTTTTTCCCAATATAGGCCTCTTAGCGCTCAGAATGTCCAATTGCAGTTTCTACAGAAAGAGTGTTTCAGAACGGCTCAATCAAAAGTAAGGTTCAACTCTGTTAGTTGAATGCACAGAACAGAAAGAAGTTTCATACAATGCTTCTGTGTAGTATATATTTGAATATATTCTTTTTTTTACTATTACCCACTTAGCGCTACGAATGTCCAGTTGCATTTTCTACAGACAGGGTGTTTCAAAGCTGCTCAATCAAAAGTATGGTTTAACTCTGTTAGCTGGATGCTCTGATCAGAAAGAAGTTTCACAGAATGCTTCTGTGTAGTTTATATTTGAATATATTCCTTTTTCCACTACTACGCTCTTAGCGCTCCAAATGTCCAGTTGCATTTTCTACAGAAAGAGTGTTCAGATCTGCTCAATCAAAAGTATGGTTTAACTCTGTTAGCTGAATGCACAGATCAGAAAGAAGTTTCACCGAATGATTCCGTGTAGTTCATATTTGAAGACATTCCTTTTTCCACTATTACCCTCTTAGCGCTCCGAATCTCCACTTGCATTTTCTACAAAAAGAGTGTTTCATAACTGCTCAATCAAAAATATGTTTTATCTCTGTTAACTGAATTTACAGATCAGAAATAAGTTTCACAGAATGCATCTGTGTAATTTTTATTTGAAGATATTCTTTTTCCCAATGTAGGCCTCTTAGCGCTTAGCATGTCCAATTGCAGTTTCTACAGAAAGAGTGTTTCAGAACGGCTCAATCAAAAGTAAGGTTCAACTCTGTTAGTTGAATGCACAGAACAGAAAGAATTTTCACAGAATGCTACTGTGTAGTTTATATTTGAATATATTCCTTTTTCCACTATTACCCTCTTAGCGCTCCGAATGTCCACTTGCATTTTCTACAGAAAGAGTGTTCAGAACTGTGCAATCAAAAGTATGGTTTAACTCTGTTAGCTTAATGAACATATCAGAAATAAGTTTCACACAATGCTTCTGTGTAGTTTTTATTTGAAGTTATTATTTTTCCCAATATAGGCCTCTTAGCGCTCAGAATGTCCAATTGCAGTTTCTACAGAAAGAGTGTTTCAGAAAGGCTCAATCAAAAGTAAGGTTCAACTCTGTTAGTTGAATGCACAGAACAGAAAGAAGTTTCATACAATGCTTCTGTGTAGTTTATATTTGAACATATTCTTTTTTCCACTATTACCCATTTAGCGCTACGAATGTCCAGTTGCATTTTCTACAGACAGAGTGTTTCAAAACTGCTCAATCAAAAGTATGGTTTAACTCTGTTAGCTGAATGCTCAGATCAGAAAGAAGTTTCACAGAATGCTTCTGTGTAGTTTATATTTGAATATATTCCTTTTTCCACTACTACTCTCTTAGCGCTCCAAATGTCCAGTTGCATTTTCTACAGAGAGAGTGTTTCAAAACTGCTCAATCAAAAGTATGGTTTAACTCTGTTAGGTGAATGCTCAGATCAGAATGAAGTTTCACAGAATGCTTCTGTGTAGTTTATATTTGAATATATTCCTTTTTCCACTACTACTCTCTTAGCGCTCCAAATGTCCAGTTGCATTTTCTAGAGAAAGAGTGTTCAGATCTGCTCAATCAAAATATGGTTTAACTCTGTTAGCTGAATGCACAGTTCAGAAAGAAGTTTCACAGAATGATTCTGTGTAGTTTATATTTGGAGACATTCCTTTTTCCACTATTACCCTCTTAGCGCTCCGAATCTCCACTTGCATTTTCTACAGAAAGAGTGTTTCAGAACGGCTCAATCAAAACTAAGGTTCAACTCTTTTAGTTGAACAAACAGAACAGAAAGAAGTTTCACACAATTCTTCTGTGTAGTTTTTATTTGTAGACATTCTTTTTCCCAATATAGGCCTCTTAGCGCTCAGAATGTCCAATTGCAGTTTCTACAGAAAGAGTGTTTCAGAACGGCTCAATCAAAAGTAAGGTTCAACTCTGTTAGTTGAATGCACAGAACAGAAAGTAGTTTCATACAATGCTTCTGTGTAGTTTATATTTGAACATATTCTTTTTTCCACTATTACCCACTTAGCGCTACGAATGTCCAGTTGCATTTTCTACAGACAGAGTGTTTCAAAACTGCTCAATCAAAAGTATGGTTTAACTCTGTTAGCTGAATGCTCAGATCAGGAAGAAGTTTCACAGAATGCTTCTGTTTAGTTTATATTTAATTATATTCCTTTTTCCACTACTACGCTCTTAGCGCTCCAAATGTCCAGTTGCATTTTCTACAGAAAGAGTGTTCAGATCTGCTCAATCAAAAATATGGTTTAACTCTGTTAGCTGAATGCACAGATCAGAAAGAAGTTTCACCGAATGATTCTGTGTAGTTTATATTTGAAGACATTCCTTTTTCCACTATTACCCTCTTAGCGCTCCGAATCTCCACTTGCATTTTCTACAAAACGAGTGTTTCATAACTGCTCAATCAAAAATATGTTTTATCTCTGTTAACTGAATTTACAGATCAGAAATAAGTTTCACAGAATGCATCTGTGTAGTTTTTATTTGAAGATATTCTTTTTCCCAATGTAGGCCTCTTAGCGCTTAGCATGTCCAATTGCAGTTTCTACAGAAAGAGTGTTTCAGAACGGCTCAATCAAATGTAAGGTTCAACTCTGTTAGTTGAATGCACAGAACAGAAAGAATTTTCACAGAATGCTACTGTGTAGTTTATATTTGAATATATTCCTTTTTCCACTATTACCCTCTTAGCGCTCCGAATGTCCACTTGAATTTTCTACAGAAAGAGTGTTTCAGAACGGCTCAATCAAAAGTACGGTTTAACTCTGTTAGCTTAATGAACATATCAGAAATAAGTTTCACACAATGCTTCTGTGTAGTTTTTATTTGAAGATATTATTTTTCCCAATATAGGCCTCTTAGCGCTCAGAATGTCCAATTGCAGTTTCTACAGAAAGAGTGTTTCAGAAAGGCTCAATCAAAGTAAGGTTCAACTCTGTTAGTTGAATGCACAGAACAGAAAGAAGTTTCATACAATGCTTCTGTGTAGTTTATATTTGAACATATTCTTTTTTCCACTATTACCCACTTAGCGCTACGAATGTCCAGTTGCATTTTCTACAGACAGAGTGTTTCAAATCTGCTCAATCAAAAGTATGGTTTAACTCTGTTAGCTGAATGCTCAGATCAGAAAGAAGTTTCACAGAATGCTTCTGTGTAGTTTATATTTGAATATATTCCTTTTTCCACTACTACTCTCTTAGCGCTCCAAATGTCCAGTTGCATTTTCTACAGAAAGAGTGTTCAGATCTGCTCAATCAAAGGTATGGTTTAACTCTGTTAGCTGAATGCACAGATCAGAAAGAAGTTTCACAGAATGATTCTGTGTAGTTTATATTTGGAGACATTCCTTTTTCCACTATTACCCTCTTAGCGCTCCGAATCTCCACTTGCATTTTCTACAGAAAGAGTGTTTCAGAACGGCTCAATCAAAACTAAGGTTCAACTCTTTTAGTTGAACAAACAGAACAGAAAGAAGTTTCACACAATTCTTCTGTGTAGTTTTTATTTGTAGACATTCTTTTTCCCAATATAGGCCTCTTAGCGCTCAGAATGTCCAATTGCAGTTTCTACAGAAAGAGTGTTTCAGAACGGCTCAATCAAAAGTAAGGTTCAACTCTGTTAGTTGAATGCACAGAACAGAAAGAAGTTTCATACAATGCTTCTGTGTAGTTTATATATGAACATATTCTTTTTTCCACTATTACCCACTTAGCGCTACGAATGTCCAGTTGCATTTTCTACAGACAGAGTGTTTCAAAACTGCTCAATCAAAAGTATGGTTTAACTCTGTTAGCTGAATGCTCAGATCAGAAAGAAGTTTCACAGAATGCTTCTGTGTAGTTTATATTTGAATATATTCCTTTTTCCACTACTACGCTCTTAGCGCTCCAAATGTCCAGTTGCATTTTCTACACAAAGAGTGTTCAGATCTGCTCAATCAAAAGTATGGTTTAACTCTGTTAGCTGAATGCACAGATCAGAAAGAAGTTTCACCGAATGATTCTGTGTAGTTTATATTTGAAGACATTCCTTTTTCCACTATTACCCTCTTAGCGCTCCGAATCTCCACTTGCATTTTCTACAAAAAGAGTGTTTCATAACTGCTCAATCAAAAATATGTTTTATCTCTATTAACTGAATTTACAGATCAGAAATAAGTTTCACAGAATGCATCTGTGTAGTTTTTATTTGAAGATATTCTTTTTCCCAATGTAGGCCTCTTAGCGCTTAGCATGTCCAATTGCAGTTTCTACAGAAAGAGTGTTTCAGAACGGCTCAATCAAAAGTAAGGTTCAACTCTGTTAGTTGAATGCACAGAACAGAAAGAATTTTCACAGAATGCTACTGTGTAGTTTATATTTGAATATATTCCTTTTTCCACTATTACCCTCTTAGCGCTCCGAATGTCCACTTGCATTTTCTACAGAAAGAGTGTTCAGAACTGCGCAATCAAAAGTATGGTTTAACTCTGTTAGCTTAATGAACATATCAGAAATAAGTTTCACACAATGCTTCTGTGTAGTTTTTATTTGAAGATATTATTTATCCCAATATAGGCCTCTTAGCGCTCAGAATGTCCAATTGCAGTTTCTACAGAAAGAGTGTTTCAGAAAGGCTCAATCAAAAGTAAGGTTCAACTCTGTTAGTTGAATGCACAGAACAGAAAGAAGTTTCATACAATGCTTCTGTGTAGTTTATATTTGAACATATTCTTTTTTCCACTATTACCCACTTAGCGCTACGAATGTCCAGTTGCATTTTCTACAGACAGAGTGTTTCAAAACTGCTCAATCAAAAGTATGGTTTAACTCTGTTAGCTGAATGCTCAGATCAGAAAGAAGTTTCACAGAATGCTTCTGTGTAGTTTATATTTGAATATATTCCTTTTTCCTCTTCTACGCCCTTAGCGCTCCAAATGTCCAGATGCATTTTCAACAGAAAGAGTGTTCAGATCTGCTCAATCAAAAGTATGTTTTAACTCTGTTAGCTGAATGCACAGATCAGAAAGAAGTTTCACCGAATGATTCTGTGTAGTTTATATTTGAAGACATTCCTTTTTCCACTATTACCCTCTTAGCGCTCCGAATCTCCACTTGCATTTTCTACAGAAAGAGAGTTTCAGAACGGCTCAATCAAAACTAAGGTTCAACTCTTTTAGTTGAACAAACAGAACAGGAAGAAGTTTCACAAAATTCTTCTGTGTAGTTTTTATTTGTAGACATTCTTTTTCCCAATATAGGCCTCTTAGCGCTCAGAATGTCCAATTGCAGTTTCTACAGAAAGAGTGTTTCAGAACGGCTCAATCAAATGTAAGGTTCAATTCTGTTAGTTGAATGCACAGAACAGAAAGAAGTTTCATACAATGCTTCTGTGTAGTTTATATTTGAACATATTCTTTTTTCCACTATTACCCACTTAGCGCTACGAATGTCCAGTTGCATTTTCTACAGACAGATTGTTTCAAAACTGCTCAATCAAAAGTATGATTTAACTCTGTTAGCTGAATGCTCAGATCAGAAAGAAGTTTCACAGAATGCTTCTGTGTAGTTTATATTTGAAAATATTCCTTTTTCCACTACTACGCTCTTAGCGCTCCAAATGTCCAGTTGCATTTTCTACAGAAAGAGTGTTCAGATCTGCTCAATCAAAAGTATGGTTTAACTCTGTAAGCTGAATGCACAGATCAGAAAGATGTTTCACCGAATGATTCTTTGTAGTTTATATTTGAAGACATTCCTTTTTCCACTATTACCCACTTAGCGTTCCGAATCTCCACTTGCATTTTCTACAAAAAGAGTGTTTCATAACTGCTCAATCAAAAATATGTTTTATCTCGGTTAGCTGAATTTACAGATCAGAAATAAGTTTCACAGAATGCATCTGTGTAGTTTTTATTTGAAGATATTCTTTTTCCCAATGTAGGCCTCTTAGCGCTTAGCATGTCCAATTGCAGTTTCTACAGAAAGAGTGTTTCAGAACAGCTCAATCAAAAGTAAGGTTCAACTCTGTTAGTTGAATGCACAGAACAGAAAGGATTTTCACAGAATGCTACTGTGTAGTTTATATTTGAATATATTCCTTTTTCCACTATTACCCTCTTAGCGCTCCGAATGTCCACTTGCATTTTCTACAGAAAGAGTGTTCAGAACTGCGCAATCAAAAGTATGGTTTAACTCTGTTAGCTTAATGAACATATCAGAAATAAGTTTCACACAATGCTTCTGTGTAGTTTTTATTTGAAGATATTATTTTTCCCAATATAGGCCTCTTAGCGCTCAGAATGTCCAATTGCAGTTTCTACAGAAAGAGTGTTTCAGAAAGGCTCAATCAAAAGTAAGGTTCAACTCTGTTAGTTGAATGCACAGAACAGAAAGAAGTTTCATACAATGCTTCTGTGTAGTTTATATTTGAACATATTCTTTTTTCCACTATTACCCACTTAGCGCTACGAATGTCCAGTTGCATTTTCTACAGACAGAGTGTTTCAAAACTGCTCAATCAAAAGTATGGTTTAACTCTGTTAGCTGAATGCTCAGATCAGAAAGAAGTTTCACAGAATGCTTCTGTGTAGTTTATATTTGAATATATTCCTTTTTACACTACTACTCTCTTAGCGCTCCAAATGTCCAGTTGCATTTTCTACAGAAAGAGTGTTCAGATCTGCTCAATCAAAAGTATGGTTTAACTCTGTTAGCTGAATGCACAGATCAGAAAGAAGTTTCACCGAATGATTCTGTGTAGTTTATATTTGAAGACATTCCTTTTTCCACTATTACCCTCTTAGCGCTCCGAATCTCCACTTGCATTTTCTACAAAAAGAGTGTTTCATAACTGCTCAATCAAAAATATGTTTTATCTCTGTTAACTGAATTTACAGATCAGAAATAAGTTTCACAGAATGCATCTGTGTAGTTTTTATTTGAAGATATTGTTTTTCCCAATGTAGGCCTCTTAGCGCTTAGCATGTCCAATTGCAGTTTCTACAGAAAGAGTGTTTCAGAACGGCTCAATCAAAAGTAAGGTTCAACTCTGTTAGTTGAATGCACAGAACAGAAAGAATTTTCACAGAATGCTACTGTGTAGTTTATATTTGAATATATTCCTTTTTCCACTATTACCCTCTTAGCGCTCCGAATGTCCACTTGCATTTTCTACAGAAAGAGTGTTCAGAACTGCGCAATCAAAAGTATGGTTTAACTCTGTTAGCTTAATGAACATATCAGAAATAAGTTTCACACAATGCTTCTGTGTAGTTTTTATTTGAAGATATTATTTTTCCCAATATAGGCCTCTTAGCGCTCAGAATGTCCAATTGCAGTTTCTACAGAAAGAGTGTTTCAGAAAGGCTCAATCAAAAGTAAGGTTCAACTCTGTTAGTTGAATGCACAGAACAGAAAGAAGTTTCATACAATGCTTCTGTGTAGTTTATATTTGAACATATTCTTTTTTCCACTATTACCCACTTAGCGCTACGAATGTCCAGTTGCATTTTCTACAGACAGAGTGTTTCAAAACTGCTCAATCAAAAGTATGGTTTAACTCTGTTAGCTGAATGCTCAGATCAGAAAGAAGTTTCACAGAATGCTTCTGTGTAGTTTATATTTGAATATATTCCTTTTTCCTCTACTACGCCCTTAGCGCTCCAAATGTCCAGATGCATTTTCAACAGAAAGAGTGTTCAGATCTGCTCAATCAAAAGTATGTTTTAACTCTGTTAGCTGAATGCACAGATCAGAAAGAAGTTTCACCGAATGATTCTGTGTAGTTTATATTTGAAGACATTCCTTTTTCCACTATTACCCTCTTAGCGCTCCGAATCTCCACTTGCATTTTCTACAGAAAGAGAGTTTCAGAACGGCTCAATCAAAACTAAGGTTCAACTCTTTTAGTTGAACAAACAGAACAGGAAGAAGTTTCACAAAATTCTTCTGTGTAGTTTTTATTTGTAGACATTCTTTTTCCCAATATAGGCCTCTTAGCGCTCAGAATGTCCAATTGCAGTTTCTACAGAAAGAGTGTTTCAGAACGGCTCAATCAAATGTAAGGTTCAATTCTGTTAGTTGAATGCACAGAACAGAAAGAAGTTTCATACAATGCTTCTGTGTAGTTTATATTTGAACATATTCTTTTTTCCACTATTACCCACTTAGCGCTACGAATGTCCAGTTGCATTTTCTACAGACAGATTGTTTCAAAACTGCTCAATCAAAAGTATGATTTAACTCTGTTAGCTGAATGCTCAGATCAGAAAGAAGTTTCACAGAATGCTTCTGTGTAGTTTATATTTGAAAATATTCCTTTTTCCACTACTACGCTCTTAGCGCTCCAAATGTCCAGTTGCATTATCTACAGAAAGAGTGTTCAGATCTGCTCAATCAAAAGTATGGTTTAACTCTGTAAGCTGAATGCACAGATCAGAAAGATGTTTCACCGAATGATTCTTTGTAGTTTATATTTGAAGACATTCCTTTTTCCACTATTACCCACTTAGCGTTCCGAATCTCCACTTGCATTTTCTACAAAAAGAGTGTTTCATAACTGCTCAATCAAAAATATGTTTTATCTCTGTTAGCTGAATTTACAGATCAGAAATAAGTTTCACAGAATGCATCTGTGTAGTTTTTATTTGAAGATATTCTTTTTCCCAATGTAGGCCTCTTAGCGCTTAGCATGTCCAATTGCAGTTTCTACAGAAAGAGTGTTTCAGAACAGCTCAATCAAAAGTAAGGTTCAACTCTGTTAGTTGAATGCACAGAACAGAAAGGATTTTCACAGAATGCTACTGTGTAGTTTATATTTGAATATATTCCTTTTTCCACTATTACCCTCTTAGCGCTCCGAATGTCCACTTGCATTTTCTACAGAAAGAGTGTTCAGAACTGCGCAATCAAAAGTATGGTTTAACTCTGTTAGCTTAATGAACATATCAGAAATAAGTTTCACACAATGCTTCTGTGTAGTTTTTATTTGAAGATATTATTTTTCCCAATATAGGCCTCTTAGCGCTCAGAATGTCCAATTGCAGTTTCTACAGAAAGAGTGTTTCAGAAAGGCTCAATCAAAAGTAAGGTTCAACTCTGTTAGTTGAATGCACAGAACAGAAAGAAGTTTCATACAATGCTTCTGTGTAGTTTATATTTGAACATATTCTTTTTTCCACTATTACCCACTTAGCGCTACGAATGTCCAGTTGCATTTTCTACAGACAGAGTGTTTCAAAACTGCTCAATCAAAAGTATGGTTTAACTCTGTTAGCTGAATGCTCAGATCAGAAAGAAGTTTCACAGAATGCTTCTGTGTAGTTTATATTTGAATATATTCCTTTTTCCACTACTACTCTCTTAGCGCTCCAAATGTCCAGTTGCATTTTCTACAGAAAGAGTGTTCAGATCTGCTCAATCAAAAGTATGGTTTAACTCTGTTAGCTGAATGCACAGATCAGAAAGAAGTTTCACAGAATGATTCTGTGTAGTTTATATTTGGAGACATTCCTTTTTCCACTATTACCCTCTTAGCGCTCCGAATCTCCACTTGCATTTTCTACAGAAAGAGTGTTTCAGAACGGCTCAATCAAAACTAAGGTTCAACTCTTTTAGTTGAACAAACAGAACAGAAAGAAGTTTCACACAATTCTTCTGTGTAGTTTTTATTTGTAGACATTCTTTTTCCCAATATAGGCCTCTTAGCGCTCAGAATGTCCAATTGCAGTTTCTACAGAAAGAGTGTTTCAGAACGGCTCAATCAAAAGTAAGGTTCAACTCTGTTAGTTGAATGCACAGAACAGAAAGAAGTTTCATACAATGCTTCTGTGTAGTTTATATTTGAACATATTCTTTTTTCCACTATTACCCACTTAGCGCTACGAATGTCCAGTTGCATTTTCTACAGACAGAGTGTTTCAAAACTGCTCAATCAAAAGTATGGTTTAACTCTGTTAGCTGAATGCTCAGATCAGAAAGAAGTTTCACAGAATGCTTCTGTGTAGTTTATATTTGAATATATTCCTTTTTCCACTACTACGCTCTTAGCGCTCCAAATGTCCAGTTGCATTTTCTACAGAAAGAGTGTTCAGATCTGCTCAATCAAAAGTATGGTTTAACTCTGTTAGCTGAATGCACAGATCAGAAAGAAGTGTCACCGAATGATTCTGTGTAGTTTATATTTGAAGACATTCCTTTTTCCACTATTACCCTCTTAGCGCTCCGAATCTCCACTTGCATTTCCTACAAAAAGAGTGTTTCATAACTGCTCAATCAAAAATATGTTTTATCTCTGTTAACTGAATTTACAGATCAGAAATAAGTTTCACAGAATGCATCTGTGTAGTTTTTATTTGAAGATATTCTTTTTCGCAATGTAGGCCTCTTAGCGCTTAGCATGTCCAATTGCAGTTTCTACAGAAAGACTGTTTCAGAACGGCTCAATCAAAAGTAAGGTTCAACTCTGTTAGTTGAATGCACAGAACAGAAAGAATTTTCACAGAATGCTACTGTGTAGTTTATATTTGAATATATTCCTTTTTCCACTATTACCCTCTTAGCGCTCCGAATGTCCACTTGCATTTTCTACAGAAAGAGTGTTCAGAACTGCGCAATCAAAAGTATGGTTTAACTCTGTTAGCTTAATGAACATATCAGAAATAAGTTTCACACAATGCTTCTGTGTAGTTTTTATTTGAAGATATTATTTATCCCAATATAGGCCTCTTAGCGCTCAGAATGTCCAATTGCAGTTTCTACAGAAAGAGTGTTTCAGAAAGGCTCAATCAAAAGTAAGGTTCAACTCTGTTAGTTGAATGCACAGAACAGAAAGAAGTTTCATACAATGCTTCTGTGTAGTTTATATTTGAACATATTCTTTTTTCCACTATTACCCACTTAGCGCTACGAATGTCCAGTTGCATTTTCTACAGACAGAGTGTTTCAAAACTGCTCAATCAAAAGTATGGTTTAACTCTGTTAGCTGAATGCTCAGATCAGAAAGAAGTTTCACAGAATGCTTCTGTGTAGTTTATATTTGAATATATTCCTTTTTCCTCTTCTACGCCCTTAGCGCTCCAAATGTCCAGATGCATTTTCAACAGAAAGAGTGTTCAGATCTGCTCAATCAAAAGTATGTTTTAACTCTGTTAGCTGAATGCACAGATCAGAAAGAAGTTTCACCGAATGATTCTGTGTAGTTTATATTTGAAGACATTCCTTTTTCCACTATTACCCTCTTAGCGCTCCGAATCTCCACTTGCATTTTCTACAGAAAGAGAGTTTCAGAACGGCTCAATCAAAACTAAGGTTCAACTCTTTTAGTTGAACAAACAGAACAGGAAGAAGTTTCACAAAATTCTTCTGTGTAGTTTTTATTTGTAGACATTCTTTTTCCCAATATAGGCCTCTTAGCGCTCAGAATGTCCAATTGCAGTTTCTACAGAAAGAGTGTTTCAGAACGGCTCAATCAAATGTAAGGTTCAATTCTGTTAGTTGAATGCACAGAACAGAAAGAAGTTTCATACAATGCTTCTGTGTAGTTTATATTTGAACATATTCTTTTTTCCACTATTACCCACTTAGCGCTACGAATGTCCAGTTGCATTTTCTACAGACAGATTGTTTCAAAACTGCTCAATCAAAAGTATGATTTAACTCTGTAAGCTGAATGCTCAGATCAGAAAGAAGTTTCACAGAATGCTTCTGTGTAGTTTATATTTGAAAATATTCCTTTTTCCACTACTACGCTCTTAGCGCTCCAAATGTCCAGTTGCATTTTCTACAGAAAGAGTGTTCAGATCTGCTCAATCAAAAGTATGGTTTAACTCTGTAAGCTGAATGCACAGATCAGAAAGATGTTTCACCGAATGATTCTTTGTAGTTTATATTTGAAGACATTCCTTTTTCCACTATTACCCACTTAGCGTTCCGAATCTCCACTTGCATTTTCTACAAAAAGAGTGTTTCATAACTGCTCAATCAAAAATATGTTTTATCTCGGTTAGCTGAATTTACAGATCAGAAATAAGTTTCACAGAATGCATCTGTGTAGTTTTTATTTGAAGATATTCTTTTTCCCAATGTAGGCCTCTTAGCGCTTAGCATGTCCAATTGCAGTTTCTACAGAAAGAGTGTTTCAGAACAGCTCAATCAAAAGTAAGGTTCAACTCTGTTAGTTGAATGCACAGAACAGAAAGGATTTTCACAGAATGCTACTGTGTAGTTTATATTTGAATATATTCCTTTTTCCACTATTACCCTCTTAGCGCTCCGAATGTCCACTTGCATTTTCTACAGAAAGAGTGTTCAGAACTGCGCAATCAAAAGTATGGTTTAACTCTGTTAGCTTAATGAACATATCAGAAATAAGTTTCACACAATGCTTCTGTGTAGTTTTTATTTGAAGATATTATTTTTCCCAATATAGGCCTCTTAGCGCTCAGAATGTCCAATTGCAGTTTCTACAGAAAGAGTGTTTCAGAAAGGCTCAATCAAAAGTAAGGTTCAACTCTGTTAGTTGAATGCACAGAACAGAAAGAAGTTTCATACAATGCTTCTGTGTAGTTTATATTTGAACATATTCTTTTTTCCACTATTACCCACTTAGCGCTACGAATGTCCAGTTGCATTTTCTACAGACAGAGTGTTTCAAAACTGCTCAATCAAAAGTATGGTTTAACTCTGTTAGCTGAATGCTCAGATCAGAAAGAAGTTTCACAGAATGCTTCTGTGTAGTTTATATTTGAATATATTCCTTTTTACACTACTACTCTCTTAGCGCTCCAAATGTCCAGTTGCATTTTCTACAGAAAGAGTGTTCAGATCTGCTCAATCAAAAGTATGGTTTAACTCTGTTAGCTGAATGCACAGATCAGAAAGAAGTTTCACCGAATGATTCTGTGTAGTTTATATTTGAAGACATTCCTTTTTCCACTATTACCCTCTTAGCGCTCCGAATCTCCACTTGCATTTTCTACAAAAAGAGTGTTTCATAACTGCTCAATCAAAAATATGTTTTATCTCTGTTAACTGAATTTACAGATCAGAAATAAGTTTCACAGAATGCATCTGTGTAGTTTTTATTTGAAGATATTATTTTTCCCAATGTAGGCCTCTTAGCGCTTAGCATGTCCAATTGCAGTTTCTACAGAAAGAGTGTTTCAGAACGGCTCAATCAAAAGTAAGGTTCAACTCTGTTAGTTGAATGCACAGAACAGAAAGAATTTTCACAGAATGCTACTGTGTAGTTTATATTTGAATATATTCCTTTTTCCACTATTACCCTCTTAGCGCTCCGAATGTCCACTTGCATTTTCTACAGAAAGAGTGTTCAGAACTGCGCAATCAAAAGTATGGTTTAACTCTGTTAGCTTAATGAACATATCAGAAATAAGTTTCACACAATGCTTCTGTGTAGTTTTTATTTGAAGATATTATTTTTCCCAATATAGGCCTCTTAGCGCTCAGAATGTCCAATTGCAGTTTCTACAGAAAGAGTGTTTCAGAAAGGCTCAATCAAAAGTAAGGTTCAACTCTGTTAGTTGAATGCACAGAACAGAAAGAAGTTTCATACAATGCTTCTGTGTAGTTTATATTTGAACATATTCTTTTTTCCACTATTACCCACTTAGCGCTACGAATGTCCAGTTGCATTTTCTACAGACAGAGTGTTTCAAAACTGCTCAATCAAAAGTATGGTTTAACTCTGTTAGCTGAATGCTCAGATCAGAAAGAAGTTTCACAGAATGCTTCTGTGTAGTTTATATTTGAATATATTCCTTTTTCCTCTACTACGCCCTTAGCGCTCCAAATGTCCAGATGCATTTTCAACAGAAAGAGTGTTCAGATCTGCTCAATCAAAAGTATGTTTTAACTCTGTTAGCTGAATGCACAGATCAGAAAGAAGTTTCACCGAATGATTCTGTGTAGTTTATATTTGAAGACATTCCTTTTTCCACTATTACCCTCTTAGCGCTCCGAATCTCCACTTGCATTTTCTACAGAAAGAGAGTTTCAGAACGGCTCAATCAAAACTAAGGTTCAACTCTTTTAGTTGAACAAACAGAACAGGAAGAAGTTTCACAAAATTCTTCTGTGTAGTTTTTATTTGTAGACATTCTTTTTCCCAATATAGGCCTCTTAGCGCTCAGAATGTCCAATTGCAGTTTCTACAGAAAGAGTGTTTCAGAACGGCTCAATCAAATGTAAGGTTCAATTCTGTTAGTTGAATGCACAGAACAGAAAGAAGTTTCATACAATGCTTCTGTGTAGTTTATATTTGAACATATTCTTTTTTCCACTATTACCCACTTAGCGCTACGAATGTCCAGTTGCATTTTCTACAGACAGATTGTTTCAAAACTGCTCAATCAAAAGTATGATTTAACTCTGTTAGCTGAATGCTCAGATCAGAAAGAAGTTTCACAGAATGCTTCTGTGTAGTTTATATTTGAAAATATTCCTTTTTCCACTACTACGCTCTTAGCGCTCCAAATGTCCAGTTGCATTATCTACAGAAAGAGTGTTCAGATCTGCTCAATCAAAAGTATGGTTTAACTCTGTAAGCTGAATGCACAGATCAGAAAGATGTTTCACCGAATGATTCTTTGTAGTTTATATTTGAAGACATTCCTTTTTCCACTATTACCCACTTAGCGTTCCGAATCTCCACTTGCATTTTCTACAAAAAGAGTGTTTCATAACTGCTCAATCAAAAATATGTTTTATCTCTGTTAGCTGAATTTACAGATCAGAAATAAGTTTCACAGAATGCATCTGTGTAGTTTTTATTTGAAGATATTCTTTTTCCCAATGTAGGCCTCTTAGCGCTTAGCATGTCCAATTGCAGTTTCTACAGAAAGAGTGTTTCAGAACAGCTCAATCAAAAGTAAGGTTCAACTCTGTTAGTTGAATGCACAGAACAGAAAGGATTTTCACAGAATGCTACTGTGTAGTTTATATTTGAATATATTCCTTTTTCCACTATTACCCTCTTAGCGCTCCGAATGTCCACTTGCATTTTCTACAGAAAGAGTGTTCAGAACTGCGCAATCAAAAGTATGGTTTAACTCTGTTAGCTTAATGAACATATCAGAAATAAGTTTCACACAATGCTTCTGTGTAGTTTTTATTTGAAGATATTATTTTTCCCAATATAGGCCTCTTAGCGCTCAGAATGTCCAATTGCAGTTTCTACAGAAAGAGTGTTTCAGAAAGGCTCAATCAAAAGTAAGGTTCAACTCTGTTAGTTGAATGCACAGAACAGAAAGAAGTTTCATACAATGCTTCTGTGTAGTTTATATTTGAACATATTCTTTTTTCCACTATTACCCACTTAGCGCTACGAATGTCCAGTTGCATTTTCTACAGACAGAGTGTTTCAAAACTGCTCAATCAAAAGTATGGTTTAACTCTGTTAGCTGAATGCTCAGATCAGAAAGAAGTTTCACAGAATGCTTCTGTGTAGTTTATATTTGAATATATTCCTTTTTCCTCTACTACGCCCTTAGCGCTCCAAATGTCCAGATGCATTTTCAACAGAAAGAGTGTTCAGATCTGCTCAATCAAAAGTATGTTTTAACTCTGTTAGCTGAATGCACAGATCAGAAAGAAGTTTCACCGAATGATTCTGTGTAGTTTATATTTGAAGACATTCCTTTTTCCACTATTACCCTCTTAGCGCTCCGAATCTCCACTTGCATTTTCTACAGAAAGAGAGTTTCAGAACGGCTCAATCAAAACTAAGGTTCAACTCTTTTAGTTGAACAAACAGAACAGGAAGAAGTTTCACAAAATTCTTCTGTGTAGTTTTTATTTGTAGACATTCTTTTTCCCAATATAGGCCTCTTAGCGCTCAGAATGTCCAATTGCAGTTTCTACAGAAAGAGTGTTTCAGAACGGCTCAATCAAATGTAAGGTTCAATTCTGTTAGTTGAATGCACAGAACAGAAAGAAGTTTCATACAATGCTTCTGTGTAGTTTATATTTGAACATATTCTTTTTTCCACTATTACCCACTTAGCGCTACGAATGTCCAGTTGCATTTTCTACAGACAGATTGTTTCAAAACTGCTCAATCAAAAGTATGATTTAACTCTGTTAGCTGAATGCTCAGATCAGAAAGAAGTTTCACAGAATGCTTCTGTGTAGTTTATATTTGAAAATATTCCTTTTTCCACTACTACGCTCTTAGCGCTCCAAATGTCCAGTTGCATTATCTACAGAAAGAGTGTTCAGATCTGCTCAATCAAAAGTATGGTTTAACTCTGTAAGCTGAATGCACAGATCAGAAAGATGTTTCACCGAATGATTCTTTGTAGTTTATATTTGAAGACATTCCTTTTTCCACTATTACCCACTTAGCGTTCCGAATCTCCACTTGCATTTTCTACAAAAAGAGTGTTTCATAACTGCTCAATCAAAAATATGTTTTATCTCTGTTAGCTGAATTTACAGATCAGAAATAAGTTTCACAGAATGCATCTGTGTAGTTTTTATTTGAAGATATTCTTTTTCCCAATGTAGGCCTCTTAGCGCTTAGCATGTCCAATTGCAGTTTCTACAGAAAGAGTGTTTCAGAACAGCTCAATCAAAAGTAAGGTTCAACTCTGTTAGTTGAATGCACAGAACAGAAAGGATTTTCACAGAATGCTACTGTGTAGTTTATATTTGAATATATTCCTTTTTCCACTATTACCCTCTTAGCGCTCCGAATGTCCACTTGCATTTTCTACAGAAAGAGTGTTCAGAACTGCGCAATCAAAAGTATGGTTTAACTCTGTTAGCTTAATGAACATATCAGAAATAAGTTTCACACAATGCTTCTGTGTAGTTTTTATTTGAAGATATTATTTTTCCCAATATAGGCCTCTTAGCGCTCAGAATGTCCAATTGCAGTTTCTACAGAAAGAGTGTTTCAGAAAGGCTCAATCAAAAGTAAGGTTCAACTCTGTTAGTTGAATGCACAGAACAGAAAGAAGTTTCATACAATGCTTCTGTGTAGTTTATATTTGAACATATTCTTTTTTCCACTATTACCCACTTAGCGCTACGAATGTCCAGTTGCATTTTCTACAGACAGAGTGTTTCAAAACTGCTCAATCAAAAGTATGGTTTAACTCTGTTAGCTGAATGCTCAGATCAGAAAGAAGTTTCACAGAATGCTTCTGTGTAGTTTATATTTGAATATATTCCTTTTTCCACTACTACTCTCTTAGCGCTCCAAATGTCCAGTTGCATTTTCTACAGAAAGAGTGTTCAGATCTGCTCAATCAAAAGTATGGTTTAACTCTGTTAGCTGAATGCACAGATCAGAAAGAAGTTTCACAGAATGATTCTGTGTAGTTTATATTTGGAGACATTCCTTTTTCCACTATTACCCTCTTAGCGCTCCGAATCTCCACTTGCATTTTCTACAGAAAGAGTGTTTCAGAACGGCTCAATCAAAACTAAGGTTCAACTCTTTTAGTTGAACAAACAGAACAGAAAGAAGTTTCACACAATTCTTCTGTGTAGTTTTTATTTGTAGACATTCTTTTTCCCAATATAGGCCTCTTAGCGCTCAGAATGTCCAATTGCAGTTTCTACAGAAAGAGTGTTTCAGAACGGCTCAATCAAAAGTAAGGTTCAACTCTGTTAGTTGAATGCACAGAACAGAAAGAAGTTTCATACAATGCTTCTGTGTAGTTTATATTTGAACATATTCTTTTTTCCACTATTACCCACTTAGCGCTACGAATGTCCAGTTGCATTTTCTACAGACAGAGTGTTTCAAAACTGCTCAATCAAAAGTATGGTTTAACTCTGTTAGCTGAATGCTCAGATCAGAAAGAAGTTTCACAGAATGCTTCTGTGTAGTTTATATTTGAATATATTCCTTTTTCCACTACTACGCTCTTAGCGCTCCAAATGTCCAGTTGCATTTTCTACAGAAAGAGTGTTCAGATCTGCTCAATCAAAAGTATGGTTTAACTCTGTTAGCTGAATGCACAGATCAGAAAGAAGTGTCACCGAATGATTCTGTGTAGTTTATATTTGAAGACATTCCTTTTTCCACTATTACCCTCTTAGCGCTCCGAATCTCCACTTGCATTTCCTACAAAAAGAGTGTTTCATAACTGCTCAATCAAAAATATGTTTTATCTCTGTTAACTGAATTTACAGATCAGAAATAAGTTTCACAGAATGCATCTGTGTAGTTTTTATTTGAAGATATTCTTTTTCGCAATGTAGGCCTCTTAGCGCTTAGCATGTCCAATTGCAGTTTCTACAGAAAGACTGTTTCAGAACGGCTCAATCAAAAGTAAGGTTCAACTCTGTTAGTTGAATGCACAGAACAGAAAGAATTTTCACAGAATGCTACTGTGTAGTTTATATTTGAATATATTCCTTTTTCCACTATTACCCTCTTAGCGCTCCGAATGTCCACTTGCATTTTCTACAGAAAGAGTGTTCAGAACTGCGCAATCAAAAGTATGGTTTAACTCTGTTAGCTTAATGAACATATCAGAAATAAGTTTCACACAATGCTTCTGTGTAGTTTTTATTTGAAGATATTATTTTCCCAATATAGGCCTCTTAGCGCTCAGAATGTCCAATTGCAGTTTCTACAGAAAGAGTGTTTCAGAAAGGCTCAATCAAAAGTAAGGTTCAACTCTGTTAGTTGAATGCACAGAACAGAAAGAAGTTTCATACAATGCTTCTGTGTAGTTTATATTTGAACATATTCTTTTTTCCACTATTACCCACTTAGCGCTACGAATGTCCAGTTGCATTTTCTACAGACAGAGTGTTTCAAAACTGCTCAATCAAAAGTATGGTTTAACTCTGTTAGCTGAATGCTCAGATCAGAAAGAAGTTTCACAGAATGCTTCTGTGTAGTTTATATTTGAATATATTCCTTTTTACACTACTACTCTCTTAGCGCTCCAAATGTCCAGTTGCATTTTCTACAGAAAGAGTGTTCAGATCTGCTCAATCAAAAGTATGGTTTAATTCTGTTAGCTGAATGCACAGATCAGAAAGAAGTTTCACAGAATGATTCTGTGTAGTTTATATTTGGAGACATTCCTTTTTCCACTATTACCCTCTTAGCGCTCCGAAACTCCACTTGCATTTTCTACAGAAAGAGTGTTTCAGAACGGCTCAATCAAAACTAAGGTTCAACTCTTTTAGTTGAACAAACAGAACAGAAAGAAGTTTCACACAATTCTTCTGTGTAGTTTTTATTTGTAGACATTCTTTTTCCCAATATAGGCCTCGTAGCGCTCAGAATGTCCAATTGCAGTTTCTACAGAAAGAGTGTTTCAGAACGGCTCAATCAAAAGTAAGGTTCAACTCTGATAGTTGAATGCACAGAACAGAAAGAAGTTTCATACAATGCTTCTGTGTAGTATATATTTGAACATATTCTTTTTTTTACTATTACCCACTTAGCGCTACGAATGTCCAGTTGCATTTTCTACAGACAGGGTGTTTCAAAACTGCTCAATCAAAAGTATGGTTTAACTCTGTTAGCTGGATGCTCTGATCAGAAAGAAGTTTCACAGAATGCTTCTGTGTAGTTTATATTTGAATATATTCCTTTTTCCACTACTACGCTCTTAGCGCTCCAAATCTCCAGTTGCATTTTCTACAGAAAGAGTGTTCAGATCTGCACAATCAAAAGTATGGTTTAACTCTGTTAGCTGAATGCACAGATCAGAAAGAAGTTTCACCGAATGATTCCGTGTAGTTCATATTTGAAGACATTCCTTTTTCCACTATTACCCACTTAGCGCTCCGAAACTCCACTTGCATTTTCTACAAAAAGAGTGTTTCATAACTGCTCAATCAAAAATATGTTTTATCTCTGTTAACTGAATTTACAGATCAGAAATAAGTTTCACAGAATGCATCTGTGTAGTTTTTATTTGAAGATATTATTTTTCCCAATGTAGGCCTCTTAGCGCTTAGCATGTCCAATTGCAGTTTCTACAGAAAGAGTGTTTCAGAACGGCTCAATCAAAAGTAAGGTTCAACTCTGTTAGTTGAATGCACAGAACAGAAAGAATTTTCACAGAATGCTACTGTGTAGTTTATATTTGAATATATTCCTTTTTCCACTATTACCCTCTTAGCGCTCCGAATGTCCACTTGCATTTTCTACAGAAAGAGTGTTCAGAACTGCGCAATCAAAAGTATGGTTTAACTCTGTTAGCTTAATGAACATATCAGAAATAAGTTTCACACAATGCTTCTGTGTAGTTTTTATTTGAAGATATTATTTTTCCCAATATAGGCCTCTTAGCGCTCAGAATGTCCAATTGCAGTTTCTACAGAAAGAGTGTTTCAGAAAGGCTCAATCAAAAGTAAGGTTCAACTCTGTTAGTTGAATGCACAGAACAGAAAGAAGTTTCATACAATGCTTCTGTGTAGTTTATATTTGAACATATTCTTTTTTCCACTATTACCCACTTAGCGCTACGAATGTCCAGTTGCATTTTCTACAGACAGAGTGTTTCAAAACTGCTCAATCAAAAGTATGGTTTAACTCTGTTAGCTGAATGCTCAGATCAGAAAGAAGTTTCACAGAATGCTTCTGTGTAGTTTATATTTGAATATATTCCTTTTTCCTCTACTACGCCCTTAGCGCTCCAAATGTCCAGATGCATTTTCAACAGAAAGAGTGTTCAGATCTGCTCAATCAAAAGTATGTTTTAACTCTGTTAGCTGAATGCACAGATCAGAAAGAAGTTTCACCGAATGATTCTGTGTAGTTTATATTTGAAGACATTCCTTTTTCCACTATTACCCTCTTAGCGCTCCGAATCTCCACTTGCATTTTCTACAGAAAGAGAGTTTCAGAACGGCTCAATCAAAACTAAGGTTCAACTCTTTTAGTTGAACAAACAGAACAGGAAGAAGTTTCACAAAATTCTTCTGTGTAGTTTTTATTTGTAGACATTCTTTTTCCCAATATAGGCCTCTTAGCGCTCAGAATGTCCAATTGCAGTTTCTACAGAAAGAGTGTTTCAGAACGGCTCAATCAAATGTAAGGTTCAATTCTGTTAGTTGAATGCACAGAACAGAAAGAAGTTTCATACAATGCTTCTGTGTAGTTTATATTTGAACATATTCTTTTTTCCACTATTACCCACTTAGCGCTACGAATGTCCAGTTGCATTTTCTACAGACAGATTGTTTCAAAACTGCTCAATCAAAAGTATGATTTAACTCTGTTAGCTGAATGCTCAGATCAGAAAGAAGTTTCACAGAATGCTTCTGTGTAGTTTATATTTGAAAATATTCCTTTTTCCACTACTACGCTCTTAGCGCTCCAAATGTCCAGTTGCATTATCTACAGAAAGAGTGTTCAGATCTGCTCAATCAAAAGTATGGTTTAACTCTGTAAGCTGAATGCACAGATCAGAAAGATGTTTCACCGAATGATTCTTTGTAGTTTATATTTGAAGACATTCCTTTTTCCACTATTACCCACTTAGCGTTCCGAATCTCCACTTGCATTTTCTACAAAAAGAGTGTTTCATAACTGCTCAATCAAAAATATGTTTTATCTCTGTTAGCTGAATTTACAGATCAGAAATAAGTTTCACAGAATGCATCTGTGTAGTTTTTATTTGAAGATATTCTTTTTCCCAATGTAGGCCTCTTAGCGCTTAGCATGTCCAATTGCAGTTTCTACAGAAAGAGTGTTTCAGAACAGCTCAATCAAAAGTAAGGTTCAACTCTGTTAGTTGAATGCACAGAACAGAAAGGATTTTCACAGAATGCTACTGTGTAGTTTATATTTGAATATATTCCTTTTTCCACTATTACCCTCTTAGCGCTCCGAATGTCCACTTGCATTTTCTACAGAAAGAGTGTTCAGAACTGCGCAATCAAAAGTATGGTTTAACTCTGTTAGCTTAATGAACATATCAGAAATAAGTTTCACACAATGCTTCTGTGTAGTTTTTATTTGAAGATATTATTTTTCCCAATATAGGCCTCTTAGCGCTCAGAATGTCCAATTGCAGTTTCTACAGAAAGAGTGTTTCAGAAAGGCTCAATCAAAAGTAAGGTTCAACTCTGTTAGTTGAATGCACAGAACAGAAAGAAGTTTCATACAATGCTTCTGTGTAGTTTATATTTGAACATATTCTTTTTTCCACTATTACCCACTTAGCGCTACGAATGTCCAGTTGCATTTTCTACAGACAGAGTGTTTCAAAACTGCTCAATCAAAAGTATGGTTTAACTCTGTTAGCTGAATGCTCAGATCAGAAAGAAGTTTCACAGAATGCTTCTGTGTAGTTTATATTTGAATATATTCCTTTTTCCACTACTACTCTCTTAGCGCTCCAAATGTCCAGTTGCATTTTCTACAGAAAGAGTGTTCAGATCTGCTCAATCAAAAGTATGGTTTAACTCTGTTAGCTGAATGCACAGATCAGAAAGAAGTTTCACAGAATGATTCTGTGTAGTTTATATTTGGAGACATTCCTTTTTCCACTATTACCCTCTTAGCGCTCCGAATCTCCACTTGCATTTTCTACAGAAAGAGTGTTTCAGAACGGCTCAATCAAAACTAAGGTTCAACTCTTTTAGTTGAACAAACAGAACAGAAAGAAGTTTCACACAATTCTTCTGTGTAGTTTTTATTTGTAGACATTCTTTTTCCCAATATAGGCCTCTTAGCGCTCAGAATGTCCAATTGCAGTTTCTACAGAAAGAGTGTTTCAGAACGGCTCAATCAAAAGTAAGGTTCAACTCTGTTAGTTGAATGCACAGAACAGAAAGAAGTTTCATACAATGCTTCTGTGTAGTTTATATTTGAACATATTCTTTTTTCCACTATTACCCACTTAGCGCTACGAATGTCCAGTTGCATTTTCTACAGACAGAGTGTTTCAAAACTGCTCAATCAAAAGTATGGTTTAACTCTGTTAGCTGAATGCTCAGATCAGAAAGAAGTTTCACAGAATGCGTCTGTGTAGTTTATATTTGAATATATTCCTTTTTCCACTACTACGCTCTTAGCGCTCCAAATGTCCAGTTGCATTTTCTACAGAAAGAGTGTTCAGATCTGCTCAATCAAAAGTATGGTTTAACTCTGTTAGCTGAATGCACAGATCAGAAAGAAGTGTCACCGAATGATTCTGTGTAGTTTATATTTGAAGACATTCCTTTTTCCACTATTACCCTCTTAGCGCTCCGAATCTCCACTTGCATTTCCTACAAAAAGAGTGTTTCATAACTGCTCAATCAAAAATATGTTTTATCTCTGTTAACTGAATTTACAGATCAGAAATAAGTTTCACAGAATGCATCTGTGTAGTTTTTATTTGAAGATATTCTTTTTCGCAATGTAGGCCTCTTAGCGCTTAGCATGTCCAATTGCAGTTTCTACAGAAAGAGTGTTTCAGAACGGCTCAATCAAAAGTAAGGTTCAACTCTGTTAGTTGAATGCACAGAACAGAAAGAATTTTCACAGAATGCTACTGTGTAGTTTATATTTGAATATATTCCTTTTTCCACTATTACCCTCTTAGCGCTCCGAATGTCCACTTGCATTTTCTACAGAAAGAGTGTTCAGAACTGCGCAATCAAAAGTATGGTTTAACTCTGTTAGCTTAATGAACATATCAGAAATAAGTTTCACACAATGCTTCTGTGTAGTTTTTATTTGAAGATATTATTTTCCCAATATAGGCCTCTTAGCGCTCAGAATGTCCAATTGCAGTTTCTACAGAAAGAGTGTTTCAGAAAGGCTCAATCAAAAGTAAGGTTCAACTCTGTTAGTTGAATGCACAGAACAGAAAGAAGTTTCATACAATGCTTCTGTGTAGTTTATATTTGAACATATTCTTTTTTCCACTATTACCCACTTAGCGCTACGAATGTCCAGTTGCATTTTCTACAGACAGAGTGTTTCAAAACTGCTCAATCAAAAGTATGGTTTAACTCTGTTAGCTGAATGCTCAGATCAGAAAGAAGTTTCACAGAATGCTTCTGTGTAGTTTATATTTGAATATATTCCTTTTTACACTACTACTCTCTTAGCGCTCCAAATGTCCAGTTGCATTTTCTACAGAAAGAGTGTTCAGATCTGCTCAATCAAAAGTATGGTTTAATTCTGTTAGCTGAATGCACAGATCAGAAAGAAGTTTCACAGAATGATTCTGTGTAGTTTATATTTGGAGACATTCCTTTTTCCACTATTACCCTCTTAGCGCTCCGAAACTCCACTTGCATTTTCTACAGAAAGAGTGTTTCAGAACGGCTCAATCAAAACTAAGGTTCAACTCTTTTAGTTGAACAAACAGAACAGAAAGAAGTTTCACACAATTCTTCTGTGTAGTTTTTATTTGTAGACATTCTTTTTCCCAATATAGGCCTCGTAGCGCTCAGAATGTCCAATTGCAGTTTCTACAGAAAGAGTGTTTCAGAACGGCTCAATCAAAAGTAAGGTTCAACTCTGATAGTTGAATGCACAGAACAGAAAGAAGTTTCATACAATGCTTCTGTGTAGTATATATTTGAACATATTCTTTTTTTTACTATTACCCACTTAGCGCTACGAATGTCCAGTTGCATTTTCTACAGACAGGGTGTTTCAAAACTGCTCAATCAAAAGTATGGTTTAACTCTGTTAGCTGGATGCTCTGATCAGAAAGAAGTTTCACAGAATGCTTCTGTGTAGTTTATATTTGAATATATTCCTTTTTCCACTACTACGCTCTTAGCGCTCCAAATGTCCAGTTGCATTTTCTACAGAAAGAGTGTTCAGATCTGCACAATCAAAAGTATGGTTTAACTCTGTTAGCTGAATGCACAGATCAGAAAGAAGTTTCACCGAATGATTCCGTGTAGTTCATATTTGAAGACATTCCTTTTTCCACTATTACCCACTTAGCGCTCCGAAACTCCACTTGCATTTTCTACAAAAAGAGTGTTTCATAACTGCTCAATCAAAAATATGTTTTATCTCTGTTAACTGAATTTACAGATCAGAAATAAGTTTCACAGAATGCATCTGTGTAATTTTTATTTGAAGATATTCTTTTTCCCAATGTAGGCCTCTTAGCGCTTAGCATGTCCAATTGCAGTTTCTACAGAAAGACTGTTTCAGAACGGCTCAATCAAAAGTAAGGTTCAACTCTGTTAGTTGAATGCACAGAACAGAAAGAATTTTCACAGAATGCTACTGTGTAGTTTATATTTGAATATATTCCTTTTTCCACTATTACCCTCTTAGCGCTCCGAATGTCCACTTGCATTTTCTACAGAAAGAGTGTTCAGAACTGCGCAATAAAAAGTATGGTTTAACTCTGTTAGCTTAATGAACATATCAGAAATAAGTTTCACACAATGCTTCTGTGTAGTTTTTATTTGAAGATATTATTTTTCCCAATATAGGACTCTTAGCGCTCAGAATGTCCAATTGCAGTTTCTACAGAAAGAGTGTTTCAGAAAGGCTCAATCAAAAGTAAGGTTCAACTCTGTTAGTTGAATGCACAGAACAGAAAGAAGTTTCATACAATGCTTCTGTGTAGTTTATATTTGAACATATTCTTTATTCCACTATTACCCACTTAGCGCTACGAATGTCCAGTTGCATTTTCTACAGACAGAGTGTTTCAAAACTGCTCAATCAAAAGTATGGTTTAACTCTGTTAGCTGAATGCTCAGATCAGAAAGAAGTTTCACAGAATGCTTCTGTGTAGTTTATATTTGAATATATTCCTTTTTCCACTACTACTCTCTTAGCGCTCCAAATGTCCAGTTGCATTTTCTAGAGAAAGAGTGTTCAGATCTGCTCAATCAAAATATGGTTTAACTCTGTTAGCTGAATGCACACTTCAGAAAGAAGTTTCACAGAATGATTCTGTGTAGTTTATATTTGGAGACATTCCTTTTTCCACTATTACCCTCTTAGCGCTCTGAATTTCCACTTGCAATTTCTACAGAAAGAGTGTTTCAGAACGGCTCAATCAAAAGTAAGGTTCAACTCTTTTAGTTGAACAAACAGAACAGAAAAAAGTTTCACACAATTCTTCTGTGTAGTTTTTATTTGTAGACATTCTTTTTCCCAATATAAGCCTCTTAGCGCTCAGAATGTCCAATTGCAGTTTCTACAGAAAGAGTGTTTCAGAACGGCTCAATCAAAAGTAAGGTTCAACTCTGTTAGTTGAATGCACAGAACAGAAAGAAGTTTCATACAATGCTTCTGTGTAGTTCATATTTGAACATATTCTTTTTTCCACTATTACCCAGTTAGCGCTACGAATGTCCAGTTGCATTTTCTACAGACAGAGTGTTTCAAAACTGCTCAATCAAAAGTATGGTTTAACTCTGTTAGCTGAATGCTCAGATCAGAAAGAAGTTTCACAGAATGCTTCTGTGTAGTTTATATTTGAATATATTCCTTTTTCCACTACTACGCTCTTAGCGCTCCAAATGTCCAGTTGCATTTTCTACAGAAAGAGTGTTCAGATCTGCTCAATCAAAAGTATGGTTTAACTCTGTTAGCTGAATGCACAGATCAGAAAGAAGTTACACCGAATGATTCTGTGTAGTTTATATTTGAAGACATTCCTTTTTCCACTATTACCCACTTAGCGCTCCGAATCTCCACTTGCATTTTCTACAAAAAGAGTGTTTCATAACTGCTCAATCAAAAATATGTTTTATCTCTGTTAACTGAATTTACAGATCAGAAATAAGTTTCACAGAATGCATCTGTGTAGTTTTTATTTGAAGATATTCTTTTTCCCAATGTAGGCCTCTTAGCGCTTAGCATGTCCAATTGCAGTTTCTACAGAAAGAGTGTTTCAGAACGGCTCAATCAAAAGTAAGGTTCAACTCTGTTAGTTGAATGCACAGAACAGAAAGTATTTTCACAGAATGCTACTGTGTAGTTTATATTTGAATATATTCCTTTTTCCACTATTACCGTCTTAGCGCTCCGAATGTCCACTTGCATTTTCTACAGAAAGAGTGTTCAGAACTGCGCAATCAAAAGTATGGTTTAACTCTGTTAGCTTAATGAACATATCAGAAATAAGTTTCACACAATGCTTCTGTGTAGTTTTTATTTGATGATATTATTTTTCCCAATATAGGCCTCTTAGCGCTCAGAATGTCCAATTGCAGTTTCTACAGAAAGAGTGTTTCAGAAAGGCTCAATCAAAAGTAGGGTTCAACTCTGTTAGTTGAATGCACAGAACAGAAAGAAGTTTCATACAATGCTTCTGTGTAGTTTATATTTGAACATATTCTTTTTTCCACTATTACCCACTTAGCGCTACGAATGTCCAGTTGCATTTTCTACAGACAGAGTGTTTCAAAACTGCTCAATCAAAAGTATGGTTTAACTCTGTTAGCTGAATGCTCAGATCAGAAAGAAGTTTCACAGAATGCATCTGTGTAGTTTATATTTGAATATATTCCTTTTTCCACTACTACTCTCTTAGCGCTCCAAATGTCCAGTTGCATTTTCTACAGACAGAGTGTTTCAAAACTGCTCAATCAAAAGTATGGTTTAACTCTGTTAGCTGAATGCTCAGATCAGAAAGTAGTTTCACAGAATGCTTCTGTGTAGTTTATATTTGAATATATTCCTTTTTCCACTACTACTCTCTTAGCACTCCAAATGTCCAGTTGCATTTTCTAGAGAAAGAGTGTTCAGATCTGCTCAATCAAAATATGGTTTAACTCTGTTAGCTGAATGCACAGTTCAGAAAGAAGTTTCACAGAATGATTCTGTGTAGTTTATATTTGGAGACATTCCTTTTTCCACTATTACCCTGTTAGCGCTCCGAATCTCCACTTGCATTTTCTACAGAAAGAGTGTTTCAGAACGGCTCAATCAAAAGTAAGGTTCAACTCTTTTAGTTGAACAAACAGAACAGAAAGAAGTTTCACACAATTCTTCTGTGTAGTTTTTATTTGTAGACATTCTTTTTCCCAATATAGGCCTCTTAGCGCTCAGAATGTCCAATTGCAGTTTCTACAGAAAGAGTGTTTCAGAACGGCTCAATCAAAAGTAAGGTTCAACTCTGTTAGTTGAATGCACAGAACAGAAAGAAGTTTCATACAATGCTTCTGTGTAGTTCATATTTGAACATATTCTTTTTTCCACTATTACCCACTTAGCGCTACTAATGTCCAGTTGCATTTTCTACAGACAGAGTGTTTCAAAACTGCTCAATCAAAAGTATGGTTTAACTCTGTTAGCTGAATGCTCAGATCAGAAAGAAGTTTCACAGAATGCTTCTGTGTAGTTTATATATGAATATATTCCTTTTTCCACTACTACGGTCTTAGCGCTCCAAATGTCCAGTTGCATTTTCTACAGAAAGAGTGTTCAGATCTGCTCAATCAAAAGTATGGTTTAACTCTGTTAGCTGAATGCACAGATCAGAAAGAAGTTTCACCGAATGATTCTGTGTAGTTTATATTTGAAGACATTCCTTTTTCCACTATTACCCTCTTAGCGCTCCGAATCTCCACTTGCATTTTCTACAAAAAGAGTGTTTCATAACTGCTCAATCAAAAATATGTTTTATCTCTGTTAACTGAATTTACAGATCAGAAATAAGTTTCACAGAATGCATCTGTGTAGTTTTTATTTGAAGATATTCTTTTTCCCAATGTAGGCCTCTTAGCGCTTAGCATGTCCAATTGCAGTTTCTACAGAAAGAGTGTTTCAGAACGGCTCAATCAAAAGTAAGGTTCAACTCTGTTAGTTGAATGCACAGAACAGAAAGAATTTTCACAGAATGCTACTGTGTAGTTTATATTTGAATATATTCCTTTTTCCACTATTACCCTCTTAGCGCTCCGAATGTCCACTTGAATTTTCTACAGAAAGAGTGTTCAGAACTGCGCAATCAAAAGTATGGTTTAACTCTGTTAGCTTAATGAACATATCAGAAATAAGTTTCACACAATGCTTCTGTGTAGTTTTTATTTGAAGATATTATTTTTCCCAATAGAGGCCTCTTAGCGCTCAGAATGTCCGATTGCAGTTTCTACAGAAAGAGTGTTTCAGAAAGGCTCAATCAAAAGTAAGGTTCAACTCTGTTAGTTTAATGCACAGAACAGAAAGAAGTTTCATACAATGCTTCTGTGTAGTTTATATTTGAACATATGCTTTTTTCCACTATTACCCATTTAGCGCTACGAATATCCAGTTGCATTTTCTACAGACAGAGTGTTTCAAAACTGCTCAATCAAAAGTATGGTTTAACTCTGTTAGCTGAATGCTCAGATCAGAAAGAAGTTTCACAGAATGCTTCTGTGTAGTTTATATTTGAATATATTCCTTTTTCCACTACTACTCCCTTAGCGCTCCAAATGTCCAGTTGCATTTTCTACAGAAAGAGTGTTCAGATCTGCTCAATCAAAAGTATGGTTTAATTCTGTTAGCTGAATGCACAGATCAGAAAGAAGTTTCACAGAATGATACTGTGTAGTTTATATTTGGAGACATTCCTTTTTCCACTATTACCCTCTTAGCGCTCCGAATCTCCACTTGCATTTTCTACAGAAAGAGTGTTTCAGAACGGCTCAATGAAAACTAAGGTTCAACTCTTTTAGTTGAACAAACAGAACAGAAAGGAGTTTCACACAATTCTTCTGTGTAGTTTTTATTTGTAGACATACTTTTTCCCAATATAGGCCTCTTAGCGCTCAGAATGTCCAATTGCAGTTTCTACATAAAGAGTGTTTCAGAACGGCTCAATCAAAAGTAAGGTTCAACTCTGTTAGTTGAATGCACAGAACAGAAAGAAGTTTCATACAATGCTTCTGTGTAGTTTATATTTGAACATATTCTTTTTTCCACAATTACCCACTTAGCGCTACGAATCTCCACTTGCATTTTCTACAAAAAGAATGTTTCATAACTGCTCAATCAAAAATATGTTTTATCTCTGTTAACTGAATTTACACATCAGAAATAAGTTTCACAGAATGCATCTGTGTAGTTTTTATTTGAAGATATTCTTTTTCCCAATGTAGGCCTCTTAGCGCTTAGCATGTCCAATTGCAGTTTCTACAGAAAGAGTGTTTCAGAACGGCTCAATCAAAAGTAAGGTTCAACTCTGTTAGTTGAATGCACAGAACAGAAAGAATTTTCACAGAATGCTACTGTGTAGTTTATATTTGAATATATTCCTTTTTCCACTATTACCCTCTTAGCGCTCCGAATGTCCACTTGCATTTTCTACAGAAAGAGTGTTCAGAACTGCGCAATCAAAAGTATGGTTTAACTCTGTTAGCTTAATGAACATATCAGAAATAAGTTTCACACAATGCTTCTGTGTAGTTTTTATTTGAAGATATTATTTTTCCCAATAGAGGCCTCTTAGCGCTCAGAATGTCCGATTGCAGTTTCTACAGAAAGAGTGTTTCAGAAAGGCTCAATCAAAAGTAAGGTTCAACTCTGTTAGTTTAATGCACAGAACAGAAAGAAGTTTCATACAATGCTTCTGTGTAGTTTATATTTGAACATATGCTTTTTTCCACTATTACCCATTTAGCGCTACGAATGTCCAGTTGCATTTTCTACAGACAGAGTGTTTCAAAACTGCTCAATCAAAAGTATGGTTTAACTCTGTTAGCTGAATGCTCAGATCAGAAAGAAGTTTCACAGAATGCTTCTGTGTAGTTTATATTTGAATATATTCCTTTTTCCACTACTACTCCCTTAGCGCTCCAAATGTCCAGTTGCATTTTCTACAGAAAGAGTGTTCAGATCTGCTCAATCAAAAGTATGGTTTAATTCTGTTAGCTGAATGCACAGATCAGAAAGAAGTTTCACAGAATGATTCTGTGTAGTTTATATTTGGAGACATTCCTTTTTCCACTATTACCCTCTTAGCGCTCCGAATCTCCACTTGCATTTTCTACAGAAAGAGTGTTTCAGAACGGCTCAATGAAAACTAAGGTTCAACTCTTTTAGTTGAACAAACAGAACAGAAAGGAGTTTCACACAATTCTTCTGTGTAGTTTTTATTTGTAGACATTCTTTTTCCCAATATAGGCCTCTTAGCGCTCAGAATGTCCAATTGCAGTTTCTACAGAAAGAGTGTTTCAGAACGGCTCAATCAAAAGTAAGGTTCAACTCTGTTAGTTGAATGCACAGAACAGAAAGAAGTTTCATACAATGCTTCTGTGTAGTTTATATTTGAACATATTCTTTTTTCCACAATTACCCACTTAGCGCTACGAATCTCCACTTGCATTTTCTACAAAAAGAATGTTTCATAACTGCTCAATCAAAAATATGTTTTATCTCTGTTAACTGAATTTACACATCAGAAATAAGTTTCACAGAATGCATCTGTGTAGTTTTTATTTGAAGATATTCTTTTTCCCAATGTAGGCCTCTTAGCGCTTAGCATGTCCAATTGCAGTTTCTACAGAAAGAGTGTTTCAGAACGGCTCAATCAAAAGTAAGGTTCAACTCTGTTAGTTGAATGCACAGAACAGAAAGAATGTTCACAGAATGCTACTGTGTAGTTTATATTTGAATATATTCCTTTTTCCACTATTACCCTCTTAGCGCTCCGAATGTCCACTTGCATTTTCTACAGAAAGAGTGTTCAGAACTGCGCAATCAAAAGTATGGTTTAACTCTGTTAGCTTAATGAACATATCAGAAATAAGTTTCACACAATGCTTCTGTGTAGTTTTTATTTGATGATATTATTTTTCCCAATATAGGCCTCTTAGCGCTCAGAATGTCCAATTGCAGTTTCTACAGAAAGAGTGTTTCAGAAAGGCTCAATCAAATGTAAGGTTCAACTCTGTTAGTTGAATGCACAGAACAGAAAGAAGTTTCATACAATGCTTCTGTGTAGTTTATATTTGAACATATTCTTTTTTCCACTATTACCGACTTAGCGCTACGAATGTCCAGTTGCATTTTCTACAGACAGAGTGTTTCAAAACCGCTCAATCAAAAGTATGGTTTAACTCTGTTAGCTGAATGCTCAGATCAGAAAGAAGTTTCACAGAATGCTTCTGTGTAGTTTATATTTGAATATATTCCTTTTTCCACTACTACTCTCTTAGCGCTCCAAATGTCCAGTTGCATTTTCTACAGACAGTGTTTCAAAACTGCTCAATCAAAAGAATGGTTTAACTCTGTTAGCTGAATGCTCAGATCAGAAAGAAGTTTCACAGAATGCTTCTGTGTAGTTTATATTTGAATATATTCCTTTTTCCACTACTACTCTCTTAGCGCTCCAAATGTCCAGTTGCATTTTCTAGAGAAAGAGTGTTCAGATCTGCTCAATCAAAATATGGTTTAACTCTGTTAGCTGAATGCACAGTTCAGAAAGAATTTTCACAGAATGATTCTGTGTAGTTTATATTTGGAGACATTCCTTTTTCCACTATTACCCTCTTAGCGCTCTGAATCTCCACTTGCATTTTCTACAGAAAGAGTGTTTCAGAACGGCTCAATCAAAAGTAAGGTTCAACTCTTTTAGTTGAACAAACAGAACAGAAAGAAGTTTCACACAATTCTTCTGTGTAGTTTTTATTTGTAGACATTCTTTTTCCCAATATAGGCCTCTTAGCGCTCAGAATGTCCAATTGCAGTTTCTACAGAAAGAGTGTTTCAGAACGGCTCAATCAAAAGTAAGGTTCAACTCTGTTAGTTGAATGCACAGAACAGAAAGAAGTTTCATACAATGCTTCTGTGTAGTTTATATTTGAACATATTCTTTTTTCCACTATTACCCACTTAGCGCTACGAATGTCCAGTTGCATTTTCTACAGACAGAGTGTTTAAACACTGCTCAATCAAAAGTATGGTTTAACTCTGTTAGCTGAATGCTCAGATCAGAAAGAAGTTTCACAGAATGCTTCTGTGTAGTTTATATTTGAATATATTCCTTTTTCCACTACTACGCTCTTAGCGCTCCAAATGTCCAGTTGCATTTTCTACAGAAAGAGTGTTCAGATCTGCTCAATCAAAAGTATGGTTTAACTCTGTTAGCTGAATGCACAGATCAGAAAGAAGTTTCACCGAATGATTCCGTGTAGTTTATAATTGAAGACATTCCTTTTTCCACTATTACCCTCTTAGCGCTCCGAATCTCCTCTTGCATTTTCTACAAAAAGAGTGTTTCATAACTGCTCAATCAAAAATATGTTTTATCTCTGTTAACTGAATTTAGAGATCAGAAATAAGTTTCACAGAATGCATCTGTGTAGTTTTTATTTGAAGATATTCTTTTTCCCAATGTAGGCCTCTTAGCGCTTAGCATGTCCAATTGCAGTTTCTACAGAAAGAGTGTTTCAGAACGGCTCAATCAAAAGTAAGGTTCAACTCTGTTAGTTGAATGCACAGAACAGAAAGAATTTTCACAGAATGCTACTGTGTAGTTTATATTTGAATATATTCCTTTTTCCACTATTACCCTCTTAGCGCTCCGAATGTCCACTTGCATTTTCTACAGAAAGAGTGTTCAGAACTGCGCAATCAAAAGTATGGTTTAACTCTGTTAGCTTAATGAACATATCAGAAATAAGTTTCACACAATGCTTCTGTGTAGTTTTTATTTGAAGATATTATTTTTCCCAATATAGGCCTCTTAGCGCTCAGAATGTCCAATTGCAGTTTCTACAGAAAGAGTGTTTCAGAAAGGCTCAATCAAAAGTAAGGTTCAAGTCTGTTAGTTGAATGCACAGAACAGAAAGAAGTTTCATACAATGCTTCTGTGTAGTTTATATTTGAACATATTCTTTTTTCCACTATTACCCACTTAGCGCTACCAATGTCCAGTTGCATTTTCTACAGACAGAGTGTTTCAAAACTGCTCAATCAAAAGTATGGTTTAACTCTGTTACCTGAATGCTCAGATCAGAAAGAAGTTTCACAGAATGCATCTGTGTAGTTTATATTTGAATATATTCCTTTTTCCACTACTACTCTCTTAGCGCTCCAAATGTCCAGTTGCATTTTCTACAGACAGAGTGTTTCAAAACTGCTCAATCAAAAGTATGGTTTAACTCTGTTAGCTGAATGCTCAGATCAGAAAGAAGTTTCACAGAATGCTTCTGTGTAGTTTATATTTGAATATATTCCTTTTTCCACTACTACTCTCTTAGCGCTCCAAATGTCCAGTTGCATTTTCTAGAGAAAGAGTGTTCAGATCTGCTCAATCAAAATATGGTTTAATTCTGTTAGCTGAATGCACAGTTCAGAAAGAAGTTTCACAGAATGATTCTGTGTAGTTTATATTTGGAGACATTCCTTTTTCCACTATTACCCTCTTAGCGCTCCGAAACTCCACTTGCATTTTCTACAGAAAGAGTGTTTCAGAACGGCTCAATCAAAAGTAAGGTTCAACTCTTTTAGTTGAACAAACAGAACAGAAAGAAGTTTCACACAATTCTTCTGTGTAGTTTTTATTTGTAGACATTCTTTTTCCCAATATAGGCCTCTTAGCGCTCAGAATGTCCAATTGCAGTTTCTACAGAAAGAGTGTTTCAGAACGGCTCAATCAAAAGTAAGGTTCAACTCTGTTAGTTGAATGCACAGAACAGAAAGAAGTTTCATACAATGCTTCTGTGTAGTTCATATTTGAACATATTCTTTTTTCCACTATTACCCACTTAGCGCTACGAATGTCCAGTTGCATTTTCTACAGACAGAGTGTTTCAAAACCGCTCAATCAAAAGTATGGTTTAACTCTGTTAGCTGAATGCTCAGATCAGAAAGAAGTTTCACAGAATGCTTCTGTGTAGTTTATATTTGAATATATTCCTTTTTCCACTACTACTCTCTTAGCGCTCCAAATGTCCAGTTGCATTTTCTACAGAAAGAGTGTTCAGATCTGCTCAATCAACAGTATGGTTTAACTCTGTTAGCTGAATGCACAGATCAGAAAGAAGTTTCACAGAATGATTCTGTGTAGTTTATATTTGGAGACATTACTTTTTCCACTATTACCCTCTTAGCGCCCCGAATCTCCACTTGCATTTTCTACAGAAAGAGTGTTTCAGAACGGCTCAATCAAAACTAAGGTTCAACTCTTTTAGTTGAACAAACAGAACAGAAAGAAGTTTCACACAATTCTTCTGTGTAGTTTTTATTTGTAGACATTCTTTTTCCCAATATAGACCTCTTAGCGCTCAGAATGTCCAGTTGCAGTTTCTACAGAAAGAGTGTTTCAGAACGGCTCAATCAAAAGTAAGGTTCAACTCTGTTAGTTGAATGCACAGAACAGAAAGAAGTTTCATACAATGCTTCTGTGTAGTTTATATTTGAACATATACTTTTTTCCACTATTACCCACTTAGCGCTACGAATGTCCAGTTGCATTTTCTACAGACAGAGTGTTTCAAAACTGCTCAATCAAAAGTATGGTTTAACTCTGTTAGCTGAATGCTCAGATCAGAAAGAAGTTTCACAGAATGCTTCTGTGTAGTTTATATTTGAATATATTCCTTTTTCCACTACTACGCTCTTAGCGCTCCAAATGTCCAGTTGCATTTTCTACAGAAAGAGTGTTCAGATCTGCTCAATCAAAAGTATGGTTTAACTCTGTTAGCTGAATGCACAGATCAGAAAGAAGTTTCACCGAATGATTCTGTGTAGTTTACATTTGAAGACATTCCTTTTTCCACTATTACACTCGTAGCGCTCCGAATCTCTACTTGCATTTTCTACAAAAGAGTGTTTCATAACTGCTCAATCAAAAATATGTTTTATCTCTGTTAACTGAATTTACAGATCAGAAATAAGTTTCACAGAATGCTTCTGTGTAGTTTTTATTTGAAGATATTCTTTTTCCCAATGTAGGCCTCTTAGCGCTTAGCATGTCCAATTGCAGTTTCTACAGAAAGAGTGTTTCAGAACGGCTCAATCAAAAGTAAGGTTCAACTCTGTTAGGTGAATGCACAGAACAGAAAGAATTTTCACAGAATGCTACTGTGTAGTTTATATTTGAATATATTCCTTTTTCCACTATTACCCTCTTAGCGCTCCGAATGTCCACTTGCATTTTCTACAGAAAGAGTGTTCAGAACTGCGCAATCAAAAGTATGGTTTAACTCTGTTAGCTTAATGAACATATCAGAAATAAGTTTCACACAATGCTTCTGTGTAGTTTTTATTTGATGATATTATTTTTCCCAATATAGGCCTCTTAGCGCTCAGAATGTCCAATTGCAGTTTCTACAGAAAGAGTGTTTCAGAAAGGCTCAATCAAAAGTAAGGTTCAACTCTGTTAGTTGAATGCACAGAACAGAAAGAAGTTTCATACAATGCTTCTGTGTAGTTTATATTTGAACATATTATTTTTTCCACTATTACCCACTTAGCGCTACGAATGTCCAGTTGCATTTTCTACAGACAGAGTGTTTCAAAACTGCTCAATCAAAAGTATGGTTTAACTCTGTTAGCTGAATGCTCAGATCAGAAAGAAGTTTCACAGAATGCATCTGTGTAGTTTATATTTGAATATATTCCTTTTTCCACTACTACTCTCTTAGCGCTCCAAATGTCCAGTTGCATTTTCTACAGACAGTGTTTCAAAACTGCTCAATCAAAAGAATGGTTTAACTCTGTTAGCTGAATGCTCAGATCAGAAAGAAGTTTCACAGAATGCTTCTGTGTAGTTTATATTTGAATATATTCCTTTTTCCACTACTACTCTCTTAGCGCTCCAAATGTCCAGTTGCATTTTCTAGAGAAAGAGTGTTCAGATCTGCTCAATCAAAATATGGTTTAACTCTGTTAGCTGAATGCACAGTTCAGAAAGAAGTTTCACAGAATGATTCTGTGTAGTTTATATTTGGAGACATTCCTTTTTCCACTATTACCCTCTTAGCGCTCTGAATCTCCACTTGCATTTTCTACAGAAAGAGTGTTTCAGAACGGCTCAATCAAAAGTAAGGTTCAACTCTTTTAGTTGAACAAACAGAACAGAAAGAAGTTTCACACAATTCTTCTGTGTAGTTTTTATTTGTAGACATTCTTTTTCCCAATATAGGCCTCTTAGCGCTCAGAATGTCCAATTGCAGTTTCTACAGAAAGAGTGTTTCAGAACGGCTCAATCAAAAGTAAGGTTCAACTCTGTTAGTTGAATGCACAGAACAGAAAGAAGTTTCATACAATGCTTCTGTGTAGTTCATATTTGAACATATTCTTTTTTCCACTATTACCCACTTAGCGCTACGAATGTCCAGTTGCATTTTCTACAGACAGAGTGTTTCAAAACTGCTCAATCAAAAGTATGGTTTAACTCTGTTAGCTGAATGCTCAGATCAGAAAGAAGTTTCACAGAATGCTTCTGTGTAGTTTATATTTGAATATATTCCTTTTTGCACTACTACGCTCTTAGCGCTCCAAATGTCCAGTTGCATTTTCTACAGAAAGAGTGTTCAGATCTGCTCAATCAAAAGTATGGTTTAACTCTGTTAGCTGAATGCACAGATCAGAAAGATGTTTCACCGAATGATTCTGTGTAGTTTATATTTGAAGACATTCCTTTTTCCACTATTACCCTCTTAGCGCTCCGAATCTCCACTTGCATTTTCTACAAAAAGAGTGTTTCATAACTGCTCAATCAAAAATATGTTTTATCTCTGTTAACTGAATTTACAGATCAGAAATAAGTTTCACAGAATGCATCTGTGTAGTTTTTATTTGAAGATATTATTTTTCCCAATGTAGGCCTCTTAGCGCTTAGCATGTCCAATTGCAGTTTCTACAGAAAGAGTGTTTCAGAACGGCTCAATCAAAAGTAAGGTTCAACTCTGTTAGTTGAATGCACAGAACAGAATGAATTTTCACAGAATGCTACTGTGTAGTTTATATTTGAATATATTCCTTTTTCCACTATTACCCTCTTAGCGCTCCGAATGTCCACTTGCATTTTCTACAGAAAGAGTGTTCAGAACTGCGCAATCAAAAGTATGGTTTAACTCTGTTAGCTTAATGAACATATCAGAAATAAGTTTCACACAATGCTTCTGTGTAGTTTTTATTTGAAGATATTTTTTTTCCCAATATAGGCCTCTTAGCGCTCAGAATGTCCAATTGCAGTTTCTACAGAAAGAGTGTTTCAGAAAGGCTCAATCAAATGTAAGGTTCAACTCTGTTAGTTGAATGCACAGAACAGAAAGAAGTTTCATACAATGCTTCTGTGTAGTTTATATTAGGATATATTCTTTTTTCCACTATTTCCCACTTAGCGCGACGAATGTCCAGTTGCATTTTCTACATACAGAGTGTTTCAAAACTGCTCAATCAAAAGTATGGTTTAACTCTGTTAGCTGAATGCTCAGATCAGAAAGAAGTTTCACAGAATGCTTCTGTGTAGTTTATATTTGAATATATTCCTTTTTCCACTACTACTCTCTTAGCGCTCCAAATGTCCAGTTGCATTTTCTACAGAAAGAGAGTTCAGATCTGCTCAATCAAAAGTATGGTTTAACTCTGTTAGCTGAATGCACAGATCAGAAAGAAGTTTCACAGAATGATTCTGTGTAGTTTATATTTGGAGACATTCCTTTTTCCACGATTACCCTCTTAGCGCTCCGAATCTCCACTTGCATTTTCTACAGAAAGTGTGTTTCAGAACGGCTCAATCAAAACTAAGGTTGAACTCTTTTAGTTGAACAAACAGAACAGAAAGAAGTTTCACACAATTCTTCTGTGTAGTTTTTATTTGTAGACATTCTTTTTCCCAATATAGGCCTCTTAGCGCTCAGAATGTCCAATTGTAGTTTCTACAGAAAGAGTGTTTCAGAACGGCTCAATCAAAAGTAAGGTTCAACTCTGTTTGTTGAATGCAAAGAACAGAAAGAAGTTTCATACAATGCTTCTGTGTAGTTTATATTTGAACATATTCTTTTTTCCACTATTACCCACTTAGCGCTACGAATGTCCAGTTGCATTTTCTACAGACAGAGTGTTTCAAAACTGCTCAATCAAAAGTATGGTTTAACTCTGTTAGCTGAATGCTCAGATCAGAAAGAAGTTTCACAGAATGCTTCTGTGTAGTTTATATTTGAATATATTCCTTTTTCCACTACTACGCTCTTAGCGCTCCAAATGTCCAGTTGCATTTTCTACAGAAAGAGTGTTCAGATCTGCTCAATCAAAAGTATGGTTTAACTCTGTTAGCTGAATGCACAGATCAGAAAGAAGTTTCACCGAATGATTCTGTGTAGTTTATATTTGAAGACATTCCTTTTTCCACTATTACCCTCTTAGCGCTCCGAATCTCCACTTGCATTTTCTACAAAAAGAGTGTTTCATAACTGCTCAATCAAAAATATGTTTTATCTCTGTTAACTGGATTTACAGATCAGAAATAAGTTTCACAGAATGCATCTGTGTAGTTTTTATTTGAAGATATTCTTTTTCCCAATGTAGGCCTCTTAGCGCTTAGCATGTCCAATTGCAGTTTCTACAGAAAGAGTGTTTCAGAACGGCTCAATCAAAAGTAAGGTTCAACTCTGTTAGTTGAATGCACAGAACAGAAAGAATTTTCACAGAATGCTACTGTGTAGTTTATATTTGATTATATTCCTTTTTCCACTATTACCCTCTTAGCGCTCCGAATGTCCACTGGCATTTTCTACAAAAAGAGTGTTCAGAACTGCGCAATCAAAAGTATGGTTTAACTCTGTTAGCTTAATGAACATATCAGAAATAAGTTTCACACAATGCATCTGTGTAGTTTTTATTTGAAGATATTATTTTTCCCAATATAGGCCTCTTAGCGCTCAGAATGTCCAATTGCAGTTTCTACAGAAAGAGTGTTTCAGAAAGGCTCAATCAAATGTAAGGTTCAACTCTGTTAGTTGAATGCACAGAACAGAAAGAAGTTTCATACAATGCTTCTGTGTAGTTTATATTAGAACATATTCTTTTTTCCACTATTTCCCACTTAGCGCGACGAATGTCCAGTTGCATTTTCTACATACAGAGTGTTTCAAAACTGCTCAATCAAAAGTATGGTTTAACTCTGTTAGCTGAATGCTCAGATCAGAAAGAAGTTTCACAGAATGCTTCTGTGTAGTTTATATTTGAATATATTCCTTTTTCCACTACTACTCTCTTAGCGCTCCAAATGTCCAGTTGCATTTTCTACAGAAAGAGCGTTCAGATCTGCTCAATCAAAAGTATGGTTTAACTCTGTTAGCTGAATGCACAGATCAGAAAGAAGTTTCACAGAATGATTCTGTGTAGTTTATATTTGGAGACATTCCTTTTTCCACTATTACCCTCTTAGCGCTCCGAATCTCCACTTGCATTTTCTACAGAAAGAGTGTTTCAGAACGGCTCAATCAAAACTAAGGTTCAACTCTTTTAGTTGAACAAACAGAACAGAAAGAAGTTTCACACAATTCTTCTGTGTAGTTTTTATTTGGAGACATTCTTTTTCCCAATATAGGCCTCTTAGCGCTCAGAATGTCCAATTGCAGTTTCTACAGAAAGAGTGTTTCAGAACGGCTCAATCAAAATTAAGGTTCAACTCTGTTAGTTGAATGAACAGAACAGAAAGTAGTTTCATACAATGCTTCTGTGTAGTTTATATTTGAACATATTCTTTTTTCCACTATTACCCACTTAGCGCTACGAATGTCCAGTTGCATTTTCTACAGACAGAGTGTTTCAAAACTGCTCAATCAAAAGTATGGTTTAACTCTGTTAGCTGAATGCTCAGATCAGAAAGAAGTTTCACAGAATGCTTCTGTGTAGTTTATATTTGAATATATTCCTTTTTCCACTACTACGCTCTTAGCGCTCCAAATGTCCAGTTGCATTTTCTACAGAAAGAGTGTTCAGATCTGCTCAATCAAAAGTATGGTTTAACTCTGTTAGCTGAATGCACAGATCAGAAAGAATTTTCACCGAATGATTCTGTGTAGTTTATATTTGAAGACATTCCTTTTTCCACTATTACCCTCTTAGCGCTCCGAATCTCCACTTGCATTTTCTACAAAAAGAGTGTTTCATAACTGCTCAATCAAAAATATGTTTTATCTCTGTTAACTGAATTTACAGATCAGAAATAAGTTTCACAGAATGCATCTGTGTAGTTTTTATTTGAAGATATTCTTTTTCCCAATGTAGGCCTCTTAGCGCTTAGCATGTCCAATTGCAGTTTCTACAGAAAGAGTGTTTCAGAACGGCTCAATCAAAAGTAAGGTTCAACTCTGTTAGTTGAATGCACAGAAAAGAAAGAATTTTCACAGAATGCTACTGTGTAGTTTATATTTGAATATATTCCTTTTTCCACTATTACCCTCTTAGCGCTCCGAATGTCCACTTGCATTTTCTACAGAAAGAATGTTCAGAACTGCGCAATCAAAAGTATGGTTTAACTCTGTTAGCTTAATGAACATATCAGAAATAAGTTTCACACAATGCTTCTGTGTAGTTTTTATTTGAAGATATTATTTTTCCCAATATAGGCCTCTTAGCGCTCAGAATGTCCAATTGCAGTTTCTACAGAAAGAGTGTTTCAGAAAGGCTCAATCAAAAGTAAGGTTCAACTCTGTTAGTTGAATGAACAGAACAGAAAGAAGTTTCATACAATGCTTCTGTGTAGTTTATATTTGAACATATTCTTTTTTCCAATATTACCCACTTAGCGCTACGAATGTCTAGTTGCATTTTCTACAGACAGAGTGTTTCAAAACTGCTCAATCAAAAGTATGGTTTAACTCTGTTAGCTGAATGCTCAGATCAGAAAGAAGTTTCACAGAATGCTTCTGTGTAGTTTATATTTGAATATATTCCTTTTTCCACTACTACTCTCTTAGCGCTCCAAATGTAAAGTTGCATTTTCTACAGAAAGAGAGTTCAGATCTGCTCAATCAAAAGTATGGTTTAACTCTGTTAGCTGAATGCACAGATCAGAAAGATGTTTCACAGAATGATTCTGTGTAGTTTATATTTGGAGACATTCCTTTTTCCACGATTACCCTCTTAGCGCTCCGAATCTCCACTTGCATTTCCTACAGAAAGAGTGTTTCAGAACGGCTCAATCAAAACTAAGGTTGAACTCTTTTAGTTGAACAAACAGAACAGAAAGAAGTTTCACACAATTCTTCTGTGTAGTTTTTATTTGTAGACATTCTTTTTCCCAATATAGGCCTCTTAGCGCTCAGAATGTCCAATTGCAGTTTCTACAGAAAGAGTGTTTCAGAACGGCTCAATCAAAAGTAAGGTTCAACTCTGTTTGTTGAATGCACAGAACAGAAAGAAGTTTCATACAATGCTTCTGTGTAGTTTATATTTGAACATATTCTTTTTTCCACTATTACCCACTTAGCGCTACGAATGTCCAGTTGCATTTTCTACAGACAGAGTGTTTCAAAACTGCTCAATCAAAAGTATGGTTTAAATCTGTTAGCTGAATGCTCAGATCAGAAAGAAGTTTCACAGAATGCTTCTGTGTAGTTTATATTTGAATATATTCCTTTTTCCACTGCTACGCTCTTAGCGCTCCAAATGTCCAGTTGCATTTTCTACAGAAAGAGTGTTCAGATCTGCTCAATCAAAAGTATGGTTTAACTCTGTTAGCTGAATGCACAGATCAGAAAGAAGTTTCACCGAATGATTCTGTGTAGTTTATATTTGAAGACATTCCTTTTTCCACTATTACCCTCTTAGCGCTCCGAATCTCCACTTGCATTTTCTACAAAAAGAGTGTTTCATAACTGCTCAATCAAAAATATGTTTTATCTCTGTTAACTGGATTTACAGATCAGAAATAAGTTTCACAGAATGCATCTGTGTAGTTTTTATTTGAAGATATTCTTTTTCCCATTGTAGGCCTCTTAGCGCTTAGCATGTCCAATTGCAGTTTCTACAGAAAGAGTGTTTCAGAACGGCTCAATCAAAAGTAAGGTTCAACTCTGTTAGTTGAATGCACAGAACAGAAAGAATTTTCACAGAATGCTACTGTGTAGTTTATATTTGATTATATTCCTTTTTCCACTATTACCCTCTTAGCGCTCCGAATGTCCACTTGCATTTTCTACAAAAAGAGTGTTCAGAACTGCGCAATCAAAAGTATGGTTTAACTCTGTTAGCTTAATGAACATATCAGAAATAAGTTTCACACAATGCATCTGTGTAGTTTTTATTTGAAGATATTATTTTTCCCAATATAGGCCTCTTAGCGCTCAGAATGTCCAATTGCAGTTTCTACAGAAAGAGTGTTTCAGAAAGGCTCAATCAAATGTAAGGTTCAACTCTGTTAGTTGAATGCACAGAACAGAAAGAAGTTTCATACAATGCTTCTGTGTAGTTTATATTAGAACATATTCTTTTTTCCACTATTTCCCACTTAGCGCGACGAATGTCCAGTTGCATTTTCTACATACAGAGTGTTTCAAAACTGCTCAATCAAAAGTATGGTATAACTCTGTTAGCTGAATGCTCAGATCAGAAAGAAGTTTCACAGAATGCTTCTGTGTAGTTTATATTTGAATATATTCCTTTTTCCACTACTACTCTCTTAGCGCTCCAAATGTCCAGTTGCATTTTCTACAGAAAGAGCGTTCAGATCTGCTCAATCAAAAGTATGGTTTAACTCTGTTAGCTGAATGCACAGATCAGAAAGAAGTTTCACAGAATGATTCTGCGTAGTTTATATTTGGAGACATTCCTTTTTCCACTATTACCCTCTTAGCGCTCCGAATCTCGACTTGCATTTTCTACAGAAAGAGTGTTTCAGAACTGCTCAATCAAAACTAAGGTTCAACTCTTTTAGTTGAACAAACAGAACAGAAAGAAGTTTCACACAATTCTTCTGTGTAGTTTTTATTTGGAGACATTCTTTTTCCCAATATAGGCCTCTTAGCGCTCAGAATGTCCAATTGCAGTTTCTACAGAAAGAGTGTTTCAGAACGGCTCAATCAAAAGTAAGGTTCAACTCTGTTAGTTGAATGAACAGAACAGAAAGTAGTTTCATACAATGCTTCTGTGTAGTTTATATTTGAACATATTCTTTTTTCCACTATTACCCACTTAGCGCTACGAATGTCCAGTTGCATTTTCTACAGACAGAGTGTTTCAAAACTGCTCAATCAAAAGTATGGTTTAACTCTGTTAGCTGAATGCTCAGATCAGAAAGAAGTTTCACAGAATGCTTCTGTGTAGTTTATATTTGAATATATTCCTTTTTCCACTACTACGCTCTTAGCGCTCCAAATGTCCAGTTGCATTTTCTACAGAAAGAGTGTTCAGATCTGCTCAATCAAAAGTATGGTTTAACTCTGTTAGCTGAATGCACAGATCAGAAAGAATTTTCACCGAATGATTCTGTGTAGTTTATATTTGAAGACATTCCTTTTTCCACTATTACCCTCTTAGCGCTCCGAATCTCCACTTGCATTTTCTACAAAAAGAGTGTTTCATAACTGCTCAATCAAAAATATGTTTTATCTCTGTTAACTGAATTTACAGATCAGAAATAAGTTTCACAGAATGCATCTGTGTAGTTTTTATTTGAAGATATTCTTTTTCCCAATGTAGGCCTCTTAGCGCTTAGCATGTCCAATTGCAGTTTCTACAGAAAGAGTGTTTCAGAACGGCTCAATCAAAAGTAAGGTTCAACTCTGTTAGTTGAATGCACAGAAAAGAAAGAATTTTCACAGAATGCTACTGTGTAGTTTATATTTGAATATATTCCTTTTTCCACTATTACCCTCTTAGCGCTCCGAATGTCCACTTGCATTTTCTACAGAAAGAATGTTCAGAACTGCGCAATCAAAAGTATGGTTTAACTCTGTTAGCTTAATGAACATATCAGAAATAAGTTTCACACAATGCTTCTGTGTAGTTTTTATTTGAAGATATTATTTTTCCCAATATAGGCCTCTTAGCGCTCAGAATGTCCAATTGCTGTTTCTACAGAAAGAGTGTTTCAGAAAGGCTCAATCAAAAGTAAGGTTCAACTCTGTTAGTTGAATGCACAGAACAGAAAGAAGTTTCATACAATGCTTCTGTGTAGTTTATATTTGAACATATTCTTTTTTCCAATATTACCCACTTAGCGCTACGAATGTCTAGTTGCATTTTCTACAGACAGAGTGTTTCAAAACTGCTCAATCAAAAGTATGGTTTAACTCTGTTAGCTGAATGCTCAGATCAGAAAGAAGTTTCACAGAATGCTTCTGTGTAGTTTATATTTGAATATATTCCTTTTTCCACTACTACTCTCTTAGTGCTCCAAATGTAAAGTTGCATTTTCTACAGAAAGAGAGTTCAGATCTGCTCAATCAAAAGTATGGTTTAACTCTGTTAGCTGAATGCACAGATCAGAAAGATGTTTCACAGAATGATTCTGTGTAGTTTATATTTGGAGACATTCCTTTTTCCACGATTACCCTCTTAGCGCTCCGAATCTCCACTTGCATTTCCTACAGAAAGAGTGTTTCAGAACGGCTCAATCAAAACTAAGGTTGAACTCTTTTAGTTGAACAAACAGAACAGAAAGAAGTTTCACACAATTCTTCTGTGTAGTTTTTATTTGTAGACATTCTTTTTCCCAATATAGGCCTCTTAGCGCTCAGAATGTCCAATTGCAGTTTCTACAGAAAGAGTGTTTCAGAACGGCTCAATCAAAAGTAAGGTTCAACTCTGTTTGTTGAATGCACAGAACAGAAAGAAGTTTCATACAATGCTTCTGTGTAGTTTATATTTGAACATATTCATTTTTCCACTATTACCCACTTAGCGCTACGAATGTCCAGTTGCATTTTCTACAGACAGAGTGTTTCAAAACTGCTCAATCAAAAGTATGGTTTAAATCTGTTAGCTGAATGCTCAGATCAGAAAGAAGTTTCACAGAATGCTTCTGTGTAGTTTATATTTGAATATATTCCTTTTTCCACTACTACGCTCTTAGCGCTCCAAATGTCCAGTTGCATTTTCTACAGAAAGAGTGTTCAGATCTGCTCAATCAAAAGTATGGTTTAACTCTGTTAGCTGAATGCACAGATCAGAAAGAAGTTTCACCGAATGATTCTGTGTAGTTTATATTTGTAGACATTCCTTTTTCCACTATTACCCTCTTAGCGCTCCGAATCTCCACTTGCATTTTCTACAAAAAGAATGTTTCATAACTGCTCAATCAAAAATATGTTTTATCTCTGTTAACTGAATTTACAGATCAGAAATAAGTTTCACAGAATGCATCTGTGTAGTTTTTATTTGAAGATATTCTTTTTCCCAATGTAGGCCTCTTAGCGCTTAGCATGTCCAATTGCAGTTTCTACAGAAAGAGTGTTTCAGAACGGCTCAATCAAAAGTAAGGTTCAACTCTGTTAGTTGAATGCACAGAACAGAAAGAATTTTCACAGAATGCTACTGTGTAGTTTATATTTGAATATATTCCTTTTTTCACTATTACCCTCTTAGCGCTCCGAATGTCCACTTGCATTTTCTACAGAAAGAGTGTTCAGAACTGCGCAATCAAAAGTATGGTTTAACTCTGTTAGCTTAATGAACATATCAGAAATAAGTTTCACACAATGCTTCTGTGTAGTTTTTATTTGAAGATATTATTTTTCCCAATATAGGCCTCTTAGCGCTCAGAATGTCCAATTGCAGTTTCTACAGAAAGAGTGTTTCAGAAAGGCTCAATCAAAAGTAAGGTTCAACTCTGTTAGTTTAATGCACAGAACAGAAAGAAGTTTCATACAATGCTTCTGTGTAGTTTATATTTGAACATATTCTTTTTTCCACTATTACCCACTTAGCGCTACGAATGTCCAGTTGCATTTTCTACAGACAGAGTGTTTCAAAACTGCTCAATCAAAAGTATGGTTTAACTCTGTTAGCTGAATGCTCAGATCAGAAAAAGTTTCACAGAATGCTTCTGTGTATTTATATTTGAATACATTCCTTTTTCCACTACTAATATCTTAGCGCTCCAAATGTCCAGTTGCATTTTCTACAGAAAGAGTGTTCAGATCTGCTCAATCAAAGTATGGTTTAACTCTGTTAGCTGAATGCACAGATCAGAAATTAGTTTCACCGAATGATTCTGTGTAATTTATATTTGAAGACATTCCTTTTTCCACTATTACCCTCTTAGCGCTCCGAATCTCCACTTGCATTTTCTACAGAAAGAGTGTTTCAGAACGGCTCAATCAAAACTAAGTTTCAACTCTTTTAGTTGAACAAACAGAACAGAAAGAAGTTTCACACAATTCTTCTGTGTAGTTTTTATTTGTAGACATTCTTTTTCCCAATATAGGCCTCTTAGCGCTCAGAATGTACAATTGTAGTTTCTACAGAAAGAGTGTTTCAGAACGGCTCAATCAAAAGTAAGGTTCAACTCTGTTAGTTGAATGCACAGAACAGAAAGAAGTTTCATGCAATGCTTCTGTGTAGTTTATATTTGAACATATTCTTTTTTCCACTATTACCCACTTAGCGCTACGAATGTCCAGTTGCATTTTCTACAGACAGAGTGTTTCAAAACTGCTCAATCAAAAGTATGGTTTAACTCTGTTAGCTGAATGCTCAGATCAGAAAGAAGTTTCACAGAATGCTTCTGTGTAGTTTATATTTGAATATATTCCTTTTTCCACTACTACGCTCTTAGCGCTCCAAATGTCCAGTTGCATTTTCTACAGAAAGAGTGTTCAGATCTGCTCAATCAAAAGTATGGTTTAACTCTGTTAGCTGAATGCACAGATCAGAAAGAAGTTTCACCGAATGATTCTGTGTAGTTTATATTTGAAGACATTTCTTTTTCCACTATTACCCTCTTAGCGCTCCGAATCTCCACTTCCATTTTCTACAAAAAGAGTGTTTCATAACTGCTCAATCAAAAATATGTTTTATCTCTGTTAACTGAATTTACAGATCAGAAATAAGTTTCACAGAATGCATCTGTGTAGTTTTTATTTGAAGATATTCTTTTTCCCAATGTAGGCCTTCTTAGCTCTTAGCATGTCCAATTGCAGTTTCTACAGAAAGAGTGTTTCAGAACGGCTCAATAAAAAGTAAGGTTCAACTCTGTTAGTTGAATGCACAGAACAGAAAGAATTTTCACAGAATGCTACTGTGTAGTTTATATTTGAATATATTCCTTTTTCCACTATTACCCTCTTAGCGCTCCGAATGTCCACTTGCATTTTCTACAGAAAGAGTGTTCAGAACTGCGCAATCAAAAGTATGGTTTAAATCTGTTAGCTTAATGAACATATCAGAAATAAGTTTCACACAATGCTTCTGTGTAGTTTTTATTTGAAGATATTATTTTTCCCAATATAGGCCTCTTAGCGCTCAGAATGTCCAATTGCAGTTTCTACAGAAAGAGTGTTTCAGAAAGGCTCAATCAAAAGTAAGGTTCAACTCTGTTAGTTGAATGCACAGAACAGAAAGAAGTTTCATACAATGCTTCTGTGTAGTTTATATTTGAACATATTCTTTTTTCCACTATTACCCACTTAGCGCTACGAATGTCCAGTTGCATTTTCTACAGACAGAGTGTTTCAAAACTGCTCAATCAAAAGTATGGTTTAACTCTGTTAGCTGAATGCTCAGATCAGAAAGAAGTTTCACAGAATGCTTCTGTGTATTTATATTTGAATACATTCCTTTTTCCACTACTAATCTCTTAGCGCTCCAAATGTCCAGTTGCATTTTCTACAGAAAGAGTGTTCAGATCTGCTCAATCAAAAGTATGGTTTAACTCTGTTAGCTGAATGCACAGATCAGAAATTAGTTTCACCGAATGATTCTGTGTAATTTATATTTGGAGACATTCCTTTTTCCACTATTACCCTCTTAGCGCTCCGAATCTCCACTTGCATTTTCTACAGAAAGAGTGTTTCAGAACGGCTCAATCAAAACTAAGTTTCAACTCTTTTAGTTGAACAAACAGAACAGAAAGAAGTTTCACACAATTCTTCTGTGTAGTTTTTATTTGTAGACATTCTTTTTCCCAATATAGGCCTCTTAGCGCTCAGAATGTCCAATTGTAGTTTCTACAGAAAGAGTGTTTCAGAACGGCTCAATCAAAAGTAAGGTTCAACTCTGTTAGTTGAATGCACAGAACAGAAAGAAGTTTCATACAATGCTTCTGTGTAGTTTATATTTGAACATATTCTTTTTTCCACTATTACCCACTTAGCACTACGAATGTCCAGTTGCATTTTCTACAGACAGAGTGTTTCAAAACTGCTCAATCAAAAGTATGGTTTAACTCTGTTAGATGAATGCTCAGATCAGAAAGAAGTTTCACAGAATGCTTCTGTGTAGTTTATATTTGAATATATTCCTTTTTCCACTACTACGCTCTTAGTGCTCCAAATGTCCAGTTGCATTTTCTACAGAAAGAGTGTTCAGATCTGCTCAATCAAAAGTATGGTTTAACTCTGTTAGCTGAATGCACAGATCAGAAAAAAGTTTCACCGAATGATTCCGTGTAGTTTATATTTGAAGACATTCCTTTTTCCACTATTACCCTCTTAGCGCTCCGAATCTCCACTTGCATTTTCTACAAAAAGAGTGTTTCATAACTGCTCAATCAAAAATATATTTTATCTCTGTTAACTGAATTTACAGATCAGATATAAGTTTCACAGAATGCATCTGTGTAGTTTTTATTTGAAGATATTCTTTTTCCCAATGTAGGCCTCTTAGCGCTTAGCATGTCCAATTGCAGTTTCTACAGAAAGAGTGTTTCAGAACGGCTCAATCAAAAGTAAGGTTCAACTCTGTTAGTTGAATGAACAGAACAGAAAGAATTTTCACAGAATGCTACTGTGTAGTTTATATTTGAATATATTCCTTTTTCCTCTATTACCCTCTTAGCGCTCCGAATGTCCACTTGCATTTTCTACAGAAAGAGTGTTCAGAACTGCGCAATCAAAAGTATGGTTTAACTCTGTTAGCTTAATGAACATATCAGAAATAAGTTTCACACAATGCATCTGTGTAGTTTTTATTTGAAGATATTATTTTTCCCAATATAGGCCTCTTAGCGCTCAGAATGTCCAATTGCAGTTTCTACAGAAAGAGTGTTTCAGAAAGGCTCAATCAAATGGAAGGTTCAACTCTGTTAGTTGAATGCACAGAACAGAAAGAAGTTTCATACAATGCTTCTGTGTAGTTTATATTTGAAAATATTCTTTTTTCCACTATTTCCCACTTAGCGCTACGAATGTCCAGGTGCATTTTCTACATACAGAGTGTTTCAAAACTGCTCAATCAAAAGTATGGTTTAACTCTGTTAGCTGAATGCTCAAATCAGAAAGAAGTTTCACAGAATGCTTCTGTGTAGTTTATATTTGAATATATTCCTTTTTCCACTACTACTCTCTTAGCGCTCCAAATGTCCAGTTGCATTTTCTACAGAAAGAGAGTTCAGATCTGCTCAATCAAAAGTATGGTTTAACTCTGTTAGCTGAATGCACAGATCAGAAAGAAGTTTCACAGAATGATTCTGTGTAGTTTATATTTGGAGACATTCCTTTTTCCACTATTACCCTCTTAGCGCTCCGAATCTCCACTTGCGTTTTCTACAGAAAGAGTGTTTCAGAACGGCTCAATCAAAACTAAGGTTCAACTCTTTTAGTTGAACAAACAGAACAGAAAGAAGTTTCACACAATTCTTCTGTGTAGTTTTTATTTGTAGACATTCTTTTCCCCAATATAGGCCTCTTAGCGCTCAGAATGTCCAATTGCAGTTTCTACAGAAAGAGTGTTTCAGAACGGCTCAATCAAAAGTAAGGTTCAACTCTGTTAGTTGAATGCACAGAACAGAAAGAAGTTTCATACAATGCTTCTGTGTAGTTTATATTTGAACATAGTCTTTTTTCCACTATTACCCACTTAGCGCTACGAATGTCCAGTTGCATTTTCTACAAACAGAGTGTTTCAAAACTGCTCAATCAAAAGTATGGTTTAACTCTGTTAGCTGAATGCTCAGATCAGAAAGAAGTTTCACAGAATGCTTCTGTGTAGTTTATATTTGAATATATTTCTTTTTCCACTACTACGCTCTTAGCGCTCCAAATGTCCAGTTGCATTTTCTACAGAAAGAGTGTTCAGATCTGCTCAATCAAAAGTATGGTTTAACTCTGTTAGCTGAATGCACAGATCAGAAAGAAGTTTCACCGAATGATTCTGTGTAGTTTATATTTGAAGACATTCCTTTTTCCACTATTACCCTCTTAGCGCTCCGAATCTCCACTTGCATTTTCTACAAAAAGAGTGTTTCATAACTGCTCAATCAAAAATATGTTTTATCTCTGTTAACTGAATTTACAGATCAGAAATAAGTTTCACAGAATACATCTGTGTAGTTTTTATTTGAAGATATTCTTTTTCCCAATGTAGGCCTCTTAGCGCTTAGCATGTCCAATTGCAGTTTCTACAGAAAGAGTGTTTCAGAACGGCTCAATCAAAAGTAAGGTTCAACTCTGTTAGTTGAATGCACAGAACAGAAAGAATTTTCACAGAATGCTACTGTGTAGTTTATATTTGAATATATTCCTTTTTCCACTATTACCCTCTTAGCGCTCCGAATGTCCACTTGCATTTTCTACAGAAAGAGTGTTCAGAACTGCGCAATCAAAAGTATGGTTTAACTCTGTTAGCTTAATGAACATATCAGAAATAAGTTTCACACAATGCATCTGTGTAGTTTTTATTTGAAGATATTATTTTTCCCAATATAGGCCTCTTAGCGCTCAGAATGTCCAATTGCAGTTTCTACAGAAAGAGTGTTTCAGAAAGGCTCAATCAAATGTAAGGTTCAACTCTGTTAGTTGAATGCACAGAACAGAAAGAAGTTTCATACAATGCTTCTGTGTAGTTTATATTTGAACATATTCTTTTTTCCACTATTTCCCACTTAGCGCTACGAATGTCCAGTTGCATTTTCTACAGACAGAGTGTTTCAAAACTGCTCAATCAAAAGTATGGTTTAACTCTGTTAGCTGAATGCTCAGATCAGAAAGAAGTTTCACAGAATGCTTCTGTGTAGTTTATATTTGAATATATTCCTTTTTCCACTACTACTCTCTTAGCGCTCCAAATGTCCAGTTGCATTTTCTACAGAAAGTGAGTTCAGATCTGCTCAATCAAAAGTATGGTTTAATTCTGTTAGCTGAATGCACAGATCAGAAAGAAGTTTCACAGAATGATTCTGTGTAGTTTATATTTGGAGACATTCCTTTTTCCACTATTACCCTCTTAGCGCTCCCAATCTCCACTTGCATTTTCTACAGAAAGAGTGTTTCAGAACGGCTCAATCAAAACTAAGGTTCAACTCTTTTAGTTGAACAAACAGAACAGAAAGAAGTTTCACACAATTCTTCTGTGTAGTTTTTATTTGTAGACATTCTTTTTCCCAATATAGGCCTCTTAGCGCTCAGAATGTCCAATTGCAGTTTCTACAGAAAGAGTGTTTCAGAACGGCTCAATCAAAAGTAAGGTTCAACTCTGTTAGTTGAATGCACAGAACAGAAAGAATTTTCACAGAATGCTACTGTGTAGTTTATATTTGAATATATTCCTTTTTCCACTATTACCCTCTTAGCGCTCCGAATGTCCACTTGCATTTTCTACAGAAAGAGTGTTCAGAACTGCGCAATCAAAAGTATGGTTTAACTCTGTTAGCTTAATGAACATATCAGAAATAAGTTTCACACAATGCATCTGTGTAGTTTTTATTTGAAGATATTATTTTTCCCAATATAGGCCTCTTAGCGCTCAGAATGTCCAATTGCAGTTTCTACAGAAAGAGTGTTTCAGAAAGGCTCAATCAAATGTAAGGTTCAACTCTGTTAGTTGAATGCACAGAACAGAAAGAAGTTTCATACAATGCTTCTGTGTAGTTTATATTTGAATATATTCTTTTTTCCACTATTTCCCACTTAGCGCTACGAATGTCCAGTTGCATTTTCTACATACAGAGTGTTTCAAAACTGCTCAATCAAAAGTATGGTTTAACTCTGTTAGCTGAATGCTCAGATCAGAAAGAAGTTTCACAGAATGCTTCTGTGTAGTTTATATTTGAATATATTCCTTTTTCCACTACTACTCTCTTAGCGCTCCAAATGTCCAGTTGCATTTTCTACAGAAAGTGAGTTCAGATCTGCTCAATCAAAAGTATGGTTTAACTCTGTTAGCTGAATGCACAGATCAGAAAGAAGTTTCACAGAATGATTCTGTGTAGTTTATATTTGGAGACATTCCTTTTTCCACTATTACCCTCTTAGCGCTCCGAATCTCCACTTGCATTTTCTACAGAAAGAGTGTTTCAGAACGGCTCAATCAAAACTAAGGTTCAACTCTTTTAGTTGAACAAACAGAACAGAAAGAAGTTTCACACAATTCTTCTGTGTAGTTTTTATTTGTAGACATTCTTTTTCCCAATATAGGCCTCTTAGCGCTCAGAATGTCCAATTGCAGTTTCTACAGAAAGAGTGTTTCAGAACGGCTCAATCAAAAGTAAGGTTCAACTCTGTTAGTTGAATGAACAGAACAGAAAGTAGTTTCATACAATGCTTCTGTGTAGTTTATATTTGAACATATTATTTTTTCCACTATTACCCACTTAGCGCTACGAATGTCCAGTTGCATTTTCTACAGACAGAGTGTTTCAAAACTGCTCAATCAAAAGTATGGTTTAACTCTGTTAGCTGAATGCTCAGATCAGAAAGAAGTTTCACAGAATGCTTCTGTGTAGTTTATATTTGAATATATTCCTTTTTCCACTACTACGCTCTTAGCGCTCCAAATGTCCAGTTGCATTTTCTACAGAAAGAGTGTTCAGATCTGCTCAATCAAAAGTATGGTTTAACTCTGTTAGCTGAATGCACAGATCAGAAAGAAGTTTCACCGAATGATTCTGTGTAGTTTATATTTGAAGACATTCCTTTTTCCACTATTACCCTCTTAGCGCTCCGAATCTCCACTTGCATTTTCTACAAAAAGAGTGTTTCATAACTGCTCAATCAAAAATATGTTTTATCTCTGTTAACTGAATTTACAGATCAGAAATAAGTTTCACAGAATGCATCTGTGTAGTTTTTATTTGAAGATATTCTTTTTCCCAATGTAGGCCTCTTAGCGCTTAGCATGTCCAATTGCAGTTTCTACAGAAAGAGTGTTTCAGAACGGCTCAATCAAAAGTAAGGCTCAACTCTGTTAGTTGAATGCACAGAACAGAAAGTATTTTCACAGAATGCTACTGTGTAGTTTATATTTGAATATATTCCTTTTTCCACTATTACCCTCTTAGCGCTCCGAATGTCCACTTGCATTTTCTACAGAAAGAGTGTTCAGAACTGCGCAATCAAAAGTATGGTTTAACTCTGTTAGCTTAATGAACATATCAGAAATAAGTTTCACACAATGCTTCTGTGTAGTTTTTATTTGAAGATATTATTTTTCCCAATAGAGGCCTCTTAGCGCTCAGAATGTCCAATTGCAGTTTCTACAGAAAGAGTGTTTCAGAAAGGCTCAATCAAAAGTAAGGTTCAACTCTGTTAGTTGAATGCACAGAACAGAAAGAAGTTTCATACAATGCTTCTGTGTAGTTTATATTTGAACATATTCTTTTTTCCACTATTACCCACTTAGCGCTACGAATGTCCAGTTGCATTTTCTACAGACAGAGTGTTTCAAAACTGCTCAATCAAAAGTATGTTTTAACTCTGTTAGCTGAATGCTCAGATCAGAAAGAAGTTTCACAGAATGCTTCTGTGTAGTTTATATTTGAATATAATCCTTTTTCCACTACTACTCTCTTAGCGCTCCAAATGTCCAGTTGCATTTTCTACAGAAAGAGAGTTCAGATCTGCTCAATCAAAAGTATGGTTTAACTCTGTTAGCTGAATGCACAGATCAGAAAGATGTTTCACAGAATGATTCTGTGTAGTTTATATTTGGAGACATTCCTTTTTCCACTATTACCCTCTTAGCGCTCCGAATCTCCACTTGCATTTTCTACAGAAAGAGTGTTTCAGAACGGCTCAATCAAAACTAAGGTTCAACTCTTTTAGTTGAACAAACAGAACAGAAAGAAGTTTCTCACAATTCTTCTGTGTAGTTTTTATTTGTAGACATTCTTTTTCCCAATATAGGCCTCTTAGCGCTCAGAATGTCCAATTGCAGTTTCTACAGAAAGAGTGTTTCAGAACGGCTCAATCAAAAGTAAGGTTCAACTCTGTTAGTTGAATGCACAGAACAGAAAGAAGTTTTATACAATGCTTCTGTGTAGTTTATATTTGAACATATTATTTTTTCCACTATTACCCACCTAGCGCTACGAATGTCCAGTTGCATTTTCTACAGACAGAGTGTTTCAAAACTGCTCAATCAAAAGTATGGTTTAACTCTGTTAGCTGAATGCTCAGATCAGAAAGAAGTTTCACAGAATGCTTCTGTGTAGTTTATATTTGAATATATTCCTTTTTCCACTACTACGCTCTTAGCGCTCCAAATGTCCAGTTGCGTTTTCTACAGAAAGAGTGTTCAGATCTGCTCAATCAAAAGTATGGTTTAACTCTGTTAGCTGAATGCACAGATCAGAAAGAAGTTTCACCGAATGATTCTGTGTAGTTTATATTTGAAGACATTCCTTTTTCCACTATTACCCTCTTAGCGCTCCGAATCTCCACTTGCATTTTCTACAAAAAGAGTGTTTCATAACTGCTCAATCAAAAATATGTTTTACCTCTGTTAACTGAATTTACAGATCAGAAATAAGTTTCACAGAATGCATCTGTGTAGTTTTTATTTGAAGATATTCTTTTTCCCAATGTAGGCCTCTTAGCGCTTAGCATGTCCAATTGCAGTTTCTACAGAAAGAGTGTTTCAGAACGGCTCAATCAAAAGTAAGGTTCAACTCTGTTAGTTGAATGCACAGAACAGAAAGAATTTTCACAGAATGCTACTGTGTAGTTTATATTTGAATATATTCCTTTTTCCACTATTACCCTCTTAGCGCTCCGAATGTCCACTTGCATTTTCTACAGAAAGAGTGTTCAGAACTGCGCAATCAAAAGTATGGTTTAACTCTGTTAGCTTAATGAACATATCAGAAATAAGTTTCACACAATGCTTCTGTGTAGTTTTTATTTGAAGACATTATTTTTCCCAATATAGGCCTCTTAGTGCTCAGAATGTCCAATTGCAGTTTCTACAGAAAGAGTGTTTCAGAAAGGCTCAATCAAAAGTAAGGTTCAACTCTGTTAGTTGAATGCACAGAACAGAAAGAAGTTTCATACAATGCTTCTGTGTAGTTTATATTTGAACATATTCTTTTTTCCACTATTACCCACTTAGCGCTACGAATGTCCAGTTGCATTTTCTACAGACAGAGTGTTTCAAAACTGCTCAATCAAAAGTATGGTTTAACTCTGTTAGCTGAATGCTCAGATCAGAAAGAAGTTTCACAGAATGCTTCTGTGTAGTTTATATTTGAATATATTCCTTTTTCCACTACTACGCTCTTAGCGCTCCAAATGTCCAGTTGCATTTTCTACAGAAAGAGAGTTCAGATCTGCTCAATCAAAAGTATGGTTTAACTCTGTTAGCTGAATGCACAGATCAGAAAGAAGTTTCACAGAATGATTCTGTGTAGTTTATATTTGGAGACATTCCTTTTTCCACTATTACCCTCTTAGCGCTCCAAATCTCCACTTGCATTTTCTACAGAAAGAGTGTTTCAGAACGGCTCAATCAAAACTAAGGTTCAACTCTTTTAGTTGAACAAACAGAACAGAAAGAAGTTTCACACTATTCTTCTGTGTAGTTTTTATTTGTAGACATTCTTTTTCCCAATATAGGCCTCTTAGCGCTCAGAATGTCCAATTGCAGTTTCTACAGAAAGAGTGTTTCAGAACGGCTCAATCAAAAGCAAGGTTCAACTCTGTTAGTTGAATGCACAGAACAGAAAGAAGTTTCATACAATGCTTCTGTGTAGTTTATATTTGAACATATTATTTTTTCCACTATTACCCACTTAGCGCTACGAATGTCCAGTTGCATTTTCTACAGACAGAGTGTTTCAAAACTGCTCAATCAAAAGTATGGTTTAACTCTGTTAGCTGAATGCTCAGATCAGAAAGAAGTTTCACAGAATGCTTCTGTGTAGTTTATATTTGAATATATTCCTTTTTCCACTACTACGCTCTTAGCGCTCCCAATGTCCAGTTGCATTTTCTACAGAAAGAGTGTTCAGATCTGCTCAATCAAAAGTATGGTTTAACTCTGTTAGCTGAATGCACAGATCAGAAAGAAGTTTCACCGAATGATTCTGTGTAGTTTATATTTGAAGACATTCCTTTTTCCACTATTACCCTCTTAGCGCTCCGAATCTCCACTTGCATTTTCTACAAAAAGAGTGTTTCATAACTGCTCAATCAAAAATATGTTTTATCTCTGTTAACTGAATTTACAGATCAGAAATAAGTTTCACAGAATGCATCTGTGTAGTTTTTATTTGAAGATATTCTTTTTCCCAATGTAGGCCTCTTAGCGCTTAGCATGTCCAATTGCAGTTTCTACAGAAAGAGTGTTTCAGAACGGCTCAATCAAAAGTAAGGTTCAACTCTGTTAGTTGAATGCACAGAACAGAAAGAATTTTCACAGAATGCTACTGTGTAGTTTATATTTGAATATATTCCTTTTTCCACTATTACCCTCTTAGCGCTCCGAATGTCCACTTGCATTTTCTACAGAAAGAGTGTTCAGAACTGCACAATCAAAAGTATGGTTTAACTCTGTTAGCTTAATGAACATATCAGAAATAAGTTTCACACAATGCTTCTGTGTAGTTTTTATTTGAAGACATTATTTTTCCCAATATAGGCCTCTTAGTGCTCAGAATGTCCAATTGCCGTTTCTACAGAAAGAGTGTTTCAGAAAGGCTCAATCAAAAGTAAGGTTCAACTCTGTTAGTTGAATGCACAGAACAGAAAGAAGTTTCATACAATGCTTCTGTGTAGTTTATATTTGAACATATTCTTTTTTCCACTATTACCCACTTAGCGCTACGAATGTCCAGTTGCATTTTCTACAGACAGAGTGTTTCAAAACTGCTCAATCAAAAGTATGGTTTAACTCTGTTAGCTGAATGCTCAGATCAGAAAGAAGTTTCACAGAATGCTTCTGTGTATTTATATTTGAATACATTCCTTTTTCCACTACTAATCTCTTAGCGCTCCAAATGTCCAGTTGCATTTTCTACAGAAAGAGTGTTCAGATCTGCTCAATCAAAAGTATGGTTTAACTCTGTTAGCTGAATGCACAGATCAGAAATTAGTTTCACCGTATGATTCTGTGTAATTTATATTTGGAGACATTCCTTTTTCCACTATTACCCTCTTAGCGCTCCGAATCTCCACTTGCATTTTCTACAGAAAGAGTGTTTCAGAACGGCTCAATCAAAACTAAGTTTCAACTCTTTTAGTTGAACAAACAGAACAGAAAGAAGTTTCACACAATTCTTCTGTGTAGTTTTTATTTGTAGACATTCTTTTTCCCAATATAGGCCTCTTAGCACTCAGAATGTCCAATTGTAGTTTCTACAGAAAGAGTGTTTCAGAACGGCTCAATCAAAAGTAAGGTTCAACTCTGTTAGTTGAATGCACAGAACAGAAAGAAGTTTCATACAATGCTTCTGTGTAGTTTATATTTGAACATATTCTTTTTTCCACTATTACCCACTTAGCGCTACGAATGTCCAGTTGCATTTTCTACAGACAGAGTGTTTCAAAACTGCTCAATCAAAAGTATGGTTTAACTCTGTTAGATGAATGCTCAGATCAGAAAGAAGTTTCACAGAATGCTTCTGTGTAGTTTATATTTGAATATATTCCTTTTTCCACTACTACGATCTTAGCGCTCCAAATATCCACTTGCATTTTCTACAGAAAGAGTGTTCAGATCTGCTCAATCAAAAGTATGGTTTAACTCTGTTAGCTGAATGCACAGATCAGAAAGAAGTTTCACCGAATGATTCCGTGTAGTTTATATTTGAAGACATTCCTTTTTCCACTATTACCCTCTTAGCGCTCCGAATATCCACTTGCATTTTCTACAAAAAGAGTGTTTCATAACTGCTCAATCAAAAGTATGTTTTATCTCTGTTAACTGAATTTACAGATCAGAAATAAGTTTCACAGAATGCATCTGTGTAGTTTTTATTTGAAGATATTCTTTTTCCCAATGTAGGCCTCTTAGCGCTTAGCATGTCCAATTGCAGTTTCTACAGAAAGAGTGTTTCAGAACGGCTCAATCAAAAGTAAGGTTCAACTCTGTTAGTTGAATGCACAGAACAGAAAGAATTTTCACAGAATGCTACTGTGTAGTTTATATTTGAATATATACCTTTTTCCACTATTACCCTCTTAGCGCTCGAATGTCCACTTGCATTTTCTACAGAAAGAGTGTTCAGAACTGCGCAATCAAAAGTATGGTTTAACTCTGTTAGCTTAATGAACATATCAGAAATAAGTTTCACACAATGCTTCTGTGTAGTTTTTATTTGTAGATATTATTTTTCCCAATATAGGCCTCTTAGCGCTCAGAATGTCCAATTGCAGTTTCTACAGAAAGAGTGTTTCAGAAAGGCTCAATCAAAAGTAAGGTTCAACTCTGTTAGTTGAATGCACAGAACAGAAAGAAGTTTCATACAATGCTTCTGTGTAGTTTATATTTGAACATATTCTTTTTTCCACTATTACCCACTTAGCGCTACGAATGTCCAGTTGCATTTTCTACAGACAGAGTGTATCAAAACTGCTCAATCAAAAGTATGGTTTTACTCTGTTAGCTGAATGCTCAGATCAGAAAGAAGTTTCACAGAATGCTTCTGTGTAGTTTATATTTGAATATATTCCTTTTTCCACTACTACTCTCTTAGCGCTCCAAATGTCCAGTTGCATTTTCTACAGAAAGAGAGTTCAGATCTGCTCAATCAAAAGTATGGTTTAACTCTGTTAGCTGAATGCACAGATCAGAAAGAAGTTTCACAGAATGATTCTGTGTAGTTTATATTTGGAGACATTCCTTTTTCCACTATTACCCTCTTAGCGCTCCGAATCTCCACTTGCATTTTCTACAGAAAGAGTGTTTCAGAACGGCTCAATCAAAACTAAGGTTCAACTCTTTTAGTTGAACAAACAGAACAGAAAGAAGTTTCACACAATTCTTCTGTGTAGTTTTTATTTGTAGACATTCTTTTTCCCAATATAGGCCTCTTAGCGCTCAGAATGTCCAATTGCAGTTTCTACAGAAAGAGTGTTTCAGAACGCCTCAATCAAAAGTAAGGTTCAACTCTGTTAGTTGAATGCACAGAACAGAAAGAAGTTTCATACAATGCTTCTGTGTAGTTTATATTTGAACATATTATTTTTTCCACTATTACCCACTTAGCGCTACGAATGTCCAGTTGCATTTTCTACAGACAGAGTGTTTCAAAACTGCTCAATCAAAAGTATGGTTTAACTACCTTAGATGAATGCTCAGATCAGAAAGAAGTTTCACAGAATGCTTCTGTGTAGTTTATATTTGAATATATTCCTTTTTCCACTACTACGCTCTTAGCGCTCCAAATGTCCAGTTGCATTTTCTACAGAAAGAGTGTTCAGATCTGCTCAATCAAAAGTATGGTTTAACTCTGTTAGCTGAATGCACAGATCAGAAAGAAGTTTCACCGAATGTTTCCGTGTAGTTTATATTTGAAGACATTCCTTTTTCCACTATTACCCTCTTAGCGCTCCGAATCTCCACTTGCATTTTCTACAAAAAGAGTGTTTCATAACTGCTCAATCAAAAATATGTTTTATCTCTGTTAACTGAATTTACAGATCAGAAATAAGTTTCACAGAATGCATCTGTGTAGTTTTTATTTGAAGATATTCTTTTTCCCAATGTAGGCCTCTTAGCGCTTAGCATGTCCAATTGCAGTTTCTACAGAAAGAGTGTTTCAGAACGGCTCAATCAAAAGTAAGGTTCAACTCTGTTAGTTGAATGCACAGAACAGAAAGAATTTTCACAGAATGCTACTGTGTAGTTTATATTTGAATATATTCCTTTTTCCACTATTACTCTCTTAGCGCTCCGAATGTCCACTTGCATTTTCTACAGAAAGAGTGTTCAGAACTGCGCAATCAAAAGTATGGTTTAACTCTGTTAGCTTAATGAACATATCAGAAATAAGTTTCACACAATGCTTCTGTGTAGTTTTTATTTGAAGATATTATTTTTCCCAATATAGGCCTCTTAGCGCTCAGAATGTCCAATTGCAGTTTCTACAGAAAGAGTGTTTCAGAACGGCTCAATCAAAACTAAGGTTCAACTCTTTTAGTTGAACAAACAGAACAGAAAGAAGTTTCTCACAATTCTTCTGTGTAGTTTTTATTTGTAGACATTCTTTTTCCCAATATAGGCCTCTTAGCGCTCAGAATGTCCAATTGCAGTTTCTACAGAAAGAGTGTTTCAGAACGGCTCAATCAAAAGTAAGGTTCAACTCTGTTAGTTGAATGCACAGAACAGAAAGAAGTTTTATACAATGCTTCTGTGTAGTTTATATTTGAACATATTATTTTTTCCACTATTACCCACCTAGCGCTACGAATGTCCAGTTGCATTTTCTACAGACAGAGTGTTTCAAAACTGCTCAATCAAAAGTATGGTTTAACTCTGTTAGCTGAATGCTCAGATCAGAAAGAAGTTTCACAGAATGCTTCTGTGTAGTTTATATTTGAATATATTCCTTTTTCCACTACTACGCTCTTAGCGCTCCAAATGTCCAGTTGCGTTTTCTACAGAAAGAGTGTTCAGATCTGCTCAATCAAAAGTATGGTTTAACTCTGTTAGCTGAATGCACAGATCAGAAAGAAGTTTCACCGAATGATTCTGTGTAGTTTATATTTGAAGACATTCCTTTTTCCACTATTACCCTCTTAGCGCTCCGAATCTCCACTTGCATTTTCTACAAAAAGAGTGTTTCATAACTGCTCAATCAAAAATATGTTTTACCTCTGTTAACTGAATTTACAGATCAGAAATAAGTTTCACAGAATGCATCTGTGTAGTTTTTATTTGAAGATATTCTTTTTCCCAATGTAGGCCTCTTAGCGCTTAGCATGTCCAATTGCAGTTTCTACAGAAAGAGTGTTTCAGAACGGCTCAATCAAAAGTAAGGTTCAACTCTGTTAGTTGAATGCACAGAACAGAAAGAATTTTCACAGAATGCTACTGTGTAGTTTATATTTGAATATATTCCTTTTTCCACTATTACCCTCTTAGCGCTCCGAATGTCCACTTGCATTTTCTACAGAAAGAGTGTTCAGAACTGCGCAATCAAAAGTATGGTTTAACTCTGTTAGCTTAATGAACATATCAGAAATAAGTTTCACACAATGCTTCTGTGTAGTTTTTATTTGAAGACATTATTTTTCCCAATATAGGCCTCTTAGTGCTCAGAATGTCCAATTGCAGTTTCTACAGAAAGAGTGTTTCAGAAAGGCTCAATCAAAAGTAAGGTTCAACTCTGTTAGTTGAATGCACAGAACAGAAAGAAGTTTCATACAATGCTTCTGTGTAGTTTATATTTGAACATATTCTTTTTTCCACTATTACCCACTTAGCGCTACGAATGTCCAGTTGCATTTTCTACAGACAGAGTGTTTCAAAACTGCTCAATCAAAAGTATGGTTTAACTCTGTTAGCTGAATGCTCAGATCAGAAAGAAGTTTCACAGAATGCTTCTGTGTAGTTTATATTTGAATATATTCCTTTTTCCACTACTACGCTCTTAGCGCTCCAAATGTCCAGTTGCATTTTCTACAGAAAGAGAGTTCAGATCTGCTCAATCAAAAGTATGGTTTAACTCTGTTAGCTGAATGCACAGATCAGAAAGAAGTTTCACAGAATGATTCTGTGTAGTTTATATTTGGAGACATTCCTTTTTCCACTATTACCCTCTTAGCGCTCCAAATCTCCACTTGCATTTTCTACAGAAAGAGTGTTTCAGAACGGCTCAATCAAAACTAAGGTTCAACTCTTTTAGTTGAACAAACAGAACAGAAAGAAGTTTCACACTATTCTTCTGTGTAGTTTTTATTTGTAGACATTCTTTTTCCCAATATAGGCCTCTTAGCGCTCAGAATGTCCAATTGCAGTTTCTACAGAAAGAGTGTTTCAGAACGGCTCAATCAAAAGCAAGGTTCAACTCTGTTAGTTGAATGCACAGAACAGAAAGAAGTTTCATACAATGCTTCTGTGTAGTTTATATTTGAACATATTATTTTTTCCACTATTACCCACTTAGCGCTACGAATGTCCAGTTGCATTTTCTACAGACAGAGTGTTTCAAAACTGCTCAATCAAAAGTATGGTTTAACTCTGTTAGCTGAATGCTCAGATCAGAAAGAAGTTTCACAGAATGCTTCTGTGTAGTTTATATTTGAATATATTCCTTTTTCCACTACTACGCTCTTAGCGCTCCCAATGTCCAGTTGCATTTTCTACAGAAAGAGTGTTCAGATCTGCTCAATCAAAGTATGGTTTAACTCTGTTAGCTGAATGCACAGATCAGAAAGAAGTTTCACCGAATGATTCTGTGTAGTTTATATTTGAAGACATTCCTTTTTCCACTATTACCCTCTTAGCGCTCCGAATCTCCACTTGCATTTTCTACAAAAAGAGTGTTTCATAACTGCTCAATCAAAAATATGTTTTATCTCTGTTAACTGAATTTACAGATCAGAAATAAGTTTCACAGAATGCATCTGTGTAGTTTTTATTTGAAGATATTCTTTTTCCCAATGTAGGCCTCTTAGCGCTTAGCATGTCCAATTGCAGTTTCTACAGAAAGAGTGTTTCAGAACGGCTCAATCAAAAGTAAGGTTCAACTCTGTTAGTTGAATGCACAGAACAGAAAGAATTTTCACAGAATGCTACTGTGTAGTTTATATTTGAATATATTCCTTTTTCCACTATTACCCTCTTAGCGCTCCGAATGTCCACTTGCATTTTCTACAGAAAGAGTGTTCAGAACTGCACAATCAAAAGTATGGTTTAACTCTGTTAGCTTAATGAACATATCAGAAATAAGTTTCACACAATGCTTCTGTGTAGTTTTTATTTGAAGACATTATTTTTCCCAATATAGGCCTCTTAGTGCTCAGAATGTCCAATTGCCGTTTCTACAGAAAGAGTGTTTCAGAAAGGCTCAATCAAAAGTAAGGTTCAACTCTGTTAGTTGAATGCACAGAACAGAAAGAAGTTTCATACAATGCTTCTGTGTAGTTTATATTTGAACATATTCTTTTTTCCACTATTACCCACTTAGCGCTACGAATGTCCAGTTGCATTTTCTACAGACAGAGTGTTTCAAAACTGCTCAATCAAAAGTATGGTTTAACTCTGTTAGCTGAATGCTCAGATCAGAAAGAAGTTTCACAGAATGCTTCTGTGTATTTATATTTGAATACATTCCTTTTTCCACTACTAATCTCTTAGCGCTCCAAATGTCCAGTTGCATTTTCTACAGAAAGAGTGTTCAGATCTGCTCAATCAAAAGTATGGTTTAACTCTGTTAGCTGAATGCACAGATCAGAAATTAGTTTCACCGTATGATTCTGTGTAATTTATATTTGGAGACATTCCTTTTTCCACTATTACCCTCTTAGCGCTCCGAATCTCCACTTGCATTTTCTACAGAAAGAGTGTTTCAGAACGGCTCAATCAAAACTAAGTTTCAACTCTTTTAGTTGAACAAACAGAACAGAAAGAAGTTTCACACAATTCTTCTGTGTAGTTTTTATTTGTAGACATTCTTTTTCCCAATATAGGCCTCTTAGCACTCAGAATGTCCAATTGTAGTTTCTACAGAAAGAGTGTTTCAGAACGGCTCAATCAAAAGTAAGGTTCAACTCTGTTAGTTGAATGCACAGAACAGAAAGAAGTTTCATACAATGCTTCTGTGTAGTTTATATTTGAACATATTCTTTTTTCCACTATTACCCACTTAGCGCTACGAATGTCCAGTTGCATTTTCTACAGACAGAGTGTTTCAAAACTGCTCAATCAAAAGTATGGTTTAACTCTGTTAGATGAATGCTCAGATCAGAAAGAAGTTTCACAGAATGCTTCTGTGTAGTTTATATTTGAATATATTCCTTTTTAAACTACTACGATCTTAGCGCTCCAAATATCCACTTGCATTTTCTACAGAAAGAGTGTTCAGATCTGCTCAATCAAAAGTATGGTTTAACTCTGTTAGCTGAATGCACAGATCAGAAAGAAGTTTCACCGAATGATTCCGTGTAGTTTATATTTGAAGACATTCCTTTTTCCACTATTACCCTCTTAGCGCTCCGAATATCCACTTGCATTTTCTACAAAAAGAGTGTTTCATAACTGCTCAATCAAAAGTATGTTTTATCTCTGTTAACTGAATTTACAGATCAGAAATAAGTTTCACAGAATGCATCTGTGTAGTTTTTATTTGAAGATATTCTTTTTCCCAATGTAGGCCTCTTAGCGCTTAGCATGTCCAATTGCAGTTTCTACAGAAAGAGTGTTTCAGAACGGCTCAATCAAAAGTAAGGTTCAACTCTGTTAGTTGAATGCACAGAACAGAAAGAATTTTCACAGAATGCTACTGTGTAGTTTATATTTGAATATATACCTTTTTCCACTATTACCCTCTTAGCGCTCGAATGTCCACTTGCATTTTCTACAGAAAGAGTGTTCAGAACTGCGCAATCAAAAGTATGGTTTAACTCTGTTAGCTTAATGAACATATCAGAAATAAGTTTCACACAATGCTTCTGTGTAGTTTTTATTTGTAGATATTATTTTTCCCAATATAGGCCTCTTAGCGCTCAGAATGTCCAATTGCAGTTTCTACAGAAAGAGTGTTTCAGAAAGGCTCAATCAAAAGTAAGGTTCAACTCTGTTAGTTGAATGCACAGAACAGAAAGAAGTTTCATACAATGCTTCTGTGTAGTTTATATTTGAACATATTCTTTTTTCCACTATTACCCACTTAGCGCTACGAATGTCCAGTTGCATTTTCTACAGACAGAGTGTATCAAAACTGCTCAATCAAAAGTATGGTTTTACTCTGTTAGCTGAATGCTCAGATCAGAAAGAAGTTTCACAGAATGCTTCTGTGTAGTTTATATTTGAATATATTCCTTTTTCCACTACTACTCTCTTAGCGCTCCAAATGTCCAGTTGCATTTTCTACAGAAAGAGAGTTCAGATCTGCTCAATCAAAAGTATGGTTTAACTCTGTTAGCTGAATGCACAGATCAGAAAGAAGTTTCACAGAATGATTCTGTGTAGTTTATATTTGGAGACATTCCTTTTTCCACTATTACCCTCTTAGCGCTCCGAATCTCCACTTGCATTTTCTACAGAAAGAGTGTTTCAGAACGGCTCAATCAAAACTAAGGTTCAACTCTTTTAGTTGAACAAACAGAACAGAAAGAAGTTTCACACAATTCTTCTGTGTAGTTTTTATTTGTAGACATTCTTTTTCCCAATATAGGCCTCTTAGCGCTCAGAATGTCCAATTGCAGTTTCTACAGAAAGAGTGTTTCAGAACGCCTCAATCAAAAGTAAGGTTCAACTCTGTTAGTTGAATGCACAGAACAGAAAGAAGTTTCATACAATGCTTCTGTGTAGTTTATATTTGAACATATTATTTTTTCCACTATTACCCACTTAGCGCTACGAATGTCCAGTTGCATTTTCTACAGACAGAGTGTTTCAAAACTGCTCAATCAAAAGTATGGTTTAACTACCTTAGATGAATGCTCAGATCAGAAAGAAGTTTCACAGAATGCTTCTGTGTAGTTTATATTTGAATATATTCCTTTTTCCACTACTACGCTCTTAGCGCTCCAAATGTCCAGTTGCATTTTCTACAGAAAGAGTGTTCAGATCTGCTCAATCAAAAGTATGGTTTAACTCTGTTAGCTGAATGCACAGATCAGAAAGAAGTTTCACCGAATGTTTCCGTGTAGTTTATATTTGAAGACATTCCTTTTTCCACTATTACCCTCTTAGCGCTCCGAATCTCCACTTGCATTTTCTACAAAAAGAGTGTTTCATAACTGCTCAATCAAAAATATGTTTTATCTCTGTTAACTGAATTTACAGATCAGAAATAAGTTTCACAGAATGCATCTGTGTAGTTTTTATTTGAAGATATTCTTTTTCCCAATGTAGGCCTCTTAGCGCTTAGCATGTCCAATTGCAGTTTCTACAGAAAGAGTGTTTCAGAACGGCTCAATCAAAAGTAAGGTTCAACTCTGTTAGTTGAATGCACAGAACAGAAAGAATTTTCACAGAATGCTACTGTGTAGTTTATATTTGAATATATTCCTTTTTCCACTATTACTCTCTTAGCGCTCCGAATGTCCACTTGCATTTTCTACAGAAAGAGTGTTCAGAACTGCGCAATCAAAAGTATGGTTTAACTCTGTTAGCTTAATGAACATATCAGAAATAAGTTTCACACAATGCTTCTGTGTAGTTTTTATTTGAAGATATTATTTTTCCCAATATAGGCCTCTTAGCGCTCAGAATGTCCAATTGCAGTTTCTACAGAAAGAGTGTTTCAGAAAGGCTCAATCAAAAGTAAGGTTCAACTCTGTTAGTTGAATGCACAGAACAGAAAGAAGTTTCATACAATGCTTCTGTGTAGTTTATATTTGAACATATTCTTTTTTCCACTATTACCCACTTAGCGCTACGAATGTCCAGTTGCATTTTCTACAGACAGAGTGTTTCAAAACTGCTCAATCAAAAGTATGGTTTAACTCTGTTAGCTGAATGCTCAGATCAGAAAGAAGTTTCACAGAATGCTTCTGTGTAGTTTATATTTGAATATATTCCTTTTTCCACTACTACGCTCTTAGCGCTCCAAATGTCCAGTTGCATTTTCTACAGAAAGAGAGTTCAGATCTGCTCAATCAAAAGTATGGTTTAACTCTGTTAGCTGAATGCACAGATCAGAAAGAAGTTTCACAGAATGATTCTGTGTAGTTTATATTTGGAGACATTCCTTTTTCCACTATTACCCTCTTAGCGCTCCAAATCTCCACTTGCATTTTCTACAGAAAGAGTGTTTCAGAACGGCTCAATCAAAACTAAGGTTCAACTCTTTTAGTTGAACAAACAGAACAGAAAGAAGTTTCACACTATTCTTCTGTGTAGTTTTTATTTGTAGACATTCTTTTTCCCAATATAGGCCTCTTAGCGCTCAGAATGTCCAATTGCAGTTTCTACAGAAAGAGTGTTTCAGAACGGCTCAAACAAAAGTAAGGTTCAACTCTGTTAGTTGAATGCACAGAACAGAAAGAAGTTTCATACAATGCTTCTGTGTAGTTTATATTTGAACATATAATTTTTTCCACTATTACCCACTTAGCGCTACGAATGTCCAGTTGCATTTTCTACAGACAGAGTGTTTCAAAACTGCTCAATCAAAAGTATGGTTTAACTCTGTTAGCTGAATGCTCAGATCAGAAAGAAGTTTCACAGAATGCTTCTGTGTAGTTTATATTTGAATATATTCCTTTTTCCACTACTACGCTCTTAGCGCTCCAAATGTCCAGTTGCATTTTCTACAGAAAGAGTGTTCAGATCTGCTCAATCAAAAGTATGGTTTAACTCTGTTAGCTGAATGCACAGATCAGAAAGAAGTTTCACCGAATGATTCTGTGTAGTTTATATTTGAAGACATTCCTTTTTCCACTATTACCCTCTTAGCGCTCCGAATCTCCACTTGCATTTTCTACAAAAAGTGTGTTTCATAACTGCTCAATCAAAAATATGTTTTACCTCTGTTAACTGAATTTACAGATCAGAAATAAGTTTCACAGAATGCATCTGTGTAGTTTTTATTTGAAGATATTCTTTTTCCCAATGTAGGCCTCTTAGCGCTTAGCATGTCCAATTGCAGTTTCTACAGAAAGAGTGTTTCAGAACGGCTCAATCAAAAGTAAGGTTCAACTCTGTTAGTTGAATGCACAGAACAGAAAGAATTTTCACAGAATGCTACTGTGTAGTTTATATTTGAATATATTCCTTTTTCCACTATTACCCTCTTAGCGCTCCGAATGTCCACTTGCATTTTCTACAGAAAGAGTGTTCAGAACTGCACAATCAAAAGTATGGTTTAACTCTGTTAGCTTAATGAACATATCAGAAATAAGTTTCACACAATGCTTCTGTGTAGTTTTTATTTGAAGACATTATTTTTCCCAATATAGGCCTCTTAGTGCTCAGAATGTCCAATTGCAGTTTCTACAGAAAGAGTGTTTCAGAAAGGCTCAATCAAAAGTAAGGTTCAACTCTGTTAGTTGAATGCACAGAACAGAAAGAAGTTTCATACAATGCTTCTGTGTAGTTTATATTTGAACATATTCTTTTTTCCACTATTACCCACTTAGCGCTACGAATGTCCAGTTGCATTTTCTACAGACAGAGTGTTTCAAAACTGCTCAATCAAAAGTATGGTTTAACTCTGTTAGCTGAATTCTCAGATCAGAAAGAAGTTTCACAGAATGCTTCTGTGTAGTTTATATTTGAATATATTCCTTTTTCCACTACTACTCTCTTAGCGCTCCAAATGTCCAGTTGCATTTTCTACAGAAAGAGAGTTCAGATCTGCTCAATCAAAAGTATGGTTTAACTCTGTTAGCTGAATGCACAGATCAGAAAGAAGTTTCACAGAATGATTCTGTGTAGTTTATATTTGGAGACATTCCTTTTTCCACTATTACCCTCTTAGCGCTCCGAATCTCCACTTGCATTTTCTACAGAAAGAGTGTTTCAGAACGGCTCAATCAAAACTAAGGTTCAACTCTTTTAGTTGAACAAACAGAACAGAAAGAAGTTTCACACAATTCTTCTGTGTAGTTTTTATTTGTAGACATTCTTTTTCCCAATATAGGCCTCTTAGCGCTCAGAATGTCCAATTGCAGTTTCTACAGAAAGAGTGTTTCAGAACGGCTCAATCAAAAGTAAGGTTCAACTCTGTTAGTTGAATGCACAGAACAGAAAGAAGTTTCATACAATGCTTCTGTGTAGTTTATATTTGAACATATTATTTTTTCCACTATTACCCACTTAGCGCTACGAATGTCCAGTTGCATTTTCTACAGACAGAGTGTTTCAAAACTGCTCAATCAAAAGTATGGTTTAACTCTGTTAGCTGAATGCTCAGATCAGAAAGAAGTTTCACAGAATGCTTCTGTGTAGTTTATATTTGAATATATTCCTTTTTCCACTACTACGCTCTTAGCGCTCCAAATGTCCAGTTGCATTTTCTACAGAAAGAGTGTTCAGATCTGCTCAATCAAAAGTATGGTTTAACTCTGTTAGCTGAATGCACAGATCAGAAAGAAGTTTCACCGAATGATTCTGTGTAGTTTATATTTGAAGACATTCCTTTTTCCACTATTACCCTCTTAGCGCTCCGAATCTCCACTTGCATTTTCTACAAAAAGAATGTTTCATAACTGCTCAATCAAAAATATGTTTTATCTCTGTTAACTGAATTTACGGATCAGAAATAAGTTTCACAGAATGCATCTGTGTAGTTTTTATTTGAAGATATTCTTTTTCCCAATGTAGGCCTCTTAGCGCTTAGCATGTCCAATTGCAGTTTCTACAGAAAGAGTGTTTCAGAACGGCTCAATCAAAAGTAAGTTTCAACTCTGTTAGTTGAATGCACAGAACAGAAAGAATTTTCACAGAATGCTACTGTGTAGTTTATATTTGAATATATTCCTTTTTCCACTATTACCCTCTTAGCGCTCCGAATGTCCACTTGCATTTTCTACAGAAAGAGTGTTCAGAACTGCGCAATCAAAAGTATGGTTTAACTCTCTTAGCTTAATGAACATATCAGAAATAAGTTTCACACAATGCTTCTGTGTAGTTTTTATTTGAAGACATTATTTTTCCCAATATAGGCCTCTTAGTGCTCAGAATGTCCAATTGCAGTTCCTACAGAAAGAGTGTTTCAGAAAGGCTCAATCAAAAGTAAGGTTCAACTCTGTTAGTTGAATGCACAGAACAGAAAGAAGTTTCATACAATGCTTCTGTGTAGTTTATATTTGAACATATTCTTTTTTCCACTATTACCCACTTAGCGCTACGAATGTCCAGTTGCATTTTCTACAGACAGAGTGTTTCAAAACTGCTCAATCAAAAGTATGGTTTAACTCTGTTAGCTGAATGCTCAGATCAGAAAGGAGTTTCACAGAATGCTTCTGTGTAGTTTATATTTGAATATATTACTTTTTCCACTACTACGCTCTTAGCGCTCCAAATGTCCAGTTGCATTTTCTACAGAAAGAGTGTTCAGATCTGCTCAATCAAAAGTATGGTTTAACTCTGTTAGCTGAATGCACAGATCAGAAAGAAGTTTCACAGAATGATTCTGTGTAGTTTATATTTGGAGACATTCCTTTTTCCACTATTACCCTCTTATCGCTCCGAATCTCCACTTGCATTTTCTACAGAAAGAGTGTTTCAGAACGGCTCAATCAAAACTAAGGTTCAACTCTTTTAGTTGAACAAACAGAACGGAAAGAAGTTTCACACAATTCTTCTGTGTAGTTTTTATTTGTAGACATTCTTTTTCCCAATATAGGCCTCTTAGCGCTCAGAATGTCCAATTGCAGTTTCTACAGAAAGAGTGTTTCAGAACGGCTCAATCAAAAGTAAGGTTCAACTCTGTTAGTTGAATGCACAGAACAGAAAGATGTTTCATACAATGCTTCTGTGTAGTTTATATTTGAACATATTATTTTTTCCACTATTACCCACTTAGCGCTACGAATGTCCAGTTGCATTTTCTACAGACAGAGTGTTTCAAAACTGCTCAATCAAAAGTATGGTTTAACTCTGTTAGCTGAATGCTCAGATCAGAAAGAAGTTTCACAGAATGCTTCTGTGTAGTTTATATTTGAATATATTCCTTTTTCCACTACTACGCTCTTAGCGCTCCAAATGTCCAGTTGCATTTTCTACAGAAAGAGTGTTCAGATCTGCTCAATCAAAAGTATGGTTTAACTCTGTTAGCTGAATGCACAGATCAGAAAGAAGTTTCACCGAATGATTCTGTGTAGTTTATATTTGTAGACATTCCTTTTTCCACTATTACCCTCTTAGCGCTCCGAATCTCCACTTGCATTTTCTACAAAAAGAATGTTTCATAACTGCTCAATCAAAAATATGTTTTATCTCTGTTAACTGAATTTACAGATCAGAAATAAGTTTCACAGAATGCATCTGTGTAGTTTTTATTTGAAGATATTCTTTTTCCCAATGTAGGCCTCTTAGCGCTTAGCATGTCCAATTGCAGTTTCTACAGAAAGAGTGTTTCAGAACGGCTCAATCAAAAGTAAGTTTCAACTCTGTTAGTTGAATGCACAGAACAGAAAGAATTTTCACAGAATGCTACTGTGTAGTTTATATTTGAATATATTCCTTTTTCCACTATTACCCTCTTAGCGCTCCGAATGTCCACTTGCATTTTCTACAGAAAGAGTGTTCAGAACTGCGCAATCAAAAGTATGGTTTAACTCTGTTAGCTTAATGAACATATCAGAAATAAGTTTCACACAATGCTTCTGTGTAGTTTTTATTTGAAGACATTATTTTTCCCAATATAGGCCTCTTAGTGCTCAGAATGTCCAATTGCAGTTCCTACAGAAAGAGTGTTTCAGAAAGGCTCAATCAAAAGTAAGGTTCAACTCTGTTAGTTGAATGCACAGAACAGAAAGAAGTTTCATACAATGCTTCTGTGTAGTTTATATTTGAACATATTCTTTTTTCCACTATTACCCACTTAGCGCTACGAATGTCCAGTTGCATTTTCTACAGACAGAGTGTTTCAAAACTGCTCAATCAAAAGTATGGTTTAACTCTGTTAGCTGAATGCTCAGATCAGAAAGGAGTTTCACAGAATGCTTCTGTGTAGTTTATATTTGAATATATTACTTTTTCCACTACTACGCTCTTAGCGCTCCAAATGTCCAGTTGCATTTTCTACAGAAAGAGTGTTCAGATCTGCTCAATCAAAGGTATGGTTTTACTCTGTTAGCTGAATGCACAGATAAGAAAGAAGTTTCACAGAATGATTCTGTGTAGTTTATATTTGGAGACATTCCTTTTTCCACTATTACCCTCTTATCGCTCCGAATCTCCACTTGCATTTTCTACAGAAAGAGTGTTTCAGAACGGCTCAATCAAAACTAAGGTTCAACTCTTTTAGTTGAACAAACAGAACAGAAAGAAGTTTCACACAATTCTTCTGTGTAGTTTTTATTTGTAGACATTCTTTTTCCCAATATAGGCCTATTAGCGCTCAGAATGTCCAATTGCAGTTTCTACAGAAAGAGTGTTTCAGAACGGCTCAATCAAAAGTAAGGTTCAACTCTGTTAGTTGAATGCACAGAACAGAAAGAAGTTTCATACAATGCTTCTGTGTAGTTTATATTTGAACATATTATTTTTTCCACTATTACCCACTTAGCGCTACGAATGTCCAGTTGCATTTTCTACAGACAGAGTGTTTCAAAACTGCTCAATCAAAAGTATGGTTTAACTCTGTTAGCTGAATGCTCAGATCAGAAAGAAGTTTCACAGAATGCTTCTGTGTAGTTTATATTTGAATATATTCCTTTTTCCACTACTACGCTCTTAGCGCTCCAAATGTCCAGTTGCATTTTCTACAGAAAGAGTGTTCAGATCTGCTCAATCAAAAGTATGGTTTAACTCTGTTAGCTGAATGCACAGATCAGAAAGAAGTTTCACCGAATGATTCTGTGTAGTTTATATTTGAAGACATTCCTTTTTCCACTATTACCCTCTTAGCGCTCCGAATCTCCACTTGCATTTTCTACAAAAAGAGTGTTTCATAACTGCTCAATCAAAAATATGTTTTATCTCTGTTAACTGAATTTACAGATCAGAAATAAGTTTCACAGAATGCATCTGTGTAGTTTTTATTTGAAGATATTCTTTTTCCCAATGTAGGCCTCTTAGCGCTTAGCATGTCCAATTGCAGTTTCTACAGAAAGAGTGTTTCAGAACGGCTCAATCAAAAGTAAGGTTCAACTCTGTTAGTTGAATGCACAGAACAGAAAGAATTTTCACAGAATGCTACTGTGTAGTTTATATTTGAATATATTCCTTTTTCCACTATTACCCTCTTAGCGCTCCGAATGTCCACTTGCATTTTCTACAGAAAGAGTGTTCAGAACTGCGCAATCAAAAGTATGGTTTAACTCTGTTAGCTTAATGAACATATCAGAAATAAGTTTCACACAATGCTTCTGTGTAGTTTTTATTTGAAGACATTATTTTTCCCAATATAGGCCTCTTAGTGCTCAGAATGTCCAATTGCAGTTTCTACAGAAAGAGTGTTTCAGAAAGGCTCAATCAAAAGTAAGGTTCAACTCTGTTAGTTGAATGCACAGAACAGAAAGAAGTTTCATACAATGCTTCTGTGTAGTTTATATTTGAACATATTCTTTTTTCCACTATTACCCACTTAGCGCTACGAATGTCCAGTTGCATTTTCTACAGACAGAGTGTTTCAAAACTGCTCAATCAAAAGTATGGTTTAACTCTGTTAGCTGAATGCTCAGATCAGAAAGAAGTTTCACAGAATGCTTCTGTGTAGTTTATATTTGAATATATTCCTTTTTCCACTACTACTCTCTTAGCGCTCCAAATGTCCAGTTGCATTTTCTACAGAAAGAGAGTTCAGATCTGCTCAATCAAAAGTATGGTTTAACTCTGTTAGCTGAATGCACAGATCAGAAAGAAGTTTCACAGAATGATTCTGTGTAGTTTATATTTGGAGACATTCCTTTTTCCACTATTACCCTCTTAGCGCTCCGAATCTCCACTTGCATTTTCTACAGAAAGAGTGTTTCAGAACGGCTCAATCAAAACTAAGGTTCAACTCTTTTAGTTGAACAAACAGAACAGAAAGAAGTTTCACACAATTCTTCTGTGTAGTTTTTATTTGTAGACATTCTTTTTCCCAATATAGGCCTCTTAGCGCTCAGAATGTCCAATTGCAGTTTCTACAGAAAGAGTGTTTCAGAACGCCTCAATCAAAAGTAAGGTTCAACTCTGTTAGTTGAATGCACAGAACAGAAAGAAGTTTCATACAATGCTTCTGTGTAGTTTATATTTGAACATATTATTTTTTCCACTATTACCCACTTAGCGCTACGAATGTCCAGTTGCATTTTCTACAGACAGAGTGTTTCAAAACTGCTCAATCAAAAGTATGGTTTAACTCTGTTAGATGAATGCTCAGATCAGAAAGAAGTTTCACAGAATGCTTCTGTGTAGTTTATATTTGAATATATTCCTTTTTAAACTACTACGATCTTAGCGCTCCAAATGTCCAGTTGCATTTTCTACAGAAAGAGTGTTCAGATCTGCTCAATCAAAAGTATGGTTTAACTCTGTTAGCTGAATGCACAGATCAGAAAGAAGTTTCACCGAATGATTCCGTGTAGTTTATATTTGAAGACATTCCTTTTTCCACTATTACCCTCTTAGCGCTCCGAATCTCCACTTGCATTTTCTACAAAAAGAGTGTTTCATAACTGCTCAATCAAAAGTATGTTTTATCTCTGTTAACTGAATTTACAGATCAGAAATATGTTTCACAGAATGCATCTGTGTAGTTTTTATTTGAAGATATTCTTTTTCCCAATGTAGGCCTCTTAGCGCTTAGCATGTCCAATTGCAGTTTCTACAGAAAGAGTGTTTCAGAACGGCTCAATCAAAAGTAAGGTTCAACTCTGTTAGTTGAATGCACAGAACAGAAAGAATTTTCACAGAATGCTACTGTGTAGTTTATATTTGAATATATACCTTTTTCCACTATTACCCTCTTAGCGCTCGAATGTCCACTTGCATTTTCTACAGAAAGAGTGTTCAGAACTGCGCAATCAAAAGTATGGTTTAACTCTGTTAGCTTAATGAACATATCAGAAATAAGTTTCACACAATGCTTCTGTGTAGTTTTTATTTGAAGATATTATTTTTCCCAATATAGGCCTCTTAGCGCTCAGAATGTCCAATTGCAGTTTCTACAGAAAGAGTGTTTCAGAAAGGCTCAATCAAAAGTAAGGTTCAACTCTGTTAGTTGAAAGCACAGAACAGAAAGAAGTTTCATACAATGCTTCTGTGTAGTTTATATTTGAACATATTCTTTTTTCCACTATTACCCACTTAGCGCTACGAATGTCCAGTTGCATTTTCTACAGACAGAGTGTATCAAAACTGCTCAATCAAAAGTATGGTTTTACTCTGTTAGCTGAATGCTCAGATCAGAAAGAAGTTTCACAGAATGCTTCTGTGTAGTTTATATTTGAATATATTCCTTTTTCCACTACTACTCTCTTAGCGCTCCAAATGTCCAGTTGCATTTTCTACAGAAAGAGAGTTCAGATCTGCTCAATCAAAAGTATGGTTTAACTCTGTTAGCTGAATGCACAGATCAGAAAGAAGTTTCACAGAATGATTCTGTGTAGTTTATATTTGGAGACATTCCTTTTTCCACTATTACCCTCTTAGCGCTCCGAATCTCCACTTGCATTTTCTACAGAAAGAGTGTTTCAGAACGGCTCAATCAAAACTAAGGTTCAACTCTTTTAGTTGAACAAACAGAACAGAAAGAAGTTTCACACAATTCTTCTGTGTAGTTTTTATTTGTAGACATTCTTTTTCCCAATATAGGCCTCTTAGCGCTCAGAATGTCCAATTGCAGTTTCTACAGAAAGAGTGTTTCAGAACGCCTCAATCAAAAGTAAGGTTCAACTCTGTTAGTTGAATGCACAGAACAGAAAGAAGTTTCATACAATGCTTCTGTGTAGTTTATATTTGAACATATTATTTTTTCCACTATTACCCACTTAGCGCTACGAATGTCCAGTTGCATTTTCTACAGACAGAGTGTTTCAAAACTGCTCAATCAAAAGTATGGTTTAACTCCCTTAGATGAATGCTCAGATCAGAAAGAAGTTTCACAGAATGCTTCTGTGTAGTTTATATTTGAATATATTCCTTTTTCCACTACTACGCTCTTAGCGCTCCAAATGTCCAGTTGCATTTTCTACAGAAAGAGTGTTCAGATCTGCTCAATCAAAAGTATGGTTTAACTCTGTTAGCTGAATGCACAGATCAGAAAGAAGTTTCACCGAATGATTCCGTGTAGTTTATATTTGAAGACATTCCTTTTTCCACTATTACCCTCTTAGCGCTCCGAATCTCCACTTGCATTTTCTACAAAAAGAGTGTTTCATAACGGCTCAATCAAAAATATGTTTTATCTCTGTTAAGTGAATTTACAGATCAGAAATAAGTTTCACAGAATGCATCTGTGTAGTTTTTATTTGAAGATATTCGTTTTCCCAATGTAGGCCTCTTAGCGCTTAGCATGTCCAATTGCAGTTTCTACAGAAAGAGTGTTTCAGAACGGCTCAATCAAAAGTAAGGTTCAACTCTGTTAGTTGAATGCACAGAACAGAAAGAATTTTCACAGAATGCTACTGTGTAGTTTATATTTGAATATATTCCTTTTTCCACTATTACTCTCTTAGCGCTCCGAATGTCCACTTGCATTTTCTACAGAAAGAGTGTTCAGAACTGCGCAATCAAAAGTATGGTTTAACTCTGTTAGCTTAATGAACATATCAGAAATAAGTTTCACACAATGCTTCTGTGTAGTTTTTATTTGAAGATATTATTTTTCCCAATATAGGCCTCTTAGCGCTCAGAATGTCCAATTGCAGTTTCTACAGAAAGAGTGTTTCAGAAAGGTTCAATCAAAAGTAAGGTTTAACTCTGTTAGTTGAATGCACAGAACAGAAAGAAGTTTCATACAATGCTTCTGTGTAGTTTATATTTGAACATATTCTTTTTTCCACTATTACCCACTTAGCGCTACGAATGTCCAGTTGCATTTTCTACAGACAGAGTGTTTCAAAACTGCTCAATCAAAAGTATGGTTTAACTCTGTTAGCTGAATGCTCAGATCAGAAAGAAGTTTCACAGAATGCTTCTGTGTAGTTTATATTTGAATATATTCCTTTTTCCACTACTACTCTCTTAGCGCTCCAAATGTCCAGTTGCATTTTCTACAGAAAGAGAGTTCAGATCTGCTCAATCAAAAGTATGGTTTAACTCTGTTAGCTGAATGCACAGATCAGAAAGAAGTTTCACAGAATGATTCTGTGTAGTTTATATTTGGAGACATTCCTTTTTCCACTATTACCCTCTTAGCGCTCCGAATCTCCGCTTGCATTTTCTACAGAAAGAGTGTTTCAGAACGGCTCAATCAAAACTAAGGTTCAAATCTTTTAGTTGAACAAACAGAACAGAAAGGAGTTTCACACAATTCTTCTGTGTAGTTTTTATTTGTAGACATTCTTTTTCCCAATATAGGCCTCTTAGCGCTCAGAATGTCCAATTGCAGTTTCTACAGAAAGAGTGTTTCAGAACGGCTCAATCAAAAGTAAGGTTCAACTCTGTTAGTTGAATGCACAGAACAGAAAGTAGTTTCATACAATGCTTCTGTGTAGTTTATATTTGAACATATTATTTTTTCCACTATTACCCACTTAGCGCTACGAATGTCCAGTTGCATTTTCTACAGACAGAGTGTTTCAAAACTGCTCAATCAAAAGTATGGTTTAACTCTGTTAGCTGAATGCTCAGATCAGAAAGAAGTTTCACAGAATGCTTCTGTGTAGTTTATATTTGAATATATTCCTTTTTCCACTACTACGCTCTTAGCGCTCCAAATGTCCAGTTGCATTTTCTACAGAAAGAGTGTTCAGATCTGCTCAATCAAAAGTATGGTTTAACTCTGTTAGCTGAATGCACAGATCAGAAAGAAGTTTCACCGAATGATTCTGTGTAGTTTATATTTGAAGACATTCCTTTTTCCACTATTACCCTCTTAGCGCTCCGAATCTCCACTTGCATTTTCTACAAAAAGAGTGTTTCATAACTGCTCAATCAAAAATATGTTTTACCTCTGTTAACTGAATTTACAGATCAGAAATAAGTTTCACAGAATGCATCTGTGTAGTTTTTATTTGAAGATATTCTTTTTCCCAATGTAGGCCTCTTAGCGCTTAGCATGTCCAATTGCAGTTTCTACAGAAAGAGTGTTTCAGAACGGCTCAATCAAAAGTAAGGTTCAACTCTGTTAGTTGAATGCACAGAACAGAAAGAATTTTCACAGAATGCTACTGTGTAGTTTATATTTGAATATATTCCTTTATCCACTATTACCCTCTTAGCGCTCCGAATGTCCACTTGCATTTTCTACAGAAAGAGTGTTCAGAACTGCGCAATCAAAAGTATGGTTTAACTCTGTTAGCTTAATGAACATATCAGAAATAAGTTTCACACAATGCTTCTGTGTAGTTTTTATTTGAAGACATTATTTTTCCCAATATAGGCCTCTTAGTGCTCAGAATGTCCAATTGCAGTTTCTACAGAAAGAGTGTTTCAGAAAGGCTCAATCAAAAGTAAGGTTCAACTCTGTTAGTTGAATGCACAGAACAGAAAGAAGTTTCATACAATGCTTCTGTGTAGTTTATATTTGAACATATTCTTTTTTCCACTATTACCCACTTAGCGCTACGAATGTCCAGTTGCATTTTCTACAGACAGAGTGTTTCAAAACTGCTCAATCAAAAGTATGGTTTAACTCTGTTAGCTGAATGCTCAGATCAGAAAGAAGTTTCACAGAATGCTTCTGTGTAGTTTATATTTGAATATATTCCTTTTTCCACTACTACTCTCTTAGCGCTCCAAATGTCCAGTTGCATTTTCTACAGAAAGAGAGTTCAGATCTGCTCAATCAAAAGTATGGTTTAACTCTGTTAGCTGAATGCACAGATCAGAAAAAAGTTTCACAGAATGATTCTGTGTAGTTTATATTTGGAGACATTCCTTTTTCCACTATTACCCTCTTAGCGCTCCGAATCTCCACTTGCATTTTCTACAGAAAGAGTGTTTCAGAACGGCTCAATCAAAACTAAGGTTCAACTCTTTTAGTTGAACAAACAGAACAGAAAGAAGTTTCACACAATTCTTCTGTGTAGTTTTTATTTGTAGACATTCTTTTTCCCAATATAGGCCTCTTAGCGCTCAGAATGTCCAATTGCAGTTTCTACAGAAAGAGTGTTTCAGAACGGCTCAATCAAAAGTAAGGTTCAACTCTGTTAGTTGAATGCACAGAACAGAAAGAAGTTTCATACAATGCTTCTGTGTAGTTTATATTTGAACATATTCTTTTTTCCACTATTACCCACTTAGCGCTACGAATGTCCAGTTGCATTTTCTACAGACAGAGTGTTTCAAAACTGCTCAATCAAAAGTATGGTTTAACTCTGTTAGCTGAATGCTCAGATCAGAAAGAAGTTTCACAGAATGCTTCTGTGTAGTTTATATTTGAATATATTCCTTTTTCCACTACTACGCTCTTAGCGCTCCAAATGTCCAGTTGCATTTTCTACAGAAAGAGTGTTCAGATCTGCTCAATCAAAAGTATGGTTTAACCCTGTTAGCTGAATGCACAGATCAGAAAGAAGTTTCACCGAATGATTCTGTGTAGTTTATATTTGAAGACATTCCTTTTTCCACTATTACCCTCTTAGCGCTCCGAATCTCCACTTGCATTTTCTACAAAAAGAATGTTTCATAACTGCTCAATCAAAAATATGTTTTATCTCTGTTAACTGAATTTACAGATCAGAAATAAGTTTCACAGAATGCATCTGTGTAGTTTTTATTTGAAGATATTCTTTTTCCCAATGTAGGCCTCTTAGCGCTTAGCATGTCCAATTGCAGTTTCTACAGAAAGAGTGTTTCAGAACGGCTCAATCAAAAGTAAGTTTCAACTCTGTTAGTTGAATGCACAGAAGAGAAAGAATTTTCACAGAATGCTACTGTGTAGTTTATATTTGAATATATTCCTTTTTCCACTATTACCCTCTTAGCGCTCCGAATGTCCACTTGCATTTTCTACAGAAAGAGTGTTCAGAACTGCGCAATCAAAAGTATGGTTTAACTCTGTTAGCTTAATGAACATATCAGAAATAAGTTTCACACAATGCTTCTGTGTAGTTTTTATTTGAAGACATTATTTTTCCCAATATAGGCCTCTTAGTGCTCAGAATGTCCAATTGCAGTTCCTACAGAAAGAGTGTTTCAGAAAGGCTCAATCAAAAGTAAGGTTCAACTCTGTTAGTTGAATGCACAGAACAGAAAGAAGTTTCATACAATGCTTCTGTGTAGTTTATATTTGAACATATTCTTTTTTCCACTATTACCCACTTAGCGCTACGAATGTCCAGTTGCATTTTCTACAGACAGAGTGTTTCAAAACTGCTCAATCAAAAGTATGGTTTAACTCTGTTAGCTGAATGCTCAGATCAGAAAGAAGTTTCACAGAATGCTTCTGTGTAGTTTATATTTGAATATATTCCTTTTTCCACTACTACGCTCTTAGCGCTCCAAATGTCCAGTTGCATTTTCTACAGAAAGAGTGTTCAGATCTGCTCAATCAAAAGTATGGTTTAACTCTGTTAGCTGAATGCACAGATCAGAAAGAAGTTTCACCGAATGATTCTGTGTAGTTTATATTTGAAGACATTCCTTTTTCCACTATTACCCTCTTAGCGCTCCGAATCTCCACTTGCATTTTCTACAAAAAGAGTGTTTCATAACTGCTCAATCAAAAATATGTTTTATCTCTGTTAACTGAATTTACAGATCAGAAATAAGTTTCACAGAATGCATCTGTGTAGTTTTTATTTGAAGATATTCTTTTTCCCAATGTAGGCCTCTTAGCGCTTAGCATGTCCAATTGCAGTTTCTACAGAAAGAGTGTTTCAGAACGGCTCAATCAAAAGTAAGGTTCAACTCTGTTAGTTGAATGCACAGAACAGAAAGAATTTTCACAGAATGCTACTGTGTAGTTTATATTTGAATATATTCCTTTTTCCACTATTACCCTCTTAGCGCTCCGAATGTCCACTTGCATTTTCTACAGAAAGAGTGTTCAGAACTGCGCAATCAAAAGTATGGTTTAACTCTGTTAGCTTAATGAACATATCAGAAATAAGTTTCACACAATGCTTCTGTGTAGTTTTTATTTGAAGACATTATTTTTCCCAATATAGGCCTCTTAGTGCTCAGAATGTCCAATTGCAGTTTCTACAGAAAGAGTGTTTCAGAAAGGCTCAATCAAAAGTAAGGTTCAACTCTGTTAGTTGAATGCACAGAACAGAAAGAAGTTTCATACAATGCTTCTGTGTAGTTTATATTTGAATATATTCCTTTTTCCACTACTACTCTCTTAGCGCTCCAAATGTCCAGTTGCATTTTCTACAGAAAGAGAGTTCAGATCTGCTCAATCAAAAGTATGGTTTAACTCTGTTAGCTGAATGCACAGATCAGAAAGAAGTTTCACAGAATGATTCTGTGTAGTTTATATTTGGAGACATTCCTTTTTCCACTATTACCCTCTTAGCGCTCCGAATCTCCACTTGCATTTTCTACAGAAAGAGTGTTTCAGAACGGCTCAATCAAAACTAAGGTTCAACTCTTTTAGTTGAACAAACAGAACAGAAAGAAGTTTCACACAATTCTTCTGTGTAGTTTTTATTTGTAGACATTCTTTTTCCCAATATAGGCCTCTTAGCGCTCAGAATGTCCAATTGCAGTTTCTACAGAAAGAGTGTTTCAGAACGCCTCAATCAAAAGTAAGGTTCAACTCTGTTAGTTGAATGCACAGAACAGAAAGAAGTTTCATACAATGCTTCTGTGTAGTTTATATTTGAACATATTATTTTTTCCACTATTACCCACTTAGCGCTACGAATGTCCAGTTGCATTTTCTACAGACAGAGTGTTTCAAAACTGCTCAATCAAAAGTATGGTTTAACTCTGTTAGATGAATGCTCAGATCAGAAAGAAGTTTCACAGAATGCTTCTGTGTAGTTTATATTTGAATATATTCCTTTTTAAACTACTACGATCTTAGCGCTCCAAATGTCCAGTTGCATTTTCTACAGAAAGAGTGTTCAGATCTGCTCAATCAAAAGTATGGTTTAACTCTGTTAGCTGAATGCACAGATCAGAAAGAAGTTTCACCGAATGATTCCGTGTAGTTTATATTTGAAGACATTCCTTTTTCCACTATTACCCTCTTAGCGCTCCGAATATCCACTTGCATTTTCTACAAAAAGAGTGTTTCATAACTGCTCAATCAAAAGTATGTTTTATCTCTGTTAACTGAATTTACAGATCAGAAATATGTTTCACAGAATGCATCTGTGTAGTTTTTATTTGAAGATATTCTTTTTCCCAATGTAGGCCTCTTAGCGCTTAGCATGTCCAATTGCAGTTTCTACAGAAAGAGTGTTTCAGAACGGCTCAATCAAAAGTAAGGTTCAACTCTGTTAGTTGAATGCACAGAACAGAAAGAATTTTCACAGAATGCTACTGTGTAGTTTATATTTGAATATATACCTTTTTCCACTATTACCCTCTTAGCGCTCGAATGTCCACTTGCATTTTCTACAGAAAGAGTGTTCAGAACTGCGCAATCAAAAGTATGGTTTAACTCTGTTAGCTTAATGAACATATCAGAAATAAGTTTCACACAATGCTTCTGTGTAGTTTTTATTTGAAGATATTATTTTTCCCAATATAGGCCTCTTAGCGCTCAGAATGTCCAATTGCAGTTTCTACAGAAAGAGTGTTTCAGAAAGGCTCAATCAAAAGTAAGGTTCAACTCTGTTAGTTGAAAGCACAGAACAGAAAGAAGTTTCATACAATGCTTCTGTGTAGTTTATATTTGAACATATTCTTTTTTCCACTATTACCCACTTAGCGCTACGAATGTCCAGTTGCATTTTCTACAGACAGAGTGTATCAAAACTGCTCAATCAAAAGTATGGTTTTACTCTGTTAGCTGAATGCTCAGATCAGAAAGAAGTTTCACAGAATGCTTCTGTGTAGTTTATATTTGAATATATTCCTTTTTCCACTACTACTCTCTTAGCGCTCCAAATGTCCAGTTGCATTTTCTACAGAAAGAGAGTTCAGATCTGCTCAATCAAAAGTATGGTTTAACTCTGTTAGCTGAATGCACAGATCAGAAAGAAGTTTCACAGAATGATTCTGTGTAGTTTATATTTGGAGACATTCCTTTTTCCACTATTACCCTCTTAGCGCTCCGAATCTCCACTTGCATTTTCTACAGAAAGAGTGTTTCAGAACGGCTCAATCAAAACTAAGGTTCAACTCTTTTAGTTGAACAAACAGAACAGAAAGAAGTTTCACACAATTCTTCTGTGTAGTTTTTATTTGTAGACATTCTTTTTCCCAATATAGGCCTCTTAGCGCTCAGAATGTCCAATTGCAGTTTCTACAGAAAGAGTGTTTCAGAACGCCTCAATCAAAAGTAAGGTTCAACTCTGTTAGTTGAATGCACAGAACAGAAAGAAGTTTCATACAATGCTTCTGTGTAGTTTATATTTGAACATATTATTTTTTCCACTATTACCCACTTAGCGCTACGAATGTCCAGTTGCATTTTCTACAGACAGAGTGTTTCAAAACTGCTCAATCAAAAGTATGGTTTAACTCCCTTAGATGAATGCTCAGATCAGAAAGAAGTTTCACAGAATGCTTCTGTGTAGTTTATATTTGAATATATTCCTTTTTCCACTACTACGCTCTTAGCGCTCCAAATGTCCAGTTGCATTTTCTACAGAAAGAGTGTTCAGATCTGCTCAATCAAAAGTATGGTTTAACTCTGTTAGCTGAATGCACAGATCAGAAAGAAGTTTCACCGAATGATTCCGTGTAGTTTATATTTGAAGACATTCCTTTTTCCACTATTACCCTCTTAGCGCTCCGAATCTCCACTTGCATTTTCTACAAAAAGAGTGTTTCATAACGGCTCAATCAAAAATATGTTTTATCTCTGTTAAGTGAATTTACAGATCAGAAATAAGTTTCACAGAATGCATCTGTGTAGTTTTTATTTGAAGATATTCGTTTTCCCAATGTAGGCCTCTTAGCGCTTAGCATGTCCAATTGCAGTTTCTACAGAAAGAGTGTTTCAGAACGGCTCAATCAAAAGTAAGGTTCAACTCTGTTAGTTGAATGCACAGAACAGAAAGAATTTTCACAGAATGCTACTGTGTAGTTTATATTTGAATATATTCCTTTTTCCACTATTACTCTCTTAGCGCTCCGAATGTCCACTTGCATTTTCTACAGAAAGAGTGTTCAGAACTGCGCAATCAAAAGTATGGTTTAACTCTGTTAGCTTAATGAACATATCAGAAATAAGTTTCACACAATGCTTCTGTGTAGTTTTTATTTGAAGATATTATTTTTCCCAATATAGGCCTCTTAGCGCTCAGAATGTCCAATTGCAGTTTCTACAGAAAGAGTGTTTCAGAAAGGTTCAATCAAAAGTAAGGTTTAACTCTGTTAGTTGAATGCACAGAACAGAAAGAAGTTTCATACAATGCTTCTGTGTAGTTTATATTTGAACATATTCTTTTTTCCACTATTACCCACTTAGCGCTACGAATGTCCAGTTGCATTTTCTACAGACAGAGTGTTTCAAAACTGCTCAATCAAAAGTATGGTTTAACTCTGTTAGCTGAATGCTCAGATCAGAAAGAAGTTTCACAGAATGCTTCTGTGTAGTTTATATTTGAATATATTCCTTTTTCCACTACTACTCTCTTAGCGCTCCAAATGTCCAGTTGCATTTTCTACAGAAAGAGAGTTCAGATCTGCTCAATCAAAAGTATGGTTTAACTCTGTTAGCTGAATGCACAGATCAGAAAGAAGTTTCACAGAATGATTCTGTGTAGTTTATATTTGGAGACATTCCTTTTTCCACTATTACCCTCTTAGCGCTCCGAATCTCCGCTTGCATTTTCTACAGAAAGAGTGTTTCAGAACGGCTCAATCAAAACTAAGGTTCAAATCTTTTAGTTGAACAAACAGAACAGAAAGGAGTTTCACACAATTCTTCTGTGTAGTTTTTATTTGTAGACATTCTTTTTCCCAATATAGGCCTCTTAGCGCTCAGAATGTCCAATTGCAGTTTCTACAGAAAGAGTGTTTCAGAACGGCTCAATCAAAAGTAAGGTTCAACTCTGTTAGTTGAATGCACAGAACAGAAAGTAGTTTCATACAATGCTTCTGTGTAGTTTATATTTGAACATATTATTTTTTCCACTATTACCCACTTAGCGCTACGAATGTCCAGTTGCATTTTCTACAGACAGAGTGTTTCAAAACTGCTCAATCAAAAGTATGGTTTAACTCTGTTAGCTGAATGCTCAGATCAGAAAGAAGTTTCACAGAATGCTTCTGTGTAGTTTATATTTGAATATATTCCTTTTTCCACTACTACGCTCTTAGCGCTCCAAATGTCCAGTTGCATTTTCTACAGAAAGAGTGTTCAGATCTGCTCAATCAAAAGTATGGTTTAACTCTGTTAGCTGAATGCACAGATCAGAAAGAAGTTTCACCGAATGATTCTGTGTAGTTTATATTTGAAGACATTCCTTTTTCCACTATTACCCTCTTAGCGCTCCGAATCTCCACTTGCATTTTCTACAAAAAGAGTGTTTCATAACTGCTCAATCAAAAATATGTTTTACCTCTGTTAACTGAATTTACAGATCAGAAATAAGTTTCACAGAATGCATCTGTGTAGTTTTTATTTGAAGATATTCTTTTTCCCAATGTAGGCCTCTTAGCGCTTAGCATGTCCAATTGCAGTTTCTACAGAAAGAGTGTTTCAGAACGGCTCAATCAAAAGTAAGGTTCAACTCTGTTAGTTGAATGCACAGAACAGAAAGAATTTTCACAGAATGCTACTGTGTAGTTTATATTTGAATATATTCCTTTATCCACTATTACCCTCTTAGCGCTCCGAATGTCCACTTGCATTTTCTACAGAAAGAGTGTTCAGAACTGCGCAATCAAAAGTATGGTTTAACTCTGTTAGCTTAATGAACATATCAGAAATAAGTTTCACACAATGCTTCTGTGTAGTTTTTATTTGAAGACATTATTTTTCCCAATATAGGCCTCTTAGTGCTCAGAATGTCCAATTGCAGTTTCTACAGAAAGAGTGTTTCAGAAAGGCTCAATCAAAAGTAAGGTTCAACTCTGTTAGTTGAATGCACAGAACAGAAAGAAGTTTCATACAATGCTTCTGTGTAGTTTATATTTGAACATATTCTTTTTTCCACTATTACCCACTTAGCGCTACGAATGTCCAGTTGCATTTTCTACAGACAGAGTGTTTCAAAACTGCTCAATCAAAAGTATGGTTTAACTCTGTTAGCTGAATGCTCAGATCAGAAAGAAGTTTCACAGAATGCTTCTGTGTAGTTTATATTTGAATATATTCCTTTTTCCACTACTACTCTCTTAGCGCTCCAAATGTCCAGTTGCATTTTCTACAGAAAGAGAGTTCAGATCTGCTCAATCAAAAGTATGGTTTAACTCTGTTAGCTGAATGCACAGATCAGAAAGAAGTTTCACAGAATGATTCTGTGTAGTTTATATTTGGAGACATTCCTTTTTCCACTATTACCCTCTTAGCGCTCCGAATCTCCACTTGCATTTTCTACAGAAAGAGTGTTTCAGAACGGCTCAATCAAAACTAAGGTTCAACTCTTTTAGTTGAACAAACAGAACAGAAAGAAGTTTCACACAATTCTTCTGTGTAGTTTTTATTTGTAGACATTCTTTTTCCCAATATAGGCCTCTTAGCGCTCAGAATGTCCAATTGCAGTTTCTACAGAAAGAGTGTTTCAGAACGGCTCAATCAAAAGTAAGGTTCAACTCTGTTAGTTGAATGCACAGAACAGAAAGAAGTTTCATACAATGCTTCTGTGTAGTTTATATTTGAACATATTCTTTTTTCCACTATTACCCACTTAGCGCTACGAATGTCCAGTTGCATTTTCTACAGACAGAGTGTTTCAAAACTGCTCAATCAAAAGTATGGTTTAACTCTGTTAGCTGAATGCTCAGATCAGAAAGAAGTTTCACAGAATGCTTCTGTGTAGTTTATATTTGAATATATTCCTTTTTCCACTACTACGCTCTTAGCGCTCCAAATGTCCAGTTGCATTTTCTACAGAAAGAGTGTTCAGATCTGCTCAATCAAAAGTATGGTTTAACCCTGTTAGCTGAATGCACAGATCAGAAAGAAGTTTCACCGAATGATTCTGTGTAGTTTATATTTGAAGACATTCCTTTTTCCACTATTACCCTCTTAGCGCTCCGAATCTCCACTTGCATTTTCTACAAAAAGAATGTTTCATAACTGCTCAATCAAAAATATGTTTTATCTCTGTTAACTGAATTTACAGATCAGAAATAAGTTTCACAGAATGCATCTGTGTAGTTTTTATTTGAAGATATTCTTTTTCCCAATGTAGGCCTCTTAGCGCTTAGCATGTCCAATTGCAGTTTCTACAGAAAGAGTGTTTCAGAACGGCTCAATCAAAAGTAAGTTTCAACTCTGTTAGTTGAATGCACAGAAGAGAAAGAATTTTCACAGAATGCTACTGTGTAGTTTATATTTGAATATATTCCTTTTTCCACTATTACCCTCTTAGCGCTCCGAATGTCCACTTGCATTTTCTACAGAAAGAGTGTTCAGAACTGCGCAATCAAAAGTATGGTTTAACTCTGTTAGCTTAATGAACATATCAGAAATAAGTTTCACACAATGCTTCTGTGTAGTTTTTATTTGAAGACATTATTTTTCCCAATATAGGCCTCTTAGTGCTCAGAATGTCCAATTGCAGTTCCTACAGAAAGAGTGTTTCAGAAAGGCTCAATCAAAAGTAAGGTTCAACTCTGTTAGTTGAATGCACAGAACAGAAAGAAGTTTCATACAATGCTTCTGTGTAGTTTATATTTGAACATATTCTTTTTTCCACTATTACCCACTTAGCGCTACGAATGTCCAGTTGCATTTTCTACAGACAGAGTGTTTCAAAACTGCTCAATCAAAAGTATGGTTTAACTCTGTTAGCTGAATGCTCAGATCAGAAAGAAGTTTCACAGAATGCTTCTGTGTAGTTTATATTTGAATATATTCCTTTTTCCACTACTACGCTCTTAGCGCTCCAAATGTCCAGTTGCATTTTCTACAGAAAGAGTGTTCAGATCTGCTCAATCAAAAGTATGGTTTAACTCTGTTAGCTGAATGCACAGATCAGAAAGAAGTTTCACCGAATGATTCTGTGTAGTTTATATTTGAAGACATTCCTTTTTCCACTATTACCCTCTTAGCGCTCCGAATCTCCACTTGCATTTTCTACAAAAAGAGTGTTTCATAACTGCTCAATCAAAAATATGTTTTATCTCTGTTAACTGAATTTACAGATCAGAAATAAGTTTCACAGAATGCATCTGTGTAGTTTTTATTTGAAGATATTCTTTTTCCCAATGTAGGCCTCTTAGCGCTTAGCATGTCCAATTGCAGTTTCTACAGAAAGAGTGTTTCAGAACGGCTCAATCAAAAGTAAGGTTCAACTCTGTTAGTTGAATGCACAGAACAGAAAGAATTTTCACAGAATGCTACTGTGTAGTTTATATTTGAATATATTCCTTTTTCCACTATTACCCTCTTAGCGCTCCGAATGTCCACTTGCATTTTCTACAGAAAGAGTGTTCAGAACTGCGCAATCAAAAGTATGGTTTAACTCTGTTAGCTTAATGAACATATCAGAAATAAGTTTCACACAATGCTTCTGTGTAGTTTTTATTTGAAGACATTATTTTTCCCAATATAGGCCTCTTAGTGCTCAGAATGTCCAATTGCAGTTTCTACAGAAAGAGTGTTTCAGAAAGGCTCAATCAAAAGTAAGGTTCAACTCTGTTAGTTGAATGCACAGAACAGAAAGAAGTTTCATACAATGCTTCTGTGTAGTTTATATTTGACCATATTCTTTTTTCCACTATTACCCACTTAGCGCTACGAATGTCCAGTTGCATTTTCTACAGACAGAGTGTTTCAAAACTGCTCAATCAAAAGTATGGTTTAACTCTGTTAGCTGAATGCTCAGATCAGAAAGAAGTTTCACAGAATGCTTCTGTGTAGTTTATATTTGAATATATTCCTTTTTCCACTACTACTCTCTTAGCGCTCCAAATGTCCAGTTGCATTTTCTACAGAAAGAGAGTTCAGATCTGCTCAATCAAAAGTATGGTTTAACTCTGTTAGCTGAATGCACAGATCAGAAAGAAGTTTCACAGAATGATTCTGTGTAGTTTATATTTGGAGATATTCCTTTTTCCACTATTACCCTCTTAGCGCTCCGAATCTCCACTTGCATTTTCTACAGAAAGAGTGTTTCAGAACGGCTCAATCAAAACTAAGGTTCAACTCTTTTAGTTGAACAAACAGAACAGAAAGAAGTTTCACACAATTCTTCTGTGTAGTTTTTATTTGTAGACATTCTTTTTCCCAATATAGGCCTCTTAGCGCTCAGAATGTCCAATTGCAGTTTCTACAGAAAGAGTGTTTCAGAACGGCTCAATCAAAAGTAAGGTTCAACTCTGTTAGTTGAATGCACAGAACAGAAAGAAGTTTCATACAATGCTTCTGTGTAGTTTATATTTGAACATATACTTTTTTCCACTATTACCCACTTAGCGCTACGAATGTCCAGTTGCATTTTCTACAGACAGAGTGTGTCAAAACTGCTCAATCAAAAGTATGGTTTAACTCTGTTAGCTGAATGCTCAGATCAGAAAGAAGTTTCACAGAATGCTTCTGTGTAGTTTATATTTGAATATATTCCTTTTTCCACTACTACGCTCTTAGCGCTCCAAATGTCCAGTTGCATTTTCTACAGAAAGAGTGTTCAGATCTGCTCAATCAAAAGTATGGTTTAACTCTGTTAGCTGAATGCACAGATCAGAAAGAAGTTTCACCGAATGATTCTGTGTAGTTTATATTTGAAGACATTCCTTTTTCCACTATTACCCTCTTAGCGCTCCGAATCTCCACTTGCATTTTCTACAAAAAGAGTGTTTCATAACTGCTCAATCAAAAATATGTTTTACCTCTGTTAACTGAATTTACAGATCAGAAATAAGTTTCACAGAATGCATCTGTGTAGTTTTTATTTGAAGATATTCTTTTTCCCAATGTAGGCCTCTTAGCGCTTAGCATGTCCAATTGCAGTTTCTACAGAAAGAGTGTTTCAGAACGGCTCAATCAAAAGTAAGGTTCAACTCTGTTAGTTGAATGCACAGAACAGAAAGAATTTTCACAGAATGCTACTGTGTAGTTTATATTTGAATATATTCCTTTTTCCACTATTACTCTCTTAGCGCTCCGAATGTCCACTTGCATTTTCTACAGAAAGAGTGTTCAGAACTGCGCAATCAAAAGTATGGTTTAACTCTGTTAGCTTAATGAACATATCAGAAATAAGTTTCACACAATGCTTCTGTGTAGTTTTTATTTGAAGATATTATTTTTCCCAATATAGGCCTCTTAGCGCTCAGAATGTCCAATTGCAGTTTCTACAGAAAGAGTGTTTCAGAAAGGTTCAATCAAAAGTAAGGTTTAACTCTGTTAGTTGAATGCACAGAACAGAAAGAAGTTTCATACAATGCTTCTGTGTAGTTTATATTTGAACATATTCTTTTTTCCACTATTACCCACTTAGCGCTACGAATGTCCAGTTGCATTTTCTACAGACAGAGTGTTTCAAAACTGCTCAATCAAAAGTATGGTTTAACTCTGTTAGCTGAATGCTCAGATCAGAAAGAAGTTTCACAGAATGCTTCTGTGTAGTTTATATTTGAATATATTCCTTTTTCCACTACTACTCTCTTAGCGCTCCAAATGTCCAGTTGCATTTTCTACAGAAAGAGAGTTCAGATCTGCTCAATCAAAAGTATGGTTTAACTCTGTTAGCTGAATGCACAGATCAGAAAGAAGTTTCACAGAATGATTCTGTGTAGTTTATATTTGGAGACATTCCTTTTTCCACTATTACCCTCTTAGCGCTCCGAATCTCCGCTTGCATTTTCTACAGAAAGAGTGTTTCAGAACGGCTCAATCAAAACTAAGGTTCAAATCTTTTAGTTGAACAAACAGAACAGAAAGGAGTTTCACACAATTCTTCTGTGTAGTTTTTATTTGTAGACATTCTTTTTCCCAATATAGGCCTCTTAGCGCTCAGAATGTCCAATTGCAGTTTCTACAGAAAGAGTGTTTCAGAACGGCTCAATCAAAAGTAAGGTTCAACTCTGTTAGTTGAATGCACAGAACAGAAAGTAGTTTCATACAATGCTTCTGTGTAGTTTATATTTGAACATATTATTTTTTCCACTATTACCCACTTAGCGCTACGAATGTCCAGTTGCATTTTCTACAGACAGAGTGTTTCAAAACTGCTCAATCAAAAGTATGGTTTAACTCTGTTAGCTGAATGCTCAGATCAGAAAGAAGTTTCACAGAATGCTTCTGTGTAGTTTATATTTGAATATATTCCTTTTTCCACTACTACGCTCTTAGCGCTCCAAATGTCCAGTTGCATTTTCTACAGAAAGAGTGTTCAGATCTGCTCAATCAAAAGTATGGTTTAACTCTGTTAGCTGAATGCACAGATCAGAAAGAAGTTTCACCGAATGATTCTGTGTAGTTTATATTTGAAGACATTCCTTTTTCCACTATTACCCTCTTAGCGCTCCGAATCTCCACTTGCATTTTCTACAAAAAGAGTGTTTCATAACTGCTCAATCAAAAATATGTTTTACCTCTGTTAACTGAATTTACAGATCAGAAATAAGTTTCACAGAATGCATCTGTGTAGTTTTTATTTGAAGATATTCTTTTTCCCAATGTAGGCCTCTTAGCGCTTAGCATGTCCAATTGCAGTTTCTACAGAAAGAGTGTTTCAGAACGGCTCAATCAAAAGTAAGGTTCAACTCTGTTAGTTGAATGCACAGAACAGAAAGAATTTTCACAGAATGCTACTGTGTAGTTTATATTTGAATATATTCCTTTATCCACTATTACCCTCTTAGCGCTCCGAATGTCCACTTGCATTTTCTACAGAAAGAGTGTTCAGAACTGCGCAATCAAAAGTATGGTTTAACTCTGTTAGCTTAATGAACATATCAGAAATAAGTTTCACACAATGCTTCTGTGTAGTTTTTATTTGAAGACATTATTTTTCCCAATATAGGCCTCTTAGTGCTCAGAATGTCCAATTGCAGTTTCTACAGAAAGAGTGTTTCAGAAAGGCTCAATCAAAAGTAAGGTTCAACTCTGTTAGTTGAATGCACAGAACAGAAAGAAGTTTCATACAATGCTTCTGTGTAGTTTATATTTGAACATATTCTTTTTTCCACTATTACCCACTTAGCGCTACGAATGTCCAGTTGCATTTTCTACAGACAGAGTGTTTCAAAACTGCTCAATCAAAAGTATGGTTTAACTCTGTTAGCTGAATGCTCAGATCAGAAAGAAGTTTCACAGAATGCTTCTGTGTAGTTTATATTTGAATATATTCCTTTTTCCACTACTACTCTCTTAGCGCTCCAAATGTCCAGTTGCATTTTCTACAGAAAGAGAGTTCAGATCTGCTCAATCAAAAGTATGGTTTAACTCTGTTAGCTGAATGCACAGATCAGAAAGAAGTTTCACAGAATGATTCTGTGTAGTTTATATTTGGAGACATTCCTTTTTCCACTATTACCCTCTTAGCGCTCCGAATCTCCACTTGCATTTTCTACAGAAAGAGTGTTTCAGAACGGCTCAATCAAAACTAAGGTTCAACTCTTTTAGTTGAACAAACAGAACAGAAAGAAGTTTCACACAATTCTTCTGTGTAGTTTTTATTTGTAGACATTCTTTTTCCCAATATAGGCCTCTTAGCGCTCAGAATGTCCAATTGCAGTTTCTACAGAAAGAGTGTTTCAGAACGGCTCAATCAAAAGTAAGGTTCAACTCTGTTAGTTGAATGCACAGAACAGAAAGAAGTTTCATACAATGCTTCTGTGTAGTTTATATTTGAACATATTCTTTTTTCCACTATTACCCACTTAGCGCTACGAATGTCCAGTTGCATTTTCTACAGACAGAGTGTTTCAAAACTGCTCAATCAAAAGTATGGTTTAACTCTGTTAGCTGAATGCTCAGATCAGAAAGAAGTTTCACAGAATGCTTCTGTGTAGTTTATATTTGAATATATTCCTTTTTCCACTACTACGCTCTTAGCGCTCCAAATGTCCAGTTGCATTTTCTACAGAAAGAGTGTTCAGATCTGCTCAATCAAAAGTATGGTTTAACCCTGTTAGCTGAATGCACAGATCAGAAAGAAGTTTCACCGAATGATTCTGTGTAGTTTATATTTGAAGACATTCCTTTTTCCACTATTACCCTCTTAGCGCTCCGAATCTCCACTTGCATTTTCTACAAAAAGAATGTTTCATAACTGCTCAATCAAAAATATGTTTTATCTCTGTTAACTGAATTTACAGATCAGAAATAAGTTTCACAGAATGCATCTGTGTAGTTTTTATTTGAAGATATTCTTTTTCCCAATGTAGGCCTCTTAGCGCTTAGCATGTCCAATTGCAGTTTCTACAGAAAGAGTGTTTCAGAACGGCTCAATCAAAAGTAAGTTTCAACTCTGTTAGTTGAATGCACAGAAGAGAAAGAATTTTCACAGAATGCTACTGTGTAGTTTATATTTGAATATATTCCTTTTTCCACTATTACCCTCTTAGCGCTCCGAATGTCCACTTGCATTTTCTACAGAAAGAGTGTTCAGAACTGCGCAATCAAAAGTATGGTTTAACTCTGTTAGCTTAATGAACATATCAGAAATAAGTTTCACACAATGCTTCTGTGTAGTTTTTATTTGAAGACATTATTTTTCCCAATATAGGCCTCTTAGTGCTCAGAATGTCCAATTGCAGTTCCTACAGAAAGAGTGTTTCAGAAAGGCTCAATCAAAAGTAAGGTTCAACTCTGTTAGTTGAATGCACAGAACAGAAAGAAGTTTCATACAATGCTTCTGTGTAGTTTATATTTGAACATATTCTTTTTTCCACTATTACCCACTTAGCGCTACGAATGTCCAGTTGCATTTTCTACAGACAGAGTGTTTCAAAACTGCTCAATCAAAAGTATGGTTTAACTCTGTTAGCTGAATGCTCAGATCAGAAAGAAGTTTCACAGAATGCTTCTGTGTAGTTTATATTTGAATATATTCCTTTTTCCACTACTACGCTCTTAGCGCTCCAAATGTCCAGTTGCATTTTCTACAGAAAGAGTGTTCAGATCTGCTCAATCAAAAGTATGGTTTAACTCTGTTAGCTGAATGCACAGATCAGAAAGAAGTTTCACCGAATGATTCTGTGTAGTTTATATTTGAAGACATTCCTTTTTCCACTATTACCCTCTTAGCGCTCCGAATCTCCACTTGCATTTTCTACAAAAAGAGTGTTTCATAACTGCTCAATCAAAAATATGTTTTATCTCTGTTAACTGAATTTACAGATCAGAAATAAGTTTCACAGAATGCATCTGTGTAGTTTTTATTTGAAGATATTCTTTTTCCCAATGTAGGCCTCTTAGCGCTTAGCATGTCCAATTGCAGTTTCTACAGAAAGAGTGTTTCAGAACGGCTCAATCAAAAGTAAGGTTCAACTCTGTTAGTTGAATGCACAGAACAGAAAGAATTTTCACAGAATGCTACTGTGTAGTTTATATTTGAATATATTCCTTTTTCCACTATTACCCTCTTAGCGCTCCGAATGTCCACTTGCATTTTCTACAGAAAGAGTGTTCAGAACTGCGCAATCAAAAGTATGGTTTAACTCTGTTAGCTTAATGAACATATCAGAAATAAGTTTCACACAATGCTTCTGTGTAGTTTTTATTTGAAGACATTATTTTTCCCAATATAGGCCTCTTAGTGCTCAGAATGTCCAATTGCAGTTTCTACAGAAAGAGTGTTTCAGAAAGGCTCAATCAAAAGTAAGGTTCAACTCTGTTAGTTGAATGCACAGAACAGAAAGAAGTTTCATACAATGCTTCTGTGTAGTTTATATTTGACCATATTCTTTTTTCCACTATTACCCACTTAGCGCTACGAATGTCCAGTTGCATTTTCTACAGACAGAGTGTTTCAAAACTGCTCAATCAAAAGTATGGTTTAACTCTGTTAGCTGAATGCTCAGATCAGAAAGAAGTTTCACAGAATGCTTCTGTGTAGTTTATATTTGAATATATTCCTTTTTCCACTACTACTCTCTTAGCGCTCCAAATGTCCAGTTGCATTTTCTACAGAAAGAGAGTTCAGATCTGCTCAATCAAAAGTATGGTTTAACTCTGTTAGCTGAATGCACAGATCAGAAAGAAGTTTCACAGAATGATTCTGTGTAGTTTATATTTGGAGATATTCCTTTTTCCACTATTACCCTCTTAGCGCTCCGAATCTCCACTTGCATTTTCTACAGAAAGAGTGTTTCAGAACGGCTCAATCAAAACTAAGGTTCAACTCTTTTAGTTGAACAAACAGAACAGAAAGAAGTTTCACACAATTCTTCTGTGTAGTTTTTATTTGTAGACATTCTTTTTCCCAATATAGGCCTCTTAGCGCTCAGAATGTCCAATTGCAGTTTCTACAGAAAGAGTGTTTCAGAACGGCTCAATCAAAAGTAAGGTTCAACTCTGTTAGTTGAATGCACAGAACAGAAAGAAGTTTCATACAATGCTTCTGTGTAGTTTATATTTGAACATATACTTTTTTCCACTATTACCCACTTAGCGCTACGAATGTCCAGTTGCATTTTCTACAGACAGAGTGTGTCAAAACTGCTCAATCAAAAGTATGGTTTAACTCTGTTAGCTGAATGCTCAGATCAGAAAGAAGTTTCACAGAATGCTTCTGTGTAGTTTATATTTGAATATATTCCTTTTTCCACTACTACGCTCTTAGCGCTCCAAATGTCCAGTTGCATTTTCTACAGAAAGAGTGTTCAGATCTGCTCAATCAAAAGTATGGTTTAACTCTGTTAGCTGAATGCACAGATCAGAAAGAAGTTTCACCGAATGATTCTGTGTAGTTTATATTTGAAGACATTCCTTTTTCCACTATTACCCTCTTAGCGCTCCGAATCTCCACTTGCATTTTCTACAAAAAGAGTGTTTCATAACTGCTCAATCAAAAATATGTTTTACCTCTGTTAACTGAATTTACAGATCAGAAATAAGTTTCACAGAATGCATCTGTGTAGTTTTTATTTGAAGATATTCTTTTTCCCAATGTAGGCCTCTTAGCGCTTAGCATGTCCAATTGCAGTTTCTACAGAAAGAGTGTTTCAGAACGGCTCAATCAAAAGTAAGGTTCAACTCTGTTAGTTGAATGCACAGAACAGAAAGAATTTTCACAGAATGCTACTGTGTAGTTTATATTTGAATATATTCCTTTTTCCACTATTACCCTCTTAGCGCTCCGAATGTCCACTTGCATTTTCTACAGAAAGAGTGTTCAGAACTGCGCAATCAAAAGTATGGTTTAACTCTGTTAGCTTAATGAACATATCAGAAATAAGTTTCACACAATGCTTCTGTGTAGTTTTTATTTGAAGACATTATTTTTCCCAATATAGGCCTCTTAGTGCTCAGAATGTCCAATTGCAGTTTCTACAGAAAGAGTGTTTCAGAAAGGCTCAATCAAAAGTAAGGTTCAACTCTGTTAGTTGAATGCACAGAACAGAAAGAAGTTTCATACAATGCTTCTGTGTAGTTTATATTTGACCATATTCTTTTTTCCACTATTACCCACTTAGCGCTACGAATGTCCAGTTGCATTTTCTACAGACAGAGTGTTTCAAAACTGCTCAATCAAAAGTATGGTTTAACTCTGTTAGCTGAATGCTCAGATCAGAAAGAAGTTTCACAGAATGCTTCTGTGTAGTTTATATTTGAATATATTCCTTTTTCCACTACTACTCTCTTAGCGCTCCAAATGTCCAGTTGCATTTTCTACAGAAAGAGAGTTCAGATCTGCTCAATCAAAAGTATGGTTTAACTCTGTTAGCTGAATGCACAGATCAGAAAGAAGTTTCACAGAATGATTCTGTGTAGTTTATATTTGGAGACATTCCTTTTTCCACTATTACCCTCTTAGCGCTCCGAATCTCCACTTGCATTTTCTACAGAAAGAGTGTTTCAGAACGGCTCAATCAAAACTAAGGTTCAACTCTTTTAGTTGAACAAACAGAACAGAAAGAAGTTTCACACAATTCTTCTGTGTAGTTTTTATTTGTAGACATTCTTTTTCCCAATATAGGCCTCTTAGCGCTCAGAATGTCCAATTGCAGTTTCTACAGAAAGAGTGTTTCAGAACGGCTCAATCAAAAGTAAGGTTCAACTCTGTTAGTTGAATGCACAGAACAGAAAGAAGTTTCATACAATGCTTCTGTGTAGTTTATATTTGAACATATTCTTTTTTCCACTATTACCCACTTAGCGCTACGAATGTCCAGTTGCATTTTCTACAGACAGAGTGTTTCAAAACTGCTCAATCAAAAGTATGGTTTAACTCTGTTAGCTGAATGCTCAGATCAGAAAGAAGTTTCACAGAATGCTTCTGTGTAGTTTATATTTGAATATATTCCTTTTTCCACTACTACGCTCTTAGCGCTCCAAATGTCCAGTTGCATTTTCTACAGAAAGAGTGTTCAGATCTGCTCAATCAAAAGTATGGTTTAACCCTGTTAGCTGAATGCACAGATCAGAAAGAAGTTTCACCGAATGATTCTGTGTAGTTTATATTTGAAGACATTCCTTTTTCCACTATTACCCTCTTAGCGCTCCGAATCTCCACTTGCATTTTCTACAAAAAGAATGTTTCATAACTGCTCAATCAAAAATATGTTTTATCTCTGTTAACTGAATTTACAGATCAGAAATAAGTTTCACAGAATGCATCTGTGTAGTTTTTATTTGAAGATATTCTTTTTCCCAATGTAGGCCTCTTAGCGCTTAGCATGTCCAATTGCAGTTTCTACAGAAAGAGTGTTTCAGAACGGCTCAATCAAAAGTAAGGTTCAACTCTGTTAGTTGAATGCACAGAACAGAAAGAATTTTCACAGAATGCTACTGTGTAGTTTATATTTGAATATATTCCTTTTTCCACAATTACCCTCTTAGCGCTCCGAATGTCCACTTGCATTTTCTACAGAAAGAGTGTTCAGAACTGCGCAATCAAAAGTATGGTTTAACTCTGTTAGCTTAATGAACATATCAGAAATAAGTTTCACACAATGCTTCTGTGTAGTTTTTATTTGAAGACATTATTTTTCCCAATATAGGCCTCTTAGTGCTCAGAATGTCCAATTGCAGTTTCTACAGAAAGAGTGTTTCAGAAAGGCTCAATCAAAAGTAAGGTTCAACTCTGTTAGTTGAATGCACAGAACAGAAAGAAGTTTCATACAATGCTTCTGTGTAGTTTATATTTGAACATATTCTTTTTTCCACTATTACCCACTTAGCGCTACGAATGTCCAGTTGCATTTTCTACAGACAGAGTGTTTCAAAACTGCTCAATCAAAAGTATGGTTTAACTCTGTTAGCTGAATGCTCAGATCAGAAAGAAGTTTCACAGAATGCTTCTGTGTAGTTTATATTTGAATATATTCCTTTTTCCACTACTACTCTCTTAGCGCTCCAAATGTCCAGTTGCATTTTCTACAGAAAGAGAGTTCAGATCTGCTCAATCAAAAGTATGGTTTAACTCTGTTAGCTGAATGCACAGATCAGAAAGAAGTTTCACAGAATGATTCTGTGTAGTTTATATTTGGAGACATTCCTTTTTCCACTATTACCCTCTTAGCGCTCCGAATCTCCACTTGCATTTTCTACAGAAAGAGTGTTTCAGAACGGCTCAATCAAAACTAAGGTTCAACTCTTTTAGTTGAACAAACAGAACAGAAAGAAGTTTCACACAATTCTTCTGTGTAGTTTTTATTTGTAGACATTCTTTTTCCCAATATAGGCCTCTTAGCGCTCAGAATGTCCAATTGCAGTTTCTACAGAAAGAGTGTTTCAGAACGGCTCAATCAAAAGTAAGGTTCAACTCTGTTAGTTGAATGCACAGAACAGAAAGAAGTTTCATACAATGCTTCTGTGTAGTTTATATTTGAACATATTCTTTTTTCCACTATTACCCACTTAGCGCTACGAATGTCCAGTTGCATTTTCTACAGACAGAGTGTTTCAAAACTGCTCAAACAAAAGTATGGTTTAACTCTGTTAGCTGAATGCTCAGATCAGAAAGAAGTTTCACAGAATGCTTCTGTGTAGTTTATATTTGAATATATTCCTTTTTCCACTACTACGCTCTTAGCGCTCCAAATGTCCAGTTGCATTTTCTACAGAAAGAGTGTTCAGATCTGCTCAATCAAAAGTATGGTTTAACCCTGTTAGCTGAATGCACAGATCAGAAAGAAGTTTCACCGAATGATTCTGTGTAGTTTATATTTGAAGACATTCCTTTTTCCACTATTACCCTCTTAGCGCTCCGAATCTCCACTTGCATTTTCTACAAAAAGAATGTTTCATAACTGCTCAATCAAAAATATGTTTTATCTCTGTTAACTGAATTTACAGATCAGAAATAAGTTTCACAGAATGCATCTGTGTAGTTTTTATTTGAAGATATTCTTTTTCTCAATGTAGGCCTCTTAGCGCTTAGCATGTCCAATTGCAGTTTCTACAGAAAGAGTGTTTCAGAACGGCTCAATCAAAAGTAAGTTTCAACTCTGTTAGTTGAATGCACAGAACAGAAAGAATTTTCACAGAATGCTTCTGTGTAGTTTATATTTGAATATATTCCTTTTTCCACTATTACCCTCTTAGCGCTCCGAATGTCCACTTGCATTTTCTACAGAAAGAGTGTTCAGAACTGCGCAATCAAAAGTATGGTTTAACTCTGTTAGCTTAATGAACATATCAGAAATAAGTTTCACACAATGCTTCTGTGTAGTTTTTATTTGAAGACATTATTTTTCCCAATATAGGCCTCTTAGTGCTCAGAATGTCCAATTGCAGTTTCTACAGAAAGAGTGTTTCAGAAAGGCTCAATCAAAAGTAAGGTTCAACTCTGTTAGTTGAATGCACAGAACAGAAAGAAGTTTCATACAATGCTTCTGTGTAGTTTATATTTGAACATATTCTTTTTTCCACTATTACCCACTTAGCGCTACGAATGTCCAGTTGCATTTTCTACAGACAGAGTGTTTCAAAGCTGCTCAATCAAAAGTATGGTTTAACTCTGTTAGCTGAATGCTCAGATCAGAAAGAAGTTTCACAGAATGCTTCTGTGTAGTTTATATTTGAATATATTCCTTTTTCCACTACTACTCTCTTAGCGCTCCAAATGTCCAGTTGCATTTTCTACAGAAAGAGAGTTCAGATCTGCTCAATCAAAAGTATGGTTTAACTCTGTTAGCTGAATGCACAGATCAGAAAGAAGTTTCACAGAATGATTCTGTGTAGTTTATATTTGGAGACATTCCTTTTTCCACTATTACCCTCTTAGCGCTCCGAATCTCCACTTGCATTTTCTACAGAAAGAGTGTTTCAGAACGGCTCAATCAAAACTAAGGTTCAACTCTTTTAGTTGAACAAACAGAACAGAAAGAAGTTTCACACTATTCTTCTGTGCAGTTTTTATTTGTAGACATTCTTTTTCCCAATATAGGCCTCTTAGCGCTCAGAATGTCAAATTGCAGTTTCTACAGAAAGAGTGTTTCAGAACGGCTGAATCAAAAGTAATGTTCAACTCTGTTAGTTGAATGCACAGAACAGAAAGAAGTTTCATACAATGCTTCTGTGTAGTTTATATTTGAACATATTCTTTTTTCCACTATTACCCACTTAGCGCTACGAATGTCCAGTTGCATTTTCTACAGACAGAGTGTTTCAAAACTGCTCAATCAAAAGTGTGGTTTAACTCTGTTAGCTGAATGCTCAGATCAGAAAGAAGTTTCACAGAATGCTTCTGTGTAGTTTATATTTGAATATATTCCTTTTTCCACTACTACGCTCCTAGCGCTCCAAATGTCCAGTTGCATTTTCTACAGAAAGAGTGTTCAGATCTGCTCAATCAAAAGTATGGTTTAACTCTGTTAGCTGAATGCACAGATCAGAAATTAGTTTCACCGTATGATTCTGTGTAATTTATATTTGGAGACATTCCTTTTTCCACTATTACCCTCTTAGCGCTCCGAATCTCCACTTGCATTTTCTACAGAAAGAGTGTTTCAGAACGGCTCAATCAAAACTAAGTTTCAACTCTTTTAGTTGAACAAACAGAACAGAAAGAAGTTTCACACAATTCTTCTGTGTAGTTTTTATTTGTAGACATTCATTTTCCCAATATAGGCCTCTTAGCGCTCAGAATGTCCAATTGTAGTTTCTACAGAAAGAGTGTTTCAGAACGGCTCAATCAAAAGTAAGGTTCAACTCTGTTAGTTGAATGCACAGAACAGAAAGAAGTTTCATACAATGCTTCTGTGTAGTTTATATTTGAACATATTCTTTTTTCCACTATTACCCACTTAGCGCTACGAATGTCCAGTTGCATTTTCTACAGACAGAGTGTTTCAAAACTGCTCAATCAAAAGTATGGTTTAACTCTGTTAGATGAATGCTCAGATCAGAAAGAAGTTTCACAGAATGCTTCTGTGTAGTTTAAATTTGAATATATTCCTTTTTCCACTACTACGATCTTAGCGCTCCAAATGTCCAGTTGCATTTTCTACAGAAAGAGTGTTCAGATCTGCTCAATCAAAAGTATGGTTTAACTCTTTTAGCTGAATGCACAGATCAGAAAGAAGTTTCACCGAATGATTCCGTGTAGTTTATATTTGAAGACATTCCTTTTTCCACTATTACCCTCTTAGCGCTCCGAATATCCACTTGCATTTTCTACAAAAAGAGTGTTTCATAACTGCTCAATCAAAAGTATGTTTTATCTCTGTTAAGTGAATTTACAGATCAGAAATAAGTTTCACAGAATGCATCTGTGTAGTTTTTATTTGAAGGTATTCTTTTTCCCAATGTAGGCCTCTTAGCGCTTAGCATGTCCAATTGCAGTTTCTACAGAAAGAGTGTTTCAGAACGGCTCAATCAAAAGTAAGGTTCAACTCTGTTAGTTGAATGCACAGAACAGAAAGAATTTTCACAGAATGCTACTGTGTAGTTTATATTTGAATATATTCCTTTTTCCACTATTACTCTCTTAGCGCTCCGAATGTCCACTTGCATTTTCTACAGAAAGAGTGTTCAGAACTGCGCAATCAAAAGTATGGTTTAACTCTGTTAGCTTAATGAACATATCAGAAATAAGTTTCACACAATGCTTCTGTGTAGTTTTTATTTGAAGATATTATTTTTCCCAATATAGGCCTCTTAGCGCTCAGAATGTCCAATTGCAGTTTCTACAGAAAGAGTGTTTCAGAAAGGTTCAATCAAAAGTAAGGTTTAACTCTGTTAGTTGAATGCACAGAACAGAAAGAAGTTTCATACAATGCTTCTGTGTAGTTTATATTTGAACATATTCTTTTTTCCACTATTACCCACTTAGCGCTACGAATGTCCAGTTGCATTTTCTACAGACAGAGTGTTTCAAAACTGCTCAATCAAAAGTATGGTTTAACTCTGTTAGCTGAATGCTCAGATCAGAAAGAAGTTTCACAGAATGCTTCTGTGTAGTTTATATTTGAATATATTCCTTTTTCCACTACTACTCTCTTAGCGCTCCAAATGTCCAGTTGCATTTTCTACAGAAAGAGAGTTCAGATCTGCTCAATCAAAAGTATGGTTTAACTCTGTTAGCTGAATGCACAGATCAGAAAGAAGTTTCACAGAATGATTCTGCGTAGTTTATATTTGGAGACATTCCTTTTTCCACTATTACCCTCTTAGCGCTCCGAATCTCCACTTGCATTTTCTACAGAAAGAGTGTTTCAGAACGGCTCAATCAAAACTAAGGTTCAACTCTTTTAGTTGAACAAACAGAACAGAAAGGAGTTTCACACAATTCTTCTGTGTAGTTTTTATTTGTAGACATTCTTTTTCCCAATATAGGCCTCTTAGCGCTCAGAATGTCCAATTGCAGTTTCTACAGAAAGAGTGTTTGAGAACGGCTCAATCAAAAGTAAGGTTCAACTCTGTTAGTTGAATGCACAGAACAGAAAGTAGTTTCATACAATGCTTCTGTGTAGTTTATATTTGAACATATTATTTTTTCCACTATTACCCACTTAGCGCTACGAATGTCCAGTTGCATTTTCTACAGACAGAGTGTTTCAAAACTGCTCAATCAAAAGTATGGTTTAACTCTGTTAGCTGAATGCTCAGATCAGAAAGAAGTTTCACAGAATGCTTCTGTGTAGTTTATATTTGAATATATTCCTTTTTCCACTACTACGCTCTTAGCGCTCCAAATGTCCAGTTGCATTTTCTACAGAAAGAGTGTTCAGATCTGCTCAATCAAAAGTATGGTTTAACTCTGTTAGCTGAATGCACAGATCAGAAAGAAGTTTCACCGAATGATTCTGTGTAGTTTATATTTGAAGACATTCCTTTTTCCACTATTACCCTCTTAGCGCTCCGAATCTCCACTTGCATTTTCTACAAAAAGAGTGTTTCATAACTGCTCAATCAAAAATATGTTTTACCTCTGTTAACTGAATTTACAGATCAGAAATAAGTTTCACAGAATGCATCTGTGTAGTTTTTATTTGAAGATATTCTTTTTCCCAATGTAGGCCTCTTAGCGCTTAGCATGTCCAATTGCAGTTTCTACAGAAAGAGTGTTTCAGAACGGCTCAATCAAAAGTAAGGTTCAACTCTGTTAGTTGAATGCACAGAACAGAAAGAATTTTCACAGAATGCTACTGTGTAGTTTATATTTGAATATATTCCTTTTTCCACTATTACCCTCTTAGCGCTCCGAATGTCCACTTGCATTTTCTACAGAAAGAGTGTTCAGAACTGCGCAATCAAAAGTATGGTTTAACTCTGTTAGCTTAATGAACATATCAGAAATAAGTTTCACACAATGCTTCTGTGTAGTTTTTATTTGAAGACATTATTTTTCCCAATATAGGCCTCTTAGTGCTCAGAATGTCCAATTGCAGTTTCTACAGAAAGAGTGTTTCAGAAAGGCTCAATCAAAAGTAAGGTTCAACTCTGTTAGTTGAATGCACAGAACAGAAAGAAGTTTCATACAATGCTTCTGTGTAGTTTATATTTGAACATATTCTTTTTTCCACTATTACCCACTTAGCGCTACGAATGTCCAGTTGCATTTTCTACAGACAGAGTGTTTCAAAACTGCTCAATCAAAAGTATGGTTTAACTCTGTTAGCTGAATGCTCAGATCAGAAAGAAGTTTCACAGAATGCTTCTGTGTAGTTTATATTTGAATATATTCCTTTTTCCACTACTACTCTCTTAGCGCTCCAAATGTCCAGTTGCATTTTCTACAGAAAGAGAGTTCAGATCTGCTCAATCAAAAGTATGGTTTAACTCTGTTAGCTGAATGCACAGATCAGAAAGAAGTTTCACAGAATGATTCTGTGTAGTTTATATTTGGAGACATTCCTTTTTCCACTATTACCCTCTTAGCGCTCCGAATCTCCACTTGCATTTTCTACAGAAAGAGTGTTTCAGAACGGCTCAATCAAAACTAAGGTTCAACTCTTTTAGTTGAACAAACAGAACAGAAATAAGTTTCACACTATTCTTCTGTGTAGTTTTTATTTGTAGACATTCTTTTTCCCAATATAGGCCTCTTAGCGCTCAGAATGTCCAATTGCAGTTTCTACAGAAAGAGTGTTTCAGAACGGCTCAATCAAAAGTAAGGTTCAACTCTGTTAGTTGAATGCACAGAACAGAAAGAAGTTTCATACAATGCTTCTGTGTAGTTTATATTTGAACATATTCTTTTTTCCACTATTACCCACTTAGCGCTACGAATGTCCAGTTGCATTTTCTACAGACAGAGTGTTTCAAAACTGCTCAATCAAAAGTATGGTTTAACTCTGTTAGCTGAATGCTCAGATCAGAAAGAAGTTTCACAGAATGCTTCTGTGTAGTTTATATTTGAATATATTCCTTTTTCCACTACTACGCTCTTAGCGCTCCAAATGTCCAGTTGCATTTTCTACAGAAAGAGTGTTCAGATCTGCTCAATCAAAAGTATGGTTTAACTCTGTTAGCTGAATGCACAGATCAGAAAGAAGTTTCACCGAATGATTCTGTGTAGTTTATATTTGAAGACATTCCTTTTTCCACTATTACCCTCTTAGCGCTCCGAATCTCCACTTGCATTTTCTACAAAAAGAGTGTTTCATAACTGCTCAATCAAAAATATGTTTTATCTCTGTTAACTGAATTTACAGATCAGAAATAAGTTTCACAGAATGCATCTGTGTAGTTTTTATTTGAAGATATTCTTTTTCCCAATGTAGGCCTCTTAGCGCTTAGCATGTCCAATTGCAGTTTATACAGAAAGAGTGTTTCAGAACGGCTCAATCAAAAGTAAGGTTCAACTCTGTTAGTTGAATGCACAGAACAGAAAGAATTTTCACAGAATGCTACTGTGTAGTTTATATTTGAATATATTCCTTTTTCCACTATTACCCTCTTAGCGCTCCGAATGTCCACTTGCATTTTCTACAGAAAGAGTGTTCAGAACTGCGCAATCAAAAGTATGGTTTAACTCTGTTAGCTTAATGAACATATCAGAAATAAGTTTCACACAATGCTTCTGTGTAGTTTTTATTTGAAGACATTATTTTTCCCAATATAGGCCTCTTAGTGCTCAGAATGTCCAATTGCAGTTCCTACAGAAAGAGTGTTTCAGAAAGGCTCAATCAAAAGTAAGGTTCAACTCTGTTAGTTGAATGCACAGAACAGAAAGAAGTTTCATACAATGCTTCTCTGTAGTTTATATTTGAACATATTCTTTTTTCCACTATTACCCACTTAGCGCTACGAATGTCCAGTTGCATTTTCTACAGACAGAGTGTTTCAAAACTGCTCAATCAAAAGTATGGTTTAACTCTGTTAGCTGAATGCTCAGATCAGAAAGAAGTTTCACAGAATGCTTCTGTGTAGTTTATATTTGAATATATTCCTTTTTCCACTACTACGCTCTTAGCGCTCCAAATGTCCAGTTTCATTTTCTACAGAAAGAGTGTTCAGATCTGCTCAATCAAAAGTATGGTTTTACTCTGTTAGCTGAATGCACAGATAAGAAGGAAGTTTCACAGAATGATTCTGTGTAGTTTATATTTGGAGACATTCCTTTTTCCACTATTACCCTCTTAGCGCTCCGAATCTCCACTTGCATTTTCTACAGAAAGAGTGTTTCAGAACGGCTCAATCAAAACTAAGGTTCAACTCTTTTAGTTGAACAAACAGAACAGAAAGAAGTTTCACACAATTCTTCTGTGTAGTTTTTATTTGTAGACATTCTTTTTCCCAATATAGGCCTCTTAGCGCTCAGAATGTCCAATTGCAGTTTCTACAGAAAGAGTGTTTCAGAACGGCTCAATCAAAAGTAAGGTTCAACTCTGTTTGTTGAATGCACAGAACAGAAAGAAGTTTCATACAATGCTTCTGTGTAGTTTATATTTGAACATATTCTTTTTTCCACTATTACCCACTTAGCGCTACGAATGTCCAGTTGCATTTTCTACAGACAGAGTGTTTCAAAACTGCTCAATCAAAAGTATGGTTTAACTCTGTTAGCTGAATGCTCAGATCAGAAAGAAGTTTCACAGAATGCTTCTGTGTAGTTTATATTTGAATATATTCCTTTTTCCACTACTACGCTCTTAGCGCTCCAAATGTCCAGTTGCATTTTCTACAGAAAGAGTGTTCAGATCTGCTCAATCAAAAGTATGGTTTAACTCTGTTAGCTGAATGCACAGATCAGAAAGAAGTTTCACCAAATGATTCTGTGTAGTTTATATTTGAAGACATTCCTTTTTCCACTATTACCCTCTTAGCGCTCCGAATCTCCACTTGCATTTTCTACAAAAAGAGTGTTTCATAACTGCTCAATCAAAAATATGTTTTATCTCTGTTAAGTGAATTTACAGATCAGAAATAAGTTTCACAGAATGCATCTGTGTAGTTTTTATTTGAAGATATTCTTTTTCCCAATGTAGGCCTCTTAGAGCTTAGCATGTCCAATTGCAGTTTCTACAGAAAGAGTGTTTCAGAACGGCTCAATCAAAAGTAAGGTTCAACTCCGTTAGTTGAATGCACAGAACAGAAAGAATTTTCACAGAATGCTACTGTGTAGTTTATATTTGAATATATTCCTTTTTCCACTATTACCCTCTTAGCGCTCCGAATGTCCACTTGCATTTTCTACAGAAAGAGTGTTCAGAACTGCGCAATCAAAAGTATGGTTTAACTCTGTTAGCTTAATGAACATATCAGAAATAAGTTTCACACAATGCTTCTGTGTAGTTTTTATTTGAAGATATTATTTTTCCCAATATAGGCCTCTTAGCGCTCAGAATGTCCAATTGCAGTTTCTACAGAAAGAGTGTTTCAGAAAGGCTCAATCAAAAGTAAGGTTCAACTCCGTTAGTTGAATGCACAGAACAGATAGAAGTTTCATACAATGCTTCTGTGTAGTTTATATTTGAACATATTCTTTTTTCCACTATTACCCACTTAGCGCTACGAATGTCCAGTTGCATTTTCTACAGACAGAGCGTTTCAAAACTGCTCAATCAAAAGTATGGTTTAACTCTGTTAGCTGAATGCTCAGATCAGAAAGAAGTTTCACAGAATGCTTCTGTGTAGTTTATATTTGAATATATTCCTTTTTCCACTACTACGCTCTTAGCGCTCCAAATGTCCAGTTGCATTTTCTACAGAAAGAGTGTTCAGATCTGCTGAATCAAAAGTATGGTTTTACTCTGTTAGCTGAATGCACAGATAAGAAAGAAGTTTCACAGAATGATTCTGTGTAGTTTATATTTGGAGACATTCCTTTTTCCACTATTACCCTCTTAGCGCTCCGAATCTCCACTTGCATTTTCTACAGAAAGAGTGTTTCAGAACGGCTCAATCAAAACTAAGGTTCAACTCTTTTAGTTGAACAAACAGAACAGAAAGAAGTTTCACACAATTCTTCTGTGTAGTTTTTATTTGTAGACATTCTTTTTCCCAATATAGGCCTCTTAGCGCTCAGAATGTCCAATTGCAGTTTCTACAGAAAGAGTGTTTCAGAACGGCTCAATCAAAAGTAAGGTTCAACTCTGTTAGTTGAATGCACAGCACAGAAAGAAGTTTCATACAATGCTTCTGTGTAGTTTATATTTGAACATATTCTTTTTTCCACTATTACCCACTTAGCGCTATGAATGTCCAGTTGCATTTTCTACAGACAGAGTGTTTCAAAACTGCTCAATCAAAAGTATGGTTTAACTCTGTTAGCTGAATGCTCAGATCAGAAAGAAGTTTCACAGAATGCTTCTGTGTAGTTTATATTTGAATATATTCCTTTTTCCACTACTACGCTCTTAGCGCTCCAAATGTAAAGTTGCATTTTCTACAGAAAGAGTGTTCAGATCTGCTCAATCAAAAGTATGGTTTAACTCTGTTAGCTGAATGCACAGATCAGAAAGAAGTTTCACCGAATGATTCTGTGTAGTTTATATTTGAAGACATTCCTTTTTCCACTATTACCCACTTAGCGCTCCGAATCTCCACTTGCATTTTCTACAAAAATAGTGTTTCATAACTGCTCAATCAAAAATATGTTTTATCTCTGTTAACTGAATTTACAGATCAGAAATAAGTTTCACAGAATGCATCTGTGTAGTTTTGATTTGAAGATATTCTTTTTCCCAATGTAGGCCCCTTAGCGCTTAGCATGTCCAATTGCAGTTTCTACAGAAAGAGTGTTTCAGAACGGCTCAATCAAAAGTAAGGTTCAACTCTGTTAGTTGAATGCACAGAACAGAAAGAATTTTCACAGAATGCTACTGTGTAGTTTATATTTGAATATATTCTTTTTCCACTATTACCGTCTTGGCGCTCGGAATGTCCACTTGCATTTTCTACAGAAAGAGTGTTCAGAACTGCGCAATCAAAAGTATGGTTTAACTCTGTTAGCTTAATGAACATATCAGAAATAAGTTTCACACAATGCTTCTGTGTAGTTTTTATTTGAAGATATTATTTTTCCCAATATATGCCTCCTAGCGCTCAGAATGTCCAATTGCAGTTTCTACAGAAAGAGTGTTTCAGAAAGGCTCAATCAAAAGTAAGGTTCAACTCTGTTAGTTGAATGCACAGAACAGAAAGAAGTTTCATACAATGCTTCTGTGTAGTTTATATTTGAACATATTCTTTTTTCCACTATTACCCACTTAGCGCTACGAATGTCCAGTTGCATTTTCTACAGACAGAGTGTTTCAAAACTGCTCAATCAAAAGTATGGTTTAATTCTGTTAGCTGAATGCTTAGATCAGAAAGAAGTTTCACAGAATGCTTCTGTGTAGTTTATATTTGAATATATTCCTTTTTCCACTACTACTCTCTTAGCGCTCCAAATGTCCAGTTGCATTTTCTACAGAAAGAGAGTTCAGATCTGCTCAATCAAAAGTATGTTTTAACTCTGTTAGCTGAATGCACAGATCAGAAAGAAGTTTCACAGAATGATTCTGTGTAGTTTATATTTGGAGACATTCCTTTTTCCACTATTACAATCTTAGCGCTCCGAATCTCCACTTGCATTTTCTACAGAAAGAGTGTTTCAGAACGGCTCAATCAAAACTAAGGTTCAACTCTTTTAGTTGAACAAACAGAACAGAAAGAGGTTTCACACAATTCTTCTGTGTAGTTTTTATTTGTAGACATTCTTTTTCCCAATATAGGCCTCTTAGCGCTCAGAATGTCCAATTGCAGTTTCTACACAAAGAGTGTTTCAGAACGGCTCAATCAAAAGTAAGGTTCAACTCTGTTAGTTGAATGCACAGAACAGAAAGAAGTTTCATAAAATGCTTCTGTGTAGTTTATATTTGAACATATTCTTTTTTCCACTATTACCCACTTAGCGCTACGAATGTCCAGTGGCATTTACTACAGACAGAGTGTTTCAAAACTGCTCAATCAAAAGTATGTTTTAACTCTGTTAGCTGAATGCTCAGATCAGAAAGAAGTTTCACAGAATGCTTCTGTGTAGTTTATATTTGAATATATTCCTTTTTCCACTACTACGCTCTTAGCGCTCCAAATGTCCAGTTGCATTTTCTACAGAAAGAGTGTTCAGATCTGCTCAATCAAAAGTATGGTTTAACTCTGTTAGCTGAATGCACAGATCAGAAAGAAGTTTCACCGAATGATTCTGTGTAGTTTATATTTGAAGACATTCCTTTTTCCACTATTACCCTCTTAGCGCTCCGAATCTCCACTTGCATTTTCTACAAAAAGAGTGTTTCATAACTGCTCAATCAAAAATATGTTTTATCTCTGTTAACTGAATTTACAGATCAGAAATAAGTTTCACAGAATGGATCTGTGTAGTTTTTATTTGAAGATATTCTTTTTCCCAATGTAGGCCTCTTAGCGCTTAGCATGTCCAATTGCAGTTTCTACAGAAAGAGTGTTTCAGAACGGCTCAATCAAAAGTAAGGTTCAACTCCGTTAGTTGAATGCACAGAACAGAAAGAATTTTCGCAGAATGCTACTGTGTAGTTTATATTTGAATATATTCCTTTTTCCACTATTACCCTCTTAGCGCTCCGAATGTCCACTTGCATTTTCTACAGAAAGAGTGTTCAGAACTGCGCAATCAAAAGTATGGTTTAACTCTGTTAACTTAATGAACATATCAGAAATAAGTTTCACACAATGCTTCTGTGTAGTTTTTATTTGAAGATATTATTTTTCCCAATATAGGCCTCTTAGCGCTCAGAATGTCCAATTGCAGTTTCTACAGAAAGAGTGTTTCAGAAAGGCTCAATCAAAAGTAAGGTTCAACTCTGTTAGTTGAATGCACAGAACAGATAGAAGTTTCATACAATGCTTCTGTGTAGTTTATATTTGAACATATTCTTTTTTCCACTATTACCCACTTAGCGCTACGAATGTCCAGTTGCATTTTCTACAGACAGAGTGTTTCAAAACTGCTCAATCAAAAGTATGGTTTAACTCTGTTAGCTGAATGCTCAGATCAGAAAGAAGTTTCACAGAATGCTTCTGTGTAGTTTATATTTGAATATATTTCTTTTTCCACTACTACGCTCTTAGCGCTCCAAATGTCCAGTTGCATTTTCTACAGAAAGAGTGTTCAGATCTGCTCAATCAAAGGTATGGTTTAACTCTGTTAGCTGAATGCACAGATCAGAAAGAAGTTTCACCGAATGATTCTGTGTAGTTTATATTTGAAGACATTCCTTTTTCCACTATTACCCTCTTAGCGCTCCGAATCTCCACTTGCATTTTCTACAAAAAGAGTGTTTCATAACTGCTCAATCAAAAATATGTTTTATCTCTGTTAAGTGAATTTACAGATCAGAAATAAGTTTCACAGAATGCATCTGTGTAGTTTTTATTTGAAGATATTCTTTTTCCCAATGTAGGCCTCTTAGCGCTTAGCATGTCCAATTGCAGTTTCTACAGAAAGAGTGTTTCAGAACGGCTCAATCAAAAGTAAGGTTCAACTCCGTTAGTTGAATGCACAGAACAGAAAGAATTTTCATAGAATGCTACTGTGTAGGTTATATTTGAATATATTCCTTTTTCCACTATTACCCTCTTAGCGCTCCGAATGTCCACTTGCATTTTCTACAGAAAGAGTGTTCAGATCTGCGCAATCAAAAGTATGGTTTAACTCTGTTAGCTTAATGAACATATCAGAAATAAGTTTCACACAATGCTTCTGTGTAGTTTTTATTTGAAGATATTATTTTTCCCAATATAGGCCTCTTAGCGCTCAGAATGTCCAATTGCAGATTCTACAGAAAGAGTGTTTCAGAAAGGCTCAATCAAAAGTAAGGTTCAACTCTGTTAGTTGAATGCACAGAACAGAAAGAAGTTTCATACAATGCTTCTGTGTAGTTTATATTTGAACATATTCTTTTTTCCACTATTACCCACTTAGCGCTACGAATGTCCAGTTGCATTTTCTACAGACAGAGTGTTTCAAAACTGCTCAATCAAAAGTATGGTTTAACTCTGTTAGCTGAATGCTCAGATCAGAAAGAAGTTTCACAGAATGCTTCTGTGTAGTTTATATTTGAATATATTCCTTTTTCCACTACTACTCTCTTAGCGCTCCAAATGTCCAGTTGCATTTTCTACAGAAAGAGTGTTCAGATCTGCTCAATCAAAAGTATGGTTTAACTCTGTTAGCTGAATGCACAGATCAGAAAGAAGTTTCACAGAATGATTCTGTGTAGTTTATATTTGGAGACATTCCTTTTTCCACTATTACCCTCTTAGCGCTCCGAATCTCCTCTTGCATTTTCTACAGAAAGAGTGTTTCAGAACGGCTCAATCAAAACTAAGGTTCAACTCTTTTAGTTGAACAAACAGAACAGAAAGAAGTTTCACACAATTCTTCTGTGTAGTTTTTATTTGTAGACATTCTTTTTCCCAATATAGGCCTCTTAGCGCTCAGAATGTCCAATTGCAGTTTCTACAGAAAGAGTGTTTCAGAACGGCTCAATCAAAAGTAAGGTTCAACTCAGTTAGTTGAATGCACAGAACGGAAAGAATTTTCATACAATGCTTCTGTGTAGTTTATATTTGAACATATTCTTTTTTCCACTATTACCCACTTAGCGCTACGAATGTCCAGTTGCATTTTCTACAGACAGAGTGTTTCAAAACTGCTCAATCAAAAGTATGGTTTAACTCTGTTAGCTGAATGCTCAGATCAGAAAGAAGTTTCACAGAATGCTTCTGTGTAGTTTATATTTGAATATATTCCTTTTTCCACTACTACTCTCTTAGCGCTCCAAATGTCCAGTTGCATTTTCTACAGAAAGAGTGTTCAGATCTGCTCAATCAAAAGTATGGTTTAACTCTGTTAGCTGAATGCACACATCAGAAAGAAGTTTCACAGAATGATTCTGTGTAGTTTATATTTGGAGACATTCCTTTTTCCACTATTTCCCTCTTAGCGCACCGAATCTCCACTTGCATTTTCTACAGAAAGAGTGCTTCAGAACGGCTCAATCAAAACTAAGGTTCAACTCTTTTAGTTGAACAAACAGAACAGAAAGAAGTTTCACACAATTCTTCTGTGTAGTTTTTATTTGTAGACATTCATTTTCCCAATATAGGCCTCTTAGCGCTCAGAATGTCCAATTGCAGTTTCTACAGAAAGAGTGTTTCAGAACGGCTCAATCAAAAGTAAGGTTCAACTCTGTTAGTTGAATGCACAGAACAGAAAGAAGTTTCATACAATGCTTCCGTGTAGTTTATATTTGAACGTATTCTTTTTTCCACTATTACCCACTTAGCGCTACGAATGTCCAGTTGCATTTTCTACAAACAGAGTGTTTCAAAACTGCTCAATCAAAAGTATGGTTTAACTCTGTTAGCTGAATGCTCAGATCAGAAAGAAGTTTCACAGAATGCTTCTGTGTAGTTTATATTTGAATATATTCCTTTTTCCACTACTACTCTCTTAGCGCTCCAAATGTCCAGTTGCATTTTCTACAGAAAGAGTGTTCAGATCTGCTCAATCAAAAGTATGGTTTAACTCTGTTAGCTGAATGCACAGATCAGAAAGAAGTTTCACAGAATGATTCTGTGTAGTTTATATTTGGAGACATTCCTTTTTCCACTATTACCCTCTTAGCGCTCCGAATCTCCACTTGCATTTTCTACAGAAAGAGTGTTTCAGAACGGCTCAATCAAAACTAAGGTTCAACTCTTTTAGTTGAACAAACAGAAGAGAAAGAAGTTTCACACAATTCTTCTGTGTAGTTTTTATTTGTAGACATTCTTTTTCCCAATATAGGCCTCTTAGCGCTCAGAATGTCCAATTGCAGTTTCTACAGAAAGAGTGTTTCAGAACGGCTCAATCAAAAGTAAGGTTCAACTCAGTTAGTTGAATGCACAGAACGGAAAGTATTTTCATACAATGCTTCTGTGTAGTTTATACTTGAACATATTCTTTTTTCCACTATTACCCACTTAGCGCTACGAATGTCCAGTTGCATTTTCTACAGACAGAGTGTTTCAAAACTGTTCAATCAAAAGTATGGTTTAACTCTGTTAGCTGAATGCTCAGATCAGAAAGAAGTTTCACAGAATGCTTCTGTGTAGTTTATATTTGAATATATTCCTTTTTCCACTACTACTCTCTTAGCGCTCCAAATGTCCAGTTGCATTTTCTACAGAAAGAGTGTTCAGATCTGCTCAATCAAAAGTATGGTTTAACTCTGTTAGCTGAATGCACAGATCAGAAAGAAGTTTCACAGAATGATTCTGTGTAGTTTATATTTGGAGACATTCCTTTTTCCACTATTTCCCTCTTAGCGCACCGAATCTCCACTTGCATTTTCTACAGAAAGAGTGCTTCAGAACGGCTCAATCCAAACTAAGGTTCAACTCTTTTAGTTGAACAAACAGAACAGAAAGAAGTTTCACACAATTCTTCTGTGTAGTTTTTATTTGTAGACATTCTTTTTCCCAATATAGGCCTCTTAGCGCTCAGAATGTCCAATTGCAGTTTCTACAGAAAGAGTGTTTCAGAACGGCTCAATCAAAAGTAAGGTTCAACTCTGTTAGTTGAATGCACAGAACAGAAAGAAGTTTCATACAATGCTTCCGTGTAGTTTATATTTGAACGTATTCTTTTTTCCACTATTACCCACTTAGCGCTACGAATGTCCAGTTGCATTTTCTACAAACAGAGTGTTTCAAAACTGCTCAATCAAAAGTATGGTTTAACTCTGTTAGCTGAATGCTCAGATCAGAAAGAAGTTTCACAGAATGCTTCTGTGTAGTTTATATTTGAATATATTCCTTTTTCCACTACTACGCTCTTAGCGCTCCAAATGTCCAGTTGCATTTTCTACAGAAAGAGTGTTCAGATCTGCTCAATCAAAAGTATGGTTTAACTCTGTTAGCTGAATGCACAGATCAGAAAGAAGTTTCACCGAATGATTCTGTGTAGTTTATATTTGAAGACATTCCTTTTTCCACTATTACCCTCTTAGCGCTCCGAATCTCCACTTGCATTTTCTACAAAAAGAGTGTTTCATAACTGCTCAATCAAAAATATGTTTTATCTCTGTTAACTGAATTTACAGATCAGAAATAAGTTTCACAGAATGCATCTGTGTAGTTTTTATTTGAAGATATTCTTTTTCCCAATGTAGGCCTCTTAGCGCTTAGCATGTCCAATTGCAGTTTCTACAGAAAGAGTGTTTCAGAACGGCTCAATCAAAAGTAGTGTTCAACTCTGTTAGTTGAATGCACAGAACAGAAAGTATTTTCACAGAATGCTACTGTGTAGTTTATATTTGAATATATTCCTTTTTCCACTATTACCCTCTTAGCGCTCCGAATGTCCACTTGCATTTTCTACAGAAAGAGTGTTCAGAACTGCGCAATCAAAAGTATGGTTTAACTCTGTTAGCTTAATGAACATATCAGAAATAAGTTTCACACAATGCTTCTGTGTAGTTTTTATTTGAAGATATTATTTTTCCCAATATAGGCCTCTTAGGGCTCAGAATGTCCAATTGCAGTTTCTACAGAAAGAGTGTTTCAGAATGGCTCAATCAAAAGTAAGGTTCAACTCTGTTAGTTGAATGCACAGAACAGAAAGAAGTTTCATACAATGCTTCTGTGTAGTTTATATTTGAACATATTCTTTTTTCCACTATTACCCACTTAGCGCTACGAATGTCCAGTTGCATTTTCTACAGACAGAGTGTTTCAAAACTGCTCAATCAAAAGTATGGTTTAACTCTGTTAGCTGAATGCTCAGATCAGAAAGAAGTTTCACAGAATGCTTCTGTGTAGTTTATATTTGAATATATTCCTTTTTCCACTACTACTCTCTTAGCGCTCCAAATGTCCAGTTGCATTTTCTACAGAAAGAGAGTTCAGATCTGCTCAATCAAAAGTATGGTTTAACTCTGTTAGCTGAATGCACAGATCAGAAAGAAGTTTCACAGAATTATTCTGTGTAGTTTATATTTGGAGACATTCCTTTTTCCACTATTACCCTCTTAGCGCTCCGAATCTCCACTTGCATTTTCTACAGAAAGAGAGTTTCAGAACGGCTCAATCAAAACTAAGGTTCAACTCTTTTAGTTGAACAAACAGAACAGAAAGATGTTTCACACAATTCTTCTGTGTAGTTTTTATTTGTAGACATTCTTTTTCCCAATATAGGCCTCTTAGCGCTCAGAATGTCCAATTGCAGTTTCTACAGAAAGAGTGTTTCAGAACGGCTCAATCAAAAGTAAGGTTCAACTCTGTTAGTTGAATGCACAGAACGGAAAGAAGTTTCATACAATGCTTCTGTGTAGTTTATATTTGAACATATTCTTTTTTCCACTATTACCCACTTAGCGCTACGAATGTCCAGTTGCATTTTCTACAGACAGAGTGTTTCAAAACTGCTCAATCAAAAGTATGGTTTAACTCTGTTAGCTGAATGCTCAGATCAGAAAGAAGTTTCACAGAATGCTTCTGTGTAGTTTATATTTGAAGACATTCCTTTTTCCACTATTACCCTCTTAGCGCTCCGAATCTCCACTTGCATTTTCTACAGAAAGAGTGTTTCAGAACGGCTCAATCAAAACTAAGGTTCAACTCTTTTAGTTGAACAAACAGAACAGAAAGAAGTTTCACACAATTCTTCTGTGTAGTTTTTATTTGTAGACATTCTTTTTCCCAATATAGGCCTCTTAGCGCTCAGAATGTCCAATTGCAGTTTCTACAGAAAGAGTGTTTCAGAACGGCTCAATCCAAAGTAAGGTTCAACTCTGTTAGTTGAATGCACAGAACAGAAAAAGTTTCATACAATGCTTCTGTGTAGTTTATATTTGAACATATTCTTTTTTCCACTATTACCCACTTAGCGCTACGAATGTCCAGTTGCATTTTCTACAAACAGAGTGTTTCAAAACTGCTCAATCAAAAGTATGGTTTTACTCTGTTAGCCGAATGCTCAGATCAGAAAGAAGTTTCACAGAATGCTTCTGTGTAGTTTATATTTGAATATATTCCTTTTTCCACTAATACGCTCTTAGCGCTCCAAATGTCCAGTTGCATTTTCTACAGAAAGAGTGTTCAGATCTGATCAATCAAAAGTATGGTTTAACTCTGATAGCTGAATGCACAGATCAGAAAGAAGTTTCACCGAATGATTCTGTGTAGTTTATATTTGAAGACATTCCTTTTTCCACTATTACCCTCTTAGCGCTCCGAATCTCCACTTGCATTTTCTACAAAAAGAGTGTTTCATAACTGCTCAATGCAAAATATGTTTTATCTCTGTTAACTGAATTTACAGATCAGAAATAAGTTTCACAGAATGCATCTGTGTAGTTTTTATTTGAAGATATTCTTTTTCCCAATGAAGGCCTCTTAGCGCTGAGCATGTCCAATTGCAGTTTCTAGAGAAAGAGTGTTTCAGAACGGCTCAATCAAAAGTATGGTTTAACTTTTTTAGCTGAATGCTCAGATCAGAAAGAAGTTTCACAGAATGCTTCTGTGTAGTTTATATTTGAATATATTCCTTTTTCCACTACTACGCTCTTAGCGCTCAAAATGTCCAGTTGCATTTTCTACAGAAAGAGTGTTCAGATCTGCTCAATCAAAAGTATGGTTTAACCCTGTCAGCTGAATGCACAGATCAGAAAGAAGTTTCACCGAATGATTCTGTGTAGTTTATATTTGAAGACATTCCTTTTTCCACTATTACCATCTTAGTGCTAATAATCTCCACTTGCATTTTCTATAAAAAGAGTGTTTCATAACTGCTCAATCAAAAATATGTTTTATCTCTGTTAACTGAATTTACAGATCAGAAATAAGTTTCACAGAATGCATCTGTGTAGTTTTTATTTGAAGATATTTTTTTTCCCTATGTAGGCCTCTTAGCGCTTAGCATGTCCAATTGCAGTTTCTACAGAAAGAGTGTTTCAGAACGGCTCAATCAAAAGTAAGGTTCAACTCTGTTAGTTGAATGCACAGAACAGAAAGAATTTTCACAGAATGCTACTGTGTAGTTTATATTTGAATATATTCCTTTTTCCACTATTACCCTCTTAGCGCTCCGAATGTCCACTTGCATTTTCTACAGAAAGAGTGTTCAGAACTGCGCAATAAAAAGTATGGTTTAACTCTGTTAGCTTAATGAACATATCAGAAATAAGTTTCACACAATGCTTCTGTGTAGTTTTTATTTGAAGATATTATTTTTCCCAATATAGGCCTCTTAGCGCTCAGAATGTCCAATTGCAGTTTCTACAGAAAGAGTGTTTCAGAAAGGCTCAATCAAAAGTAAGGTTCAACTCTGTTAGTTGAATGCACAGAACAGAAAGAAGTTTCATACAATGCTTCTGTGTAGTTTATATTTGAACATATTCTTTTTTCCACTATTACCCACTTAGCGCTACGAATGTCCAGTTGCATTTTCTACAGACAGAGTGTTTCAAAACTGCTCAATCAAAAGTATGGTTTAACTCTGTTAGCTGAATGCTCAGATCAGAAAGAAGTTTCACAGAATGCTTCTGTGTAGTTTATATTTGAATATATTCCTTTTTCCACTACTACTCTCTTAGCGCTCCAAATGTCCAGTTGCATTTTCTACAGAAAGAGAGTTCAGATCTGCTCAATCAAAAGTATGGTTTAACTCTGTTAGCTGAATGCACAGATCAGAAAGATGTTTCACAGAATGATTCTGTGTAGTTTATATTTGGAGACATTCCTTTTTCCACTATTACAATCTTAGCGCTCCGAATCTCCACTTGCATTTTCTACAGAAAGAGTGTTTCAGAACGGCTCAATCAAAACTAAGGTTCAACTCTTTTAGTTGAACAAACAGAACAGAAAGAAGTTTCACACAATTCTTCTGTGTAGTTTTTATTTGTAGACATTCTTTTTCCCAATATAGGCCTCTTAGCGCTCAGAATGTCCAATTGCAGTTTCTACAGAAAGAGTGTTTCAGAACGGCTCAATCAAAAGTAAGGTTCAACCCTGTTAGTTGAATGCACAGAACAGAAAGAAGTTTCATACAATGCTTCTGTGTAGTTTATATTTGAACATATTCTTTTTTCCACTATTACCCACTTAGCGCTACGAATGTCCAGTTGCATTTTCTACAGACAGAGTGTTTCAAAACTGCTCAATCAAAAGTATGGTTTAACTCTGTTAGCTGAATGCTCAGATCAGAAAGAAGTTTCACAGAATGCTTCTGTGTAGTTTATATTTGAATATATTCCTTTTTCCACTACTACGCTCTTAGCGCTCCAAATGTCCAGTTGCATTTTCTACAGAAAGAGTGTTCAGATCTGCTCAATCAAAAGTATGGTTTAACTCTGTTAGCTGAATGCACAGATCAGAAAGAAGTTTCACCGAATGATTCTGTGTAGTTTATATTTGAAGACATTCCTTTTTCCACTATTACCCTCTTAGCGCTCCGAACCTCCACTTGCATTTTCTACAAAAAGAGTGTTTCATAACTGCTCAATCAAAAATATGTTTTATCTCTGTTAAGTGAATTTACAGATCAGAAATAAGTTTCACAGAATGCATCTGTGTAGTTTTTATTTGAAGATATTCTTTTTCCCAATGTAGGCCTCTTAGCGCTTAGCATGTCCAATTGCAGTTTCTACAGAAAGAGTGTTTCAGAACGGCTCAATCAAAAGTAAGGTTCAACTCCGTTAGTTGAATGCACAGAACAGAAAGAATTTTCATAGAATGCTACTGTGTAGGTTATATTTGAATATATTCCTTTTTCCACTATTACCCTCTTAGCGCTCCGAATGTCCACTTGCATTTTCTACAGAAAGAGTGTTCAGATCTGCGCAATCAAAAGTATGGTTTAACTCTGTTAGCTTAATGAACATATCAGAAATAAGTTTCACACAATGCTTCTGTGTAGTTTTTATTTGAAGATATTATTTTTCCCAATATAGGCCTCTTAGCGCTCAGAATGTCCAATTGCAGATTCTACAGAAAGAGTGTTTCAGAAAGGCTCAATCAAAAGTAAGGTTCAACTCTGTTAGTTGAATGCACAGAACAGAAAGAAGTTTCATACAATGCTTCTGTGTAGTTTATATTTGAACATATTCTTTTTTCCACTATTACCCACTTAGCGCTACGAATGTCCAGTTGCATTTTCTACAGACAGAGTGTTTCAAAACTGCTCAATCAAAAGTATGGTTTAACTCTGTTAGCTGAATGCTCAGATCAGAAAGAAGTTTCACAGAATGCTTCTGTGTAGTTTATATTTGAATATATTCCTTTTTCCACTACTACTCTCTTAGCGCTCCAAATGTCCAGTTGCATTTTCTACAGAAAGAGTGTTCAGATCTGCTCAATCAAAAGTATGGTTTAACTCTGTTAGCTGAATGCACAGATCAGAAAGAAGTTTCACAGAATGATTCTGTGTAGTTTATATTTGGAGACATTCCTTTTTCCACTATTACCCTCTTAGCGCTCCGAATCTCCTCTTGCATTTTCTACAGAAAGAGTGTTTCAGAACGGCTCAATCAAAACTAAGGTTCAACTCTTTTAGTTGAACAAACAGAACAGAAAGAAGTTTCACACAATTCTTCTGTGTAGTTTTTATTTGTAGACATTCTTTTTCCCAATATAGGCCTCTTAGCGCTCAGAATGTCCAATTGCAGTTTCTACAGAAAGAGTGTTTCAGAACGGCTCAATCAAAAGTAAGGTTCAACTCAGTTAGTTGAATGCACAGAACGGAAAGAATTTTCATACAATGCTTCTGTGTAGTTTATATTTGAACATATTCTTTTTTCCACTATTACCCACTTAGCGCTACGAATGTCCAGTTGCATTTTCTACAGACAGAGTGTTTCAAAACTGCTCAATCAAAAGTATGGTTTAACTCTGTTAGCTGAATGCTCAGATCAGAAAGAAGTTTCACAGAATGCTTCTGTGTAGTTTATATTTGAATATATTCCTTTTTCCACTACTACTCTCTTAGCGCTCCAAATGTCCAGTTGCATTTTCTACAGAAAGAGTGTTCAGATCTGCTCAATCAAAAGTATGGTTTAACTCTGTTAGCTGAATGCACACATCAGAAAGAAGTTTCACAGAATGATTCTGTGTAGTTTATATTTGGAGACATTCCTTTTTCCACTATTTCCCTCTTAGCGCACCGAATCTCCACTTGCATTTTCTACAGAAAGAGTGCTTCAGAACGGCTCAATCAAAACTAAGGTTCAACTCTTTTAGTTGAACAAACAGAACAGAAAGAAGTTTCACACAATTCTTCTGTGTAGTTTTTATTTGTAGACATTCATTTTCCCAATATAGGCCTCTTAGCGCTCAGAATGTCCAATTGCAGTTTCTACAGAAAGAGTGTTTCAGAACGGCTCAATCAAAAGTAAGGTTCAACTCTGTTAGTTGAATGCACAGAACAGAAAGAAGTTTCACACAATGCTTCCGTGTAGTTTATATTTGAACGTATTCTTTTTTCCACTATTACCCACTTAGCGCTACGAATGTCCAGTTGCATTTTCTACAAACAGAGTGTTTCAAAACTGCTCAATCAAAAGTATGGTTTAACTCTGTTAGCTGAATGCTCAGATCAGAAAGAAGTTTCACAGAATGCTTCTGTGTAGTTTATATTTGAATATATTCCTTTTTCCACTACTACTCTCTTAGCGCTCCAAATGTCCAGTTGCATTTTCTACAGAAAGAGTGTTCAGATCTGCTCAATCAAAAGTATGGTTTAACTCTGTTAGCTGAATGCACAGATCAGAAAGAAGTTTCACAGAATGATTCTGTGTAGTTTATATTTGGAGACATTCCTTTTTCCACTATTACCCTCTTAGCGCTCCGAATCTCCACTTGCATTTTCTACAGAAAGAGTGTTTCAGAACGGCTCAATCAAAACTAAGGTTCAACTCTTTTAGTTGAACAAACAGAAGAGAAAGAAGTTTCACACAATTCTTCTGTGTAGTTTTTATTTGTAGACATTCTTTTTCCCAATATAGGCCTCTTAGCGCTCAGAATGTCCAATTGCAGTTTCTACAGAAAGAGTGTTTCAGAACGGCTCAATCAAAAGTAAGGTTCAACTCAGTTAGTTGAATGCACAGAACGGAAAGTATTTTCATACAATGCTTCTGTGTAGTTTATACTTGAACATATTCTTTTTTCCACTATTACCCACTTAGCGCTACGAATGTCCAGTTGCATTTTCTACAGACAGAGTGTTTCAAAACTGTTCAATCAAAAGTATGGTTTAACTCTGTTAGCTGAATGCTCAGATCAGAAAGAAGTTTCACAGAATGCTTCTGTGTAGTTTATATTTGAATATATTCCTTTTTCCACTACTACTCTCTTAGCGCTCCAAATGTCCAGTTGCATTTTCTACAGAAAGAGTGTTCAGATCTGCTCAATCAAAAGTATGGTTTAACTCTGTTAGCTGAATGCACAGATCAGAAAGAAGTTTCACAGAATGATTCTGTGTAGTTTATATTTGGAGACATTCCTTTTTCCACTATTTCCCTCTTAGCGCACCGAATCTCCACTTGCATTTTCTACAGAAAGAGTGCTTCAGAACGGCTCAATCCAAACTAAGGTTCAACTCTTTTAGTTGAACAAACAGAACAGAAAGAAGTTTCACACAATTCTTCTGTGTAGTTTTTATTTGTAGACATTCTTTTTCCCAATATAGGCCTCTTAGCGCTCAGAATGTCCAATTGCAGTTTCTACAGAAAGAGTGTTTCAGAACGGCTCAATCAAAAGTAAGGTTCAACTCTGTTAGTTGAATGCACAGAACAGAAAGAAGTTTCATACAATGCTTCCGTGTAGTTTATATTTGAACGTATTCTTTTTTCCACTATTACCCACTTAGCGCTACGAATGTCCAGTTGCATTTTCTACAAACAGAGTGTTTCAAAACTGCTCAATCAAAAGTATGGTTTAACTCTGTTAGCTGAATGCTCAGATCAGAAAGAAGTTTCACAGAATGCTTCTGTGTAGTTTATATTTGAATATATTCCTTTTTCCACTACTACGCTCTTAGCGCTCCAAATGTCCAGTTGCATTTTCTACAGAAAGAGTGTTCAGATCTGCTCAATCAAAAGTATGGTTTAACTCTGTTAGCTGAATGCACAGATCAGAAAGAAGTTTCACCGAATGATTCTGTGTAGTTTATATTTGAAGACATTCCTTTTTCCACTATTACCCTCTTAGCGCTCCGAATCTCCACTTGCATTTTCTACAAAAAGAGTGTTTCATAACTGCTCAATCAAAAATATGTTTTATCTCTGTTAACTGAATTTACAGATCAGAAATAAGTTTCACAGAATGCATCTGTGTAGTTTTTATTTGAAGATATTCTTTTTCCCAATGTAGGCCTCTTAGCGCTTAGCAAGTCCAATTGCAGTTTCTACAGAAAGAGTGTTTCAGAACGGCTCAATCAAAAGTAGTGTTCAACTCTGTTAGTTGAATGCACAGAACAGAAAGTATTTTCACAGAATGCTACTGTGTAGTTTATATTTGAATATATTCCTTTTTCCACTATTACCCTCTTAGCGCTCCGAATGTCCACTTGCATTTTCTACAGAAAGAGTGTTCAGAACTGCGCAATCAAAAGTATGGTTTAACTCTGTTAGCTTAATGAACATATCAGAAATAAGTTTCACACAATGCTTCTGTGTAGTTTTTATTTGAAGATATTATTTTTCCCAATATAGGCCTCTTAGGGCTCAGAATGTCCAATTGCAGTTTCTACAGAAAGAGTGTTTCAGAATGGCTCAATCAAAAGTAAGGTTCAACTCTGTTAGTTGAATGCACAGAACAGAAAGAAGTTTCATACAATGCTTCTGTGTAGTTTATATTTGAATATATTCCTTTTTCCACTTCTACGCTCTTAGCGCTCCAAATGTCCAGTTGCATTTTCTACAGAAAGAGTGTTCAGATCTGCTCAATCAAAAGTATGGTTTAACTCTGTTAGCTGAATGCACAGATCAGAAAGAAGTTTCACCAAATGATTCTGTGTAGTTTATATTTGAAGACATTCCTTTTTCCACTATTACCCTCTTAGCGCTCCGAATCTCCACTTGCATTTTCTACAAAAAGAGTGTTTCATAACTGCTCAATCAAAAATATGTTTTATCTCTGTTAAGTGAATTTACAGATCAGAAATAAGTTTCACAGAATGCATCTGTGTAGTTTTTATTTGAAGATATTCTTTTTCCCAATGTAGGCCTCTTAGCGCTTAGCATGTCCAATTGCAGTTTCTACAGAAAGAGTGTTTCAGAACGGCTCAATCAAAAGTAAGGTTCAACTCCGTTAGTTGAATGCACAGAACAGAAAGAATTTTCATAGAATGCTACTGTGTAGGTTATATTTGAATATATTCCTTTTTCCACTATTACCCTCTTAGCGCTCCGAATGTCCACTTGCATTTTCTACAGAAAGGGTGTTCAGATCTGCGCAATCAAAAGTATGGTTTAACTCTGTTAGCTTAATGAACATATCAGAAATAAGTTTCACACAATGCTTCTGTGTAGTTTTTATTTGAAGATATTATTTTTCCCAATATAGGCCTCTTAGCGCTCAGAATGTCCAATTGCAGTTTCTACAGAAAGAGTGTTTCAGAAAGGCTCAATCAAAAGTAAGGTTCAACTCTGTTAGTTGAATGCACAGAACAGAAAGAAGTTTCATACAATGCTTCTGTGTAGTTTATATTTGAACATATTCTTTTTTCCACTATTACCCACTTAGCGCTACGAATGTCCAGTTGCATTTTCTACAGACAGAGTGTTTCAAAACTGCTCAATCAAAAGTATGGTTTAACTCTGTTAGCTGAATGCTCAGATCAGAAAGAAGTTTCACAGAATGCTTCTGTGTAGTTTATATTTGAATATATTCCTTTTTCCACTACTACTCTCTTAGCGCTCCAAATGTCCAGTTGCATTTTCTACAGAAAGAGTGTTCAGATCTGCTCAATCAAAAGTATGGTTTAACTCTGTTAGCTGAATGCACAGATCAGAAAGAAGTTTCACAGAATGATTCTGTGTAGTTTATATTTGGAGACATTCCTTTTTCCACTATTTCCCTCTTAGCGCACCGAATCTCCACTTGCATTTTCTACAGAAAGAGTGCTTCAGAACGGCTCAATCAAAACTAAGGTTCAACTCTTTTAGTTGAACAAACAGAACAGAAAGAAGTTTCACACAATTCTTCTGTGTAGTTTTTATTTGTAGACATTCTTTTTCCCAATATAGGCCTCTTAGCGCTCAGAATGTCCAATTGCAGTTTCTACAGAAAGAGTGTTTCAGAACGGCTCAATCAAAAGTAAGGTTCAACTCTGTTAGTTGAATGCACAGAACAGAAAGAAGTTTCATACAATGCTTCCGTGTAGTTTATATTTGAACGTATTCTTTTTTCCACTATTACCCACTTAGCGCTACGAATGTCCAGTTGCATTTTCTACAAACAGAGTGTTTCAAAACTGCTCAATCAAAAGTATGGTTTAACTCTGTTAGCTGAATGCTCAGATCAGAAAGAAGTTTCACAGAATGCTTCTGTGTAGTTTATATTTGAATATATTCCTTTTTCCACTACTACTCTCTTAGCGCTCCAAATGTCCAGTTGCATTTTCTACAGAAAGAGTGTCCAGATCTGCTCAATCAAAAGTATGGTTTAACTCTGTTAGCTGAATGCACAGATCAGAAAGAAGTTTCACAGAATGATTCTGTGTAGTTTATATTTGGAGACATTCCTTTTTCCACTATTACCCTCTTAGCGCTCCGAATCTCCACTTGCATTTTCTACAGAAAGAGTGTTTCAGAACGGCTCAATCAAAACTAAGGTTCAACTCTTTTAGTTGAACAAACAGAACAGAAAGAAGTTTCACACAATTCTTCTGTGTAGTTTTTATTTGTAGACATTCTTTTTCCCAATATAGGCCTCTTAGCGCTCAGAATGTCCAATTGCAGTTTCTACAGAAAGAGTGTTTCAGAACGGCTCAATCAAAAGTAAGGTTCAACTCAGTTAGTTGAATGCACAGAACGGAAAGAATTTTCATACAATGCTTCTGTGTAGTTTATATTTGAACATATTCTTTTTTCCACTATTACCCACTTAGCGCTACGAATGTCCAGTTGCATTTTCTACAGACAGAGTGTTTCAAAACTGCTCAATCAAAAGTATGGTTTAACTCTGTTAGCTGAATGCTCAGATCAGAAAGAAGTTTCACAGAATGCTTCTGTGTAGTTTATATTTGAATATATTCCTTTTTCCACTACTATTCTCTTAGCGCTCCAAATGTCCAGTTGCATTTTCTACAGAAAGAGTGTTCAGATATGCTCAATCAAAAGTATGGTTTAACTCTGTTAGCTGAATGCACAGATCAGAAAGAAGTTTCACAGAATGATTCTGTGTAGTTTATATTTGGAGACATTCCTTTTTCCACTATTTCCCTCTTAGCGCACCGAATCTCCACTTGCATTTTCTACAGAAAGAGTGCTTCAGAACGACTCAATCAAAACTAAGGTTCAACTCTTTTAGTTGAACAAACAGAACAGAAAGAAGTTTCACACAATTCTTCTGTGTAGTTTTTATTTGTAGACATTCTTTTTCCCAATATAGGCCTCTTAGCGCTCAGAATGTCCAATTGCAGTTTCTACAGAAAGAGTGTTTCAGAACGGCTCAATCAAAAGTAAGGTTCAACTCTGTTAGTTGAATGCACAGAACAGAAAGAAGTTTCATACAATGCTTCCGTGTAGTTTATATTTGAACGTATTCTTTTTTCCACTATTACCCACTTAGCGCTACGAATGTCCAGTTGCATTTTCTACAAACAGAGTGTTTCAAAACTGCTCAATCAAAAGTATGGTTTAACTCTGTTAGCTGAATGCTCAGATCAGAAAGAAGTTTCACAGAATGCTTCTGTGTAGTTTATATTTGAATATATTCCTTTTTCCACTACTACGCTCTTAGCGCTCCAAATGTCCAGTTGCATTTTCTACAGAAAGAGTGTTCAGATCTGCTCAATCAAAAGTATGGTTTAACTCTGTTAGCTGAATGCACAGATCAGAAAGAAGTTTCACCGAATGATTCTGTGTAGTTTATATTTGAAGACATTCCTTTTTCCACTATTACCCTCTTAGCGCTCCGAATCTCCACTTGCATTTTCTACAAAAAGAGTGTTTCATAACTGCTCAATCAAAAATATGTTTTATCTCTGTTAACTGAATTTACAGATCAGAAATAAGTTTCACAGAATGCATCTGTGTAGTTTTTATTTGAAGATATTCTTTTTCCCAATGTAGGCCTCTTAGCGCATAGCATGTCCAATTGCAGTTTCTACAGAAAGAGTGTTTCAGAACGGCTCAATCAAAAGTAGGGTTCAACTCTGTTAGTTGAATGCACAGAACAGAAAGAATTTTCACAGAATGCTACTGTGTAGTTTATATTTGAATATATTCCTTTTTCCACTATTACCCTCTTAGCGCTCCGAATGTCCACTTGCATTTTCTACAGAAAGAGTGTTCAGAACTGCGCAATCAAAAGTATGGTTTAACTCTGTTAGCTTAATGAACATATCAGAAATAAGTTTCACACAATGCTTCTGTGTAGTTTTTATTTGAAGATATTATTTTTCCCAATATAGGCCTCTTAGGGCTCAGAATGTCCAATTGCAGTTTCTACAGAAAGAGTGTTTCAGAATGGCTCAATCAAAAGTAAGGTTCAACTCTGTTAGTTGAATGCACAGAACAGAAAGAAGTTTCATACAATGCTTCTGTGTAGTTTATATTTGAACATATTCTTTTTTCCACTATTACCCACTTAGCGCTACGAATGTCCAGTTGCATTTTCTACAGACAGAGTGTTTCAAAACTGCTCAATCAAAAGTATGGTTTAACTCTGTTAGCTGAATGCTCAGATCAGAAAGAAGTTTCACAGAATGCTTCTGTGTAGTTTATATTTGAATATATTCCTTTTTCCACTACTACTCTCTTAGCGCTCCAAATGTCCAGTTGCATTTTCTACAGAAAGAGAGTTCAGATCTGCTCAATCAAAAGTATGGTTTAACTCTGTTAGCTGAATGCACAGATCAGAAAGAAGTTTCACAGAATTATTCTGTGTAGTTTATATTTGGAGACATTCCTTTTTCCACTATTACCCTCTTAGCGCTCCGAATCTCCACTTGCATTTTCTACAGAAAGAGTGTTTCAGAACGGCTCAATCAAAACTAAGGTTCAACTCTTTTAGTTGAACAAACAGAACAGAAAGATGTTTCACACAATTCTTCTGTGTAGTTTTTATTTGTAGACATTCTTTTTCCCAATATAGGCCTCTTAGCGCTCAGAATGTCCAATTGCAGTTTCTACAGAAAGAGTGTTTCAGAACGGCTCAATCAAAAGTAAGGTTCAACTCTGTTAGTTGAATGCACAGAACGGAAAGAAGTTTCATACAATGCTTCTGTGTAGTTTATATTTGAACATATTCTTTTTTCCACTATTACCCACTTAGCGCTACGAATGTCCAGTTGCATTTTCTACAGACAGAGTGTTTCAAAACTGCTCAATCAAAAGTATGGTTTAACTCTGTTAGCTGAATGCTCAGATCAGAAAGAAGTTTCACAGAATGCTTCTGTGTAGTTTATATTTGAAGACATTCCTTTTTCCACTATTACCCTCTTAGCGCTCCGAATCTCCACTTGCATTTTCTACAGAAAGAGTGTTTCAGAACGGCTCAATCAAAACTAAGGTTCAACTCTTTTAGTTGAACAAACAGAACAGAAAGAAGTTTCACACAATTCTTCTGTGTAGTTTTTATTTGTAGACATTCTTTTTCCCAATATAGGCCTCTTAGCGCTCAGAATGTCCAATTGCAGTTTCTACAGAAAGAGTGTTTCAGAACGGCTCAATCCAAAGTAAGGTTCAACTCTGTTAGTTGAATGCACAGAACAGAAAAAGTTTCATACAATGCTTCTGTGTAGTTTATATTTGAACATATTGTTTTTTCCACTATTACCCACTTAGCGCTACGAATGTCCAGTTGCATTTTCTACAGACAGAGTGTTTCAAAACTGCTCAATCAAAAGTATGGTTTAACTCTGTTAGCTGAATGCTCAGATCAGAAAGAAGTTTCACAGAATGCTTCTGTGTAGTTTATATTTGAATATATTCCTTTTTCCACTAATACGCTCTTAGCGCTCCAAATGTCCAGTTGCATTTTCTACAGAAAGAGTGTTCAGATCTGATCAATCAAAAGTATGGTTTAACTCTGATAGCTGAATGCACAGATCAGAAAGAAGTTTCACCGAATGATTCTGTGTAGTTTATATTTGAAGACATTCCTTTTTCCACTATTACCCTCTTAGCGCTCCGAATCTCCACTTGCATTTTCTACAAAAAGAGTGTTTCATAACTGCTCAATGCAAAATATGTTTTATCTCTGTTAACTGAATTTACAGATCAGAAATAAGTTTCACAGAATGCATCTGTGTAGTTTTTATTTGAAGATATTCTTTTTCCCAATGAAGGCCTCTTAGCGCTGAGCATGTCCAATTGCAGTTTCTAGAGAAAGAGTGTTTCAGAACGGCTCAATCAAAAGTATGGTTTAACTTTTTTAGCTGAATGCTCAGATCAGAAAGAAGTTTCACAGAATGCTTCTGTGTAGTTTATATTTGAATATATTCCTTTTTCCACTACTACGCTCTTAGCGCTCAAAATGTCCAGTTGCATTTTCTACAGAAAGAGTGTTCAGATCTGCTCAATCAAAAGTATGGTTTAACCCTGTCAGCTGAATGCACAGATCAGAAAGAAGTTTCACCGAATGATTCTGTGTAGTTTATATTTGAAGACATTCCTTTTTCCACTATTACCATCTTAGTGCTAATAATCTCCACTTGCATTTTCTATAAAAAGAGTGTTTCATAACTGCTCAATCAAAAATATGTTTTATCTCTGTTAACTGAATTTACAGATCAGAAATAAGTTTCACAGAATGCATCTGTGTAGTTTTTATTTGAAGATATTTTTTTTCCCTATGTAGGCCTCTTAGCGCTTAGCATGTCCAATTGCAGTTTCTACAGAAAGAGTGTTTCAGAACGGCTCAATCAAAAGTAAGGTTCAACTCTGTTAGTTGAATGCACAGAACAGAAAGAATTTTCACAGAATGCTACTGTGTAGTTTATATTTGAATATATTCCTTTTTCCACTATTACCCTCTTAGCGCTCCGAATGTCCACTTGCATTTTCTACAGAAAGAGTGTTCAGAACTGCGCAATAAAAAGTATGGTTTAACTCTGTTAGCTTAATGAACATATCAGAAATAAGTTTCACACAATGCTTCTGTGTAGTTTTTATTTGAAGATATTATTTTTCCCAATATAGGCCTCTTAGCGCTCAGAATGTCCAATTGCAGTTTCTACAGAAAGAGTGTTTCAGAAAGGCTCAATCAAAAGTAAGGTTCAACTCTGTTAGTTGAATGCACAGAACAGAAAGAAGTTTCATACAATGCTTCTGTGTAGTTTATATTTGAACATATTCTTTTTTCCACTATTACCCACTTAGCGCTACGAATGTCCAGTTGCATTTTCTACAGACAGAGTGTTTCAAAACTGCTCAATCAAAAGTATGGTTTAACTCTGTTAGCTGAATGCTCAGATCAGAAAGAAGTTTCACAGAATGCTTCTGTGTAGTTTATATTTGAATATATTCCTTTTTCCACTACTACTCTCTTAGCGCTCCAAATGTCCAGTTGCATTTTCTACAGAAAGAGAGTTCAGATCTGCTCAATCAAAAGTATGGTTTAACTCTGTTAGCTGAATGCACAGATCAGAAAGATGTTTCACAGAATGATTCTGTGTAGTTTATATTTGGAGACATTCCTTTTTCCACTATTACAATCTTAGCGCTCCGAATCTCCACTTGCATTTTCTACAGAAAGAGTGTTTCAGAACGGCTCAATCAAAACTAAGGTTCAACTCTTTTAGTTGAACAAACAGAACAGAAAGAAGTTTCACACAATTCTTCTGTGTAGTTTTTATTTGTAGACATTCTTTTTCCCAATATAGGCCTCTTAGCGCTCAGAATGTCCAATTGCAGTTTCTACAGAAAGAGTGTTTCAGAACGGCTCAATCAAAAGTAAGGTTCAACCCTGTTAGTTGAATGCACAGAACAGAAAGAAGTTTCATACAATGCTTCTGTGTAGTTTATATTTGAACATATTCTTTTTTCCACTATTACCCACTTAGCGCTACGAATGTCCAGTTGCATTTTCTACAGACAGAGTGTTTCAAAACTGCTCAATCAAAAGTATGGTTTAACTCTGTTAGCTGAATGCTCAGATCAGAAAGAAGTTTCACAGAATGCTTCTGTGTAGTTTATATTTGAATATATTCCTTTTTCCACTACTACGCTCTTAGCGCTCCAAATGTCCAGTTGCATTTTCTACAGAAAGAGTGTTCAGATCTGCTCAATCAAAGGTATGGTTTAACTCTGTTAGCTGAATGCACAGATCAGAAAGAAGTTTCACCGAATGATTCTGTGTAGTTTATATTTGAAGACATTCCTTTTTCCACTATTACCCTCTTAGCGCTCCGAACCTCCACTTGCATTTTCTACAAAAAGAGTGTTTCATAACTGCTCAATCAAAAATATGTTTTATCTCTGTTAACTGAATTTACAGATCAGAAATAAGTTTCACAGAATGCATCTGTGTAGTTTTTATTTGAAGATATTCTTTTCCCAATGAGGGCCTCTTAGCGCTTAGCATGTCCAATTGCAGTTTCTACAGAAAGAGTGTTTCAGAACGGCTCAATCAAAAGTAAGGTTCAACTCTGTTAGTTGAATGCACAGAACAGAAAGAATTTTCACAGAATGCTACTGTGTAGTTTATATTTGAATATATTCCTTTTTCCACTATTACCCTCTTAGCGCTCCGAATGTCCACTTGCATTTTCTACAGAAAGAGTGTTCAGAACTGCGCAATCAAAAGTATGGTTTAACTCTGTTAGCTTAATGAACATATCAGAAATAAGTTTCACACAATGCTTCTGTGTAGTTTTTATTTGAAGATATTATTTTTCCCAATATAGGCCTCTTAGCGCTCAGAATGTCCAATTGCAGTTTCTACAGAAAGAGTGTTTCAGAAAGGCTCAATCAAAAGTAAGGTTCAACTCTGTTAGTTGAATGCACAGAACAGAAAGAAGTTTCATACAATGCTTCTGTGTAGTTTATATTTGAACATATTCTTTTTTCCACTATTACCCACTTAGCGCTACGAATGTCCAGTTGCATTTTCTACAGACAGAGTGTTTCAAAACTGCTCAATCAAAAGTATGGTTTAACTCTGTTAGCTGAATGCTCAGATCAGAAAGAAGTTTCACAGAATGCTTCTGTGTAGTTTATATTTGAATATATTCCTTTTTCCACTACTACTCTCTTAGCGCTCCAAATGTCCAGTTGCATTTTCTACAGAAAGAGAGTTCAGATCTGCTCAATCAAAAGTATGGTTTAACTCTGTTAGCTGAATGCACAGATCAGAAAGATGTTTCACAGAATGATTCTGTGTAGTTTATATTTGGAGACATTCCTTTTTCCACTATTACAATCTTAGCGCTCCGAATCTCCACTTGCATTTTCTACAGAAAGAGTGTTTCAGAACGGCTCAATCAAAACTAAGGTTCAACTCTTTTAGTTGAACAAACAGAACAGAAAGAAGTTTCACACAATTCTTCTGTGTAGTTTTTATTTGTAGACATTCTTTTTCCCAATATAGGCCTCTTAGCGCTCAGAATGTCCAATTGCAGTTTCTACAGAAAGAGTGTTTCAGAACGGCTCAATCAAAAGTAAGGTTCAACCCTGTTAGTTGAATGCACAGAACAGAAAGAAGTTTCATACAATGCTTCTGTGTAGTTTATATTTGAACATATTCTTTTTTCCACTATTACCCACTTAGCGCTACGAATGTCCAGTTGCATTTTCTACAGACAGAGTGTTTCAAAACTGCTCAATCAAAAGTATGGTTTAACTCTGTTAGCTGAATGCTCAGATCAGAAAGAAGTTTCACAGAATGCTTCTGTGTAGTTTATATTTGAATATATTCCTTTTTCCACTACTACGCTCTTAGCGCTCCAAATGTCCAGTTGCATTTTCTACAGAAAGAGTGTTCAGATCTGCTCAATCAAAGGTATGGTTTAACTCTGTTAGCTGAATGCACAGATCAGAAAGAAGTTTCACCGAATGATTCTGTGTAGTTTATATTTGAAGACATTCCTTTTTCCACTATTACCCTCTTAGCGCTCCGAACCTCCACTTGCATTTTCTACAAAAAGAGTGTTTCATAACTGCTCAATCAAAAATATGTTTTATCTCTGTTAACTGAATTTACAGATCAGAAATAAGTTTCACAGAATGCATCTGTGTAGTTTTTATTTGAAGATATTCTTTTCCCAATGAGGGCCTCTTAGCGCTTAGCATGTCCAATTGCAGTTTCTACAGAAAGAGTGTTTCAGAACGGCTCAATCAAAAGTAAGGTTCAACTCT